>NC_090932.1:1342438760-1342745427 GCF_040938575.1 Ambystoma mexicanum
CCACACTTGAGTTTTTTGACAGAATGTTTCAAAGGTTTGTTTCCCACTGTGAATGATATGATATGATATGGCATTTATAACGCGCCTATACACAAGTGTTTCAAGGCGCGACGAGGCAGGGGGGGAACAAGGGGAGACAGACAACGATCCTACTAGGCTAGGTGTCATTCAGATCACGTAAGTGCAAGGGGAGAGGGGAAGGGAAAAGTGCAAGGGGGAAGGGAGACGGGAAAGTGCAGTACAGGGTTAGTAGAACTACAAGATAAATACTAAGGGCCAGCTGGTGGCAAGTGCAAGGTAAGTGCAGACAAGTGCTGGGTAGGGGGGTTGTATGGACACAGACACAGTCCCGCAGTGCAGGGATTGCCAGGGAGGCAGTACAGGGGAGAGTGGCTGGGCCAAGGACCGAGATCGGTGAGTGGCCCTTTTGCAGATTCAGTGCAGTTTCAGTAATTTTAGCAGGGGAGAGGGGGAGAGAAAGCGGTGGCAAAGAGGAAGGTTTTGGGGTGTTTCCGGAACCGGAGATGGTTCTCCTCATGTTTCATGGAGGCCGGAAGGCTGTTCCAGAGGGAGGCCCCTGCTGCAGAGAGAGCTCTACCCCCAACTCGTTGCTTGGAGAAGCGGCTGACCCTGAGGGAGTTGGAGGCGGATGAGCAAAGAACTCGAGAAGGAAGATATTTAGGAAGAGAGAGTTGAAGTTATTTTGGCCCAAGGCCCCAGAAGGCCTTGTGTACAATGCAGAGGGTTTTGACCTTAATCCTCGCAGACACTGGGAGCCAATGTAGCGATTGCAGTCCTGGAGAGATACGGTCCCTGGGCTTGAGGCCAAGGACAAGTCTTGCAGTCCTGTTCTGGATGAGTTGCAAAGGGCAGAGAGTAGAGGCAGGCAGATTTAGATAGAGGCTGTTACAGTAGTCCAGCTTTGAGAGAACCAGGACTCTAGAGACAGTGAGCTTTTGGGGGAAGGAGAGGAAAGGAAAGATACCTCTGGAGGTGTAGCTGGTAGTGTGACTTCTTAGAGACGTCAGAAATGTGAGGAGAGAAAGAGAGTGTGGAGCCGAAGATGACCCAGAGGTCTCCTCGGGGTCGGGCTATATCTTTAATATACAGCAATCTCCCCATTGCTTTATATTGCTGATAAACGTGTGCTGCAACCCACAGAACGCAGTTGAGCCACACAGGGAGAGATCCTAGCTGTTCACATAGATGCACACATTTGGCATGCACACTATTTGACTATACCGTACCCTAAACATATTCGGCCCGAGTGCTACAAACCATAGAATACAGCAGAATTTGTTGCAGCTGCTCACATTGACGATTTGACACAGCTCCCACCCTTCACCTGATAATATGGGCTGCCGTTAGTGACATAGCCATTCCCGACCTATCTTCGATCAGGCTATCTGTGCACACACACACATTTTACCACTCATCTCACTACCTCTTAGCTCAAAGGGCATTCATCCTCACAGCACTTTGAGGCCATACCATGTCAGTAGGTGCTATACAAATGCCAAATAACAAAACATAACATCAGGTATCAGCACAAGACCCCAGCCAAAAAAGCTTGATCAAAGGTTACCTGGAAGCAGCTGCCACCTGTAGCAGCATTTTCACCCCTGTAGTGACCTCTGCACCGGCCACTGCTGCCAAGCTGCCTGCTCCCACATCTGCTGCTGCACCCATCAACACCTCAGCTGCAATTCCATTGCCCATTGTACCATCCCTTACTTCAAATGCCAGCATTGTGCCTGGGTCAAGTCAAGCAGGATTACCACTGTCAACCACTACCACCAGGCACCCTTCATCAGTGGTCAAAGTGTAGGAAAAGAAGTAGTGGAACTATGTTCCCTACTGGCCTGCACCGCTCCCCACAGACCCCATCATGGCGTTTCCTCCCATGCACAATAAAACCCCCCAAAAACATGTGCCTGCTCTTTAAGGGAACGTTCACTGCAGTGCACTGAACATGCAAGTTTCAACTTCTTCCTAGGCTTTTATTTTAAATCGAAACTTTTCCGGAACAGTTTCTTTTTAAAATAAAAGTATAGGAATGGTAAAACTGAATTAACATAAGTAGAGGAGCACCACTCCTGACTGCTCCCACCCACTTCGACCACTGCCCTTTATCAATCTCAAGCATCAGCTCTATTTCAGAGGTGGGGCTGAAGTTGACCTGCCCTCAGTTGTCCCCACTCCCTTGCTGTCGATCTGCAGTCACTCAAACAGCCTGATGACAGTGATGATGAATCAGATGGTAACGATGCAACAATTTTTGAGTGATGTTCACCCACCCGTTGCTTTGCTCAGTGATGCCTTATCTGCTGTCTGGGGGAAGCTCATAAGAATGGAAAAGCAAAATGAGAGAATGGAAGAGCTCAAATAGCTCCAACTGATGCATGCACAGCATGCACAGGCAATGTGGGGTGCTGTACACGTTGCAACAAGGAGACTAGCCAGGTAAATGGGAATTGGGTAATACTATCCCTATATATATGGTTACCGTATATAATGTCACAGGAAAAGGTTTTGGCGAAATTATTTAGGTGACCAAATATGTAGGGACAGGGGGAGCATCTAATAATGTACCCACAAAAAACAGTGATTTTCTGGTGATTTCTTTAGCATGGCATTATTTTTGAGGGGACATAATTACATGGAACCGTAAATGGCACGTCAGTGCTGATACCTATCTGAGTTTACAGTGGTGAATACTGTGGTGGGCCAAAGGGAACTTACTGAGGCATTGTAATCTGACCTGAAAAATATGCAGAGGGCCCTTTTCCTCACAATCTAACACATGCATGCCTTGGAGTATGTCTGCTCTGCCTTCGCTACTCCAACAGATGGGTCAAAAGCAGCGAGTCCCCTTACGAGGTTGTTGGGCACTGTGAATCATACACCAAAGGTGTTTTCTGGCCAAGAGAAGGGCCGTACAAAAATAATTGCAGACACCAAGATGATATTGGTGATTGAGAGAGGTGGGAGGGTATGGGTATTGGGGATTGAGGGAGGTTAAAGGACATGGGTGTTTGGGATTGAAGGAGTTGGGAGGGCATGGCTTTTACAGACTTAATACATATAGTTTGTATCACAAGTGAAGATTGGTAGTCTTTTGGTTTGTGTTACATATTTTAATGTAGTGGGTGACTATATACAAT
Organism: Ambystoma mexicanum; assembly: GCF_040938575.1. Taxonomy (NCBI): domain Eukaryota; kingdom Metazoa; phylum Chordata; class Amphibia; order Caudata; family Ambystomatidae; genus Ambystoma; species Ambystoma mexicanum. Next base: position 1,342,441,925 of record NC_090932.1, read on the forward strand.
GGGCCTCATTACGAGGTGGGCGGTAACGGATTACCGACACCAGTAAGGGCACTTGTGCCGGTAATCCCGTACCGCCCTACTACGAGATCCCTTTGCGGGTCCTCCCTTAACGCCTGGCTGCAAGGATTACATTCAAGACCCTTTGCATTGCCCACAAGGCTTTCTGGGGTGTGGGTTCAAAATACATTCAGCTGTCCCTCAGTAAATACCTTCCCTCCCGAGCTCTTCGCTCCTCCACCTCCCTCAGCGTCAGTCGTTTTTCAAAGAAACAAGGTGGGGGTAGATCTGTCTTCAGGTGGGGCCTCCCTCGGGAACAGCCTCCCTGCCACTCTGAAACTTGAGGAGAACCATTTCCAGTTCCGGAAGCACCTCAAGACCTTCCTCTTTGCTTCTGCCTTTGCTCCTTCTCTCCCCTGTTGACCTGTTCTGTCTTAGCATCATGCACCTGGTCACCCTCTGATTTTCAGGCCGAGGTACCTGCTCACCCTGCCACCCACCTCGCATTGCCTCCAGCAATCCCTTGCACTGGGGTATGTATCTGTAACCCTACAGTTCCCCCCTTTTCTTTCTGCACTTATCTAACACTCCCTGTCTGTTGCCTCAAATCTAGCACTTGCTGGCTGCTTTACCACTGTTTTTCTGCTTTTATTATATATTTTATTTATTATTTATTTATTTTGTTAATCATCTTTTGTGTTTAGCACTTTCACTCCTTTCCTCTCCCATGCACTTGCACGTTCTTAATGTCACTGGGCCTAGTAAGATTGTTGTTTTGTTCTCCGCTGTTCCCCACCCTTACCTTGTCACGCTCTGAAACACTAGTGTACGAGCACAATACAAATAAAATATCAAACAATCAAGGTTGAAACATAGCTTTTCAGTGTCAGTGTTAATTTCCAATTTCTCGTGAGTTACTTGTTGCCACCATATAGGCAGCTCTTATACTGGTCTGTAACATGAATATTTCAGACAAAATAACTAACAATTATTACATGTTATCTTGTCAAATGTAAAGTTTACATATGAAATATATGCAGGTAACAGAAGCATATTTAAAAATAAATGTTTAAAACAACAAACTACGTTCTCCTTTTTCTAATGAAATGTTACTCCTTTTGTGTTAGCATTGCATATCATTTCAAAGGTTTCTTGATGTACTTGTGCATTTCAATGTTCCCTTTGACATCTTAAATTCTACACAATCTGTTGCATTCCTTCTCCTTTATGCACCCACAGACTTCAGAAATGTGAATCTGTGAAGAGAAATAGTGCTTGTTTCTAAACGTCATTTTACTCCCCACCTGTGGGACCTTTAAGCTTGAAAAACATACGATCAGGCCTCCAGATAAGGTGCGTACGAGGCATTTTTACGCATGAAAATCTTGCAAATACGACAGATTTATTAGTTTCCTGTGTATATTTACACACAAGGTTAGAGCAGAGTGCAGTGCAAAGGTCAAGTTACTTGACAGAAACCAGAAGACTTCTTTTGTTTTGTATCTATGGATGTAATTGTAAGCCATGGAGAAAAACGCCTCTGAAACAGAATGTATTTCTCAGAAGCCTTGAAAAAAAACTACACACTGATAAAAAGGATTTTTTTTTCCATTCAGCTTCTGCTTTGTTGATGCTCATGGAGCAAACAGAAGCACAGTGCCTATTTATCCCCCTAACATTTTTAGGATTGTATGATGAATGTGATGGAAAACTAAGTTGCAATTGAGAATTTATCTTGAAAAATTATGCTTTTTTCCAGCAAATCAGTATTGCACAATTGTATTTTTCAGATTTCTTGTGCTGTGTGCACAATCATGCGGAGGCAGATCATTTTTACACTTCTAATTTAATTTACACTTTAACTATAATAACAGTGTGTAACTTGATGAGTATGCACAGTCTTGATTACATCCATTCAACCTTTCAGTCATTGTGGTACATTACTACAAATGGTCAGTGGCAGCAGAGTCTTTTCTCACAGGTGAGTTATTGTCATTACACCAACCACAGGTTTCTAGCCTATCACATCTTCAAGACTACAATTAAAACATCTAAAACCTGACTCTCCAGGAATTGCAAGCGCTGTTCAAAAACAAACAAATGAAAGTTACATTTGTAATTGAAATAGAAACTCAGCAAAACCTGTCCCTGTGATAATCCAGATAGGTATTTGTAGACAGAAATGTATGTAGCCCTTCATATATGGTTCGTCCAACATCTAGGCACTGTGATATATTATATATATACATGTATTATACCTCAGTCGATATTCAGTTTACTGACCTCTGAAGGATGTTAGCCAATAAGATAGCTCATTCGGTTGAGCACTCGGTGCTGCGATCTGTGCGTGATCTGTAGGTTGCAGGTTCAAATCCCAGCATGGCCAAGTCAGCCATTCATCCTTTCCAGGTCGATAAAAGAGTACTGACTTCGGTTTGGTAATAACTGATAAACAAGTTCTATGAACAATGCTTTGCCAAAAGTGCTATATAAATAACCATTTGTCCATGAGATTATATATAGAATTTAGCATGGGGTCCTTGCCTCTGTGCACTCTTTTATCATACCTTCAGGCAGTAATAGCTCCAGGAAATGACGACTTTCATTAAATATCAAGAGACAATTCTGCAATGTAACCTCAAAGATGTTTTGGTTTTCAACAAGAGAGATCAAATGGCCAGACCTTGAGAAATAATGAAAGGTGTATTCTGTCACAATGCAGAAAGCTGCTGCATATTAATGATTTCCATACAGTTTTTGCACAAGTCGGCTGGATGTCACATACATTTTACTCTCTTAAAATCACATTTACTCTCAAAGTTTAAAAATGGGGAGTAAAATATTCCCACCTCAAAATCCTATCTGGAGCACTTCATAGGATGCCAGTGTCATGAGTCACCATACTCTTCTATGTTGTTTTATTGCCAAAACATTTATAGTGGACTGTTTGGCTGTTGGACTGTTTGGTTGTAGCAATTTCACTGTTGCATTTAATAATTGTCTTCTTTATTCTAATGGGGGTCCCCGTCATGTCTCCTTTTCCTGCTGCTCTCCCAACCTCTTCCCCTCTTTCATTGCCACTCCGGGTGTGAAGATGCCGAAAACAGAGTAAGAAAACAACCAGGATTAACTACCTTGGAAGTTTATTTGTGCAACACACAGTAAAACAGAACATTGTTTAAAGCATTGACCGAGCTTGAAAGCAGTGGAGCGTTGTACAGGATGTAGATAGCCACTTTTGGGGCTGGCATCTAATATCCGTAGTGCAGTACTGTGAGTAACTGTCTGCGTCAGTCTGTGCATCCATTGGTAACAAACCTTGTGGAGGAGTTGGAAAAACAATTTTTTTAGAAATAGCAACATTTTAGAATTGTGGGGGCATTTTGAGCAAATACCGAGATCAAATTACAGAGGGTGGGTGTGTGGCAAGAGGATTGTTTGCTGGTCCTCTCTTTGTGGATGAGTTGAAATTTGAACCAGTTGGTCAATTTACTGCCTGAAGAGCGTGTGCCACCAGATATGTGGGGTTCATCCACCAGGTATACTGGGGAGCTTCTTGTGACTGCTTTGTCAAAGATAGATGTAGTGTTGAGTAGTAGCCTGGCCTGGAAAGGAAGAAGCCAGTGTAGTTTCCATATCATAGGGATGAGTCTGTCAAATGTTCACGTCTCTGTAATAAAATGTAATAAGATGTATAGGATCTGCAGTAGTGTGATGTGATGGACCTCATGGGAGCACAGTGAGTGGCTGGGATGCCAGTCAGGAAGGCATTACCCCTATCTATGTGCATGACTACAAGGGCTGCGCTATGCTATGGATGTCCTGCAGTGAGATGAAGGGTTTGATTTTGTACAAAGGTTGGAGATTTTGAGGCAGGTCATTTATGGAAGGACAGGCTGCTGTCAATGTAGAAGCCTATGGATTTTCCTGAAAACTAAAGTTTCACATCAAATCCTTCTACATCTTCCTGCTCTTGTTCCTATTCTAGGGGTCGCATCATGAGTTGGGCTTTTGCCCTTCAATGCGGCAGTAAAAGTATTACCACTGCATTTAAGGGCTGGCCCTAACACGAGTTGGGTGCTAAATGGGCTGTTTTACCTCCAGCTTTTTTCTAGAAGTGAAAATCACAGTTGTTGCCTCCTTCCTCTATGACCATCTACATTAGTGTCCTTGCGCGAGCATACTGCCATAGCAAAACCTCTTCAACATTAGGTATGAGTTCTCCATAAGGTTTCACACAAAAAAGCATGTTTCCACTTCTGTGGATCTGTGTCATGTTGTTTCTAGCTGAATCATCAAATTTGATGGCTGTGATGGTCCGGTCCCTTCCCTTACTCTGACATTTAAGAGGTAGGAAGCTTCCATTTTTAAGGTTTCTTAAAATTCGATCACACACAGAATCCAAATATAAACCTCACCATTATGTTATTGTCTGAGGAGTTTTTAATCATTTTCCATGTGACTAAAACCCCTCTTTCCTTGTCTATTTCTCATTTCCATCCTTCTACATAAGCAACTTTGGAAAGCCTAGCTTGATAACTATAATATTAAAGTAATTCCCACCCCTCGACAATTCATGTGATAGGGCAACCTGTAGACTGGCCAACCTCATCATGCATGCCTTTATATGAAGCATTGAGTTTATTGAACTTCCTGACAACTTACCCATGAAAAGAGTCAACCCCTAGCAAGGCTAGAAACAAGTGTTTCAAAAGAGAAATGTGAGATCAAAAAGGCTGGGCAGGAAGCTGGAGCGCAAACAGAGAAAAATACTATCAAAATAGAATTGGCTAAGGGTCGCTGAGCGTTTTATACAATCAAATAAATAAAATAAAATAAATACAAGAGGATAGGGCTACTTGCAACATTTATCAAGACTCACAGCATAGTAGCATTGCTTTCAGGTGTACATATCCTTGTTGCACCTGTTGCATCTTGAGCAATTGCTGCTCTATAACATATGTGAGATTGTCCATACAGGCATAAAACCCATGTATTCCTGAAGGATCCACCTGTTTTTGTCACCTGACAAAGGCATGTGGATTCCACCGAATCCTTTGTAAAGTGTGTTAAAACCTGCAGGTGGCATTTACATTTTTTTTTAAACGGAGCATAACAATGAGGAGTGAAGGCTCACAAGCCAGCAAGCAGAAGAGGGCCCTTGGCTCTGTGTTCTCTAGACAATCTTGTGCACCTTATCATTTGACTAATTCCTTATTTGTTTTATTTATTTATTGAATTAGATATATTTTTAGCCAAAAGGCTTTGTATATCACAAAACATACAACATAAACAGGTAGTCATACAAAAAACTAAAATTACACGGTTCAATACATTTTAAAATCACCACAATCTTTACATAAAATATAACAAATAGTAAATTAAATTAATATCATTGCCTCTCATAAAAGACATCCATAATTCATTAATATGTATCATGTCAATAGATTTGTTAAAAGATTTAAAAGATTTAGTTCTTATCACAATCAGGCTTTCACATTTCATAATTAGGTGGTAAAGTGACTCATAAACATCATTGCCACATATTAACTTTACTGCTCCACTGTGAGAGCAACAATAACACATCTACACATACTCACACACGGAGTGTAGATAAAAAGAGCTGCTCGTAGACCCGCATGTACTCTCTGCAACAAAGCTAGCAAAAGGCAGAGAGACAGGTGTATATGGAGCACTGAGGGGCGCTGATCATGAGTGGGAAAATAAAACAAACGGAAAAGCTCTTATACGCTGTATGCTTGCTGAGCAGCAGAACAGCAAAACAGACACTTGCAGAGCCACTTCAGGAGCGTGTGCACAGGAGTGCACGGCTGGCTCAATATAATGACGATGTGGGTGTGGCCTGCAAAAATATATACAAAAATGAATATTAGGACTTTCTAATTATACTGGAGCACGTATAATTATATTAGGAAGTCAGTAGTAGTCCATAAGTAAATTGAGTCCATATATATTCTGTGAAGTATCGGCAAACTGTGTCCACGGGATGAAAGAGAGGGTGTTCCCCAGCAAAACAGCCACTTGCAGAGCCACTTCAGGAGCGTGCACGCAGGAGCACGCAAGCAGGAGCGCGCGGCTGGCTCAATATAATGACGATGTGGGTGTGGCCGGCAAACTGTGTCCACGGGACGTAAGAGAGGGAATTCCCCAGCAAAACAGCAAAACAGCCACTTGCAGAGCAACTTCAGGAGTGACTCATAAACATCATTGCCACATAAACGACATTTCCTCATTTCGTGTGGGATACCGACAAAATCTCCTTTGGTTGCCAATGCTTCCGTCATATTAAATTACATTAAAAGATATGTACGAAAAGTGCTAGTGCTAGGATATGCTACAATATATTTTGGGGGCGTGGTTCTAGATAAGTACTCTTCGAGATATGGACTGCTATTTGACTTTGAGGAAATATTGATTACGTTTTGCTTGTTGCAGCAATCAAACACTTTCTTTTCTATATCTCTTTTTTGTGTGATGATCGTCAACATACCTGGAGTACACCCAGGCAACCATTTTCTATAAGATCTTTGTAACATGCCAAGGGTACTAACAAGCATAATGCCTTCTAAACGGAGATACGCTTGCACATACGGTAGAGTAGTTGTGTCATTTGCTAGAGTAACCACCTTTTCATAGCTCAATACACATTGGCATGTATAGGCACACCAGATACCTTTAATAGCAAACTCCAAATATAGGTATTCAACACTGAGATTTCATGGTAACCAAAATAACTTCCTCAAAAGTTTTGACTCACGTACTACCATGTGTTTAACAAAGGAGTGACCCCATATCCCAGCAGCATACAGAATCATTGACCATATTTTGGCCAAATATATATTTACAACAAAGATGGCACAGAAGCCCCCATTTTGACCAATAAATATACTCAGTACATCCGTTGACGCTATACACCGATTCTGCAGTGCGGACCAATGGGATTCCCATGTCAACTTCTCATCAACAATAATGCCAAGGTATTTATATGATATTACTTGTTCCACATTTTTTTGATCTAAGTTCCACAAATATCTCTTTGGTCTACGTGTTTGGGAGAAGACCATAATTTTTCTTTTATCTATATTAATGGTTAGACCATTGGTGGCAGAATAAGCCACTAAAGAATCAAGCATATGCTGAAGGTCAGCTGGAGCATAATCCAGTAACAACAGATCGTCCGCATAGGCAAGCCATCCAACAGTTACACCGTTTACTTTCACGGGATTGCCATTAGTTAGATTAAAAGCATTCATCATATCGGACAAATAGAAATTGAAGAGGATTGCCGCTATCATGGACCCTTGCTTCACCCCACAATGAGTTGCCATATTTTGCGATAACCTTCCTGCAGCATTGAGCCTTATTCTTACCGAAGTGTCGGTATCAAGTAACATCAGCATCCGCAATAAACCTTGTGGAATTCCCCATGAGTTGAGTTTGTTCCACAATTGATTGCGTAGAATAGTACTGAATGCGGCGGAGAAATCAATATAGGCACAATATACATCTAAGTGCCGTTTGGTCCAAGCATGCTCATTTGCGGATGTTAATATTAGTAAATTATGCGATTTATCACGAAAACCAATTTGATTTCCTGGTAATATGTTAGAAGCGGCAATCCATACATTCAGTTCTTGGAGCAGAACCTTAGTAAAGATTTTCGATGAAACATCAAGCATTGCTAACATTCTGAAGTTGGCAGGATTGTCCCATGGTCCTTTTTTATGTACCGTTAAGATATGGCTTGTTTGCCATGAGGGGGGAATCACACCTGACCTACCAACTTATTTAAATAACAACAATAATACCGCACCCCGTAAAATAGGTTGTTCTTTAATTAATATATTACAGACACCGTCAGGGCCTGCCGCCCGAGAGTTTTTCAATTTGTCTATAATCTTAATAATATCAAATACAGATACATTGCTATCCCAAGTGGCTTCCGGCAATGAAAGAATGTTATTGGATAGTTCAGTTTTGCCCAGAGTGTCTTATTTGTTTTGAGCAATGGCTTATTGCAGCTCGATAATTTGAGCAGCCTCAACTCTTGCAGACGATTTATTGATCTTCACAATTTTCTTTGCTAGTATGTTTTTTCACTGGTTGTGATCATCAGTTTTTTGCATCACATCTGTAATGGAATCTTCTAAGATCTTTTCTTATGATAGTTTTGTTTTTCAAATGGTATTTTGATCATTTGTTGCTTGGTGGTTTTTGCCACATACATCCCAGGCCAGATACAGCATTTGTCAGTTGTAATTTCTTCCCTCCACTCTTCCATAGACTGCACAATATCATGCACTTCCACGTCTCTTCCTCTTTTTTTCACACAGACTTCAACCTGAGGCCGGAAATTCATTGACCATTGTTGTCTGCCTGATTTCTGAGTGATGTATTTTGATATAGCAAAACGCGTTTCTTAAAAATAATAGTATTGTTCACTAAAATTGAGAGTGCAGCCATTAAGGTACGGTGGGTTTATTGCCTCAGTCTCACGATATTAGTTGCATTATTGTCATGGTTTGCGCAGATGCCCTTGTTAGCATGAACCTTGACAATGTTGACATTGTTTATATGAATTTTGGAACTCTGTATTAGATCCAATAGTGGTGTCCCCTTTACCCCCCACCCCCGAACACTTTTCCTATAATAGAGTCCATTCTGTGCCCACCAGAAAAACGTTTTAGCTGTATAATCGTCATCCTCCTGTTGCGAACCACTTACAGCAACAGACCCTCAGTGGCATCATCTTAAAACAATAGAAGCACTTGGGCAAAATCTACAAGTCCGGATTCATGTTGTGCATCTTTCTTTGCAATATGTTTTATCTGCACCCCGCATGTATTGCACATTGACTCAACCAGTGCAGGCTAAAATGACGAACAGAATATCTGCCTCTATGAAGTATTCCATCCTCCAGTTTCTGCTGACAAGACAGAGGAATGGTGCCTGTGGAGACATATGTCAGTAATATAGTGATGACTATACACAGAATTGGCTTGTAAAGCATCATAGGTAGAGAGGTGAGACTCAGGCTTAGTCTCTCACAGATGTGTTCTATTTTGGGCTTGTAGCATCTACAGTTGCAGTAGTAGTAGCAGTCATGGCTTGCCAACATTTGTGAATGGACTGTTGGAAGGCAAACTGAGTGCAGTAAATACATTAAAAGAAAATTCCCATTCCCTATAATAATTTATTTGAGTAATAGTTAGAGGAGATGTCGACAGTCAGAGAAGATGGCCAAGGAAAGGAAATTATGTTTTACTTGCAGTAGGAAAAGAAAGCCTGAATGATCCAGATTTGACTTAGCGGCATGGTTTTTAATCACATTCCTCAGGTGCACAACATTTCCATGTAGGAGCAACAGAAATAAATAAAAAAGACATCAGTGATGTTCCTCTGGAGAAATAGCCTTGCTCCTTACCATTCCAGGACATTGCACACCCTGGTTAAGCCATTAGGCAGGTGTACCAACGTGGCAGGCAAATTTAAAGGAAAAATAAAATTAGGTTGTTGTAGTCTTGATGCTATGAAAAAAAGTGTTTGCCATAGTAGTCCCATCCATTACGTATCCCTAAATATGTATTTGGTAAAGAAGCAACTAAACTCTATTAGAACCGAGTAAGTCTTATTTGCATAACATAGCTATCACTGTGTTACCTAATTGCCAGCAGGACAAGGCTGTTTACTCCACATTGTTTCTGTTCATTAATCGTCTCTGGGCGATAGAGTTGAAACAAGTTTTTGATGGCAAGATCGTCTATATGTTGGCAGTAATGAAACACTTTGAAAGTCACTGTCTGCATTTCATAATTTCTCTTATTGGTTTGGCAACATGTCTACCGTGTTTGGATCTCCAAGATGTTTATGTACATATTAGGATTTAGCAGAATGACTAGCTATGTTTAAGGTTTATGTCCCCAGTGTTTATATCCCCAGTACCAGATTTCGTTTCCTAACCTTGTGTGTTATTTCTCCTTTGACGGTGACTAAAGTCATGCACGCCATATTGGAGCCTTTGTACATGCATAGGTGGCTTCTCCGTCAGACTATAAACATTTTTTTCCAAGTTCTTTATCAGTTACAGTAAATGATACACCTAAGTAGTGAGACTCTTCAGCAATATGGCATCCTTTTTCTCCGAAATGTGAGATGACTGTCAATACGAGTCAGCAGCTGACAAAACCGCTGTGTCAGACACAGGGCCTCATTACGAGTCCGGCGGTAACTGAGGCGGTAAAACCGGCTGGTTACCACCAGACTAGTATTACCATTCCGCCTCGGTGACTCCCGGAATTACCAGGGCATTACAACCCCGGTGTCCCAGGAATTCTGGAGGCGGAATGGTGTTAATCCCCATTCCCATTGAGTCCCATAGAACTCAGTGGGGATGGGGATCATGGAAACACCGGCACCATCTCGTGATGTTGTGATCACCCGTCAAGGAAACAACGGTGGCGGCGTGTTTACCGCCACCGTTGTTTCCATACCAGGCAAGTTATAATGAGGCCCACAGTCTACAAAATATCTGCACAGTATTTCTTGAATCTTCCCTTTTCTGTAATAGTGACAACGGTTGCCAGTGATAACAGTTAAAGAGAGACTCACGGAAATGTGCAAATACAGCATTGATGGTCAGCTCAGGATTATCCAATGCAGTCCTCTGAAGTGAGCAATCTGCCTATTGGGTTACCTGCTCCTAAACGACAAAGGTTTGCAGTTATTTTTTATGACGGACTGCATGCTAGTACCAGCCGCCTTCATGAACTGACAGGAAAGGTGATTTCCACGAAAAACCAGATTGCAACTCGTCATTTTTGATGTCAGTGCACATTCTAGAAAATGAACATTTGACAGTAAGCAACTTAATACAGGCTTTCCTATTGATGTAGGATTATTTCCCATGCTGTGTTATGTTTTCAATGGTCTGCCAGAGGTTTTAACATGCTCATGTGGGTGCAGTTCTTAGCAGTGCATTGTAGTTGATTATTGCTCCAGCCTTCATGATGAGAATGCTATTGAATGCATTGCCTTATCTCGTATTTCCAATTGGCTAGCAAGGAACAGAAGTGAATGAGATCATATTATCGTGGTTGTTCATTTTAAGCTAACATCAAGTTAATATTGTATTCTCCAATTTCTAGTGTAGAGTCTCATCTGGGTTCTTTAGGTCTCCACCTTTAACTTCAGCACTCCACGGCTTCCAGACCCAACTCTCTCATTCCAACACTTACTAGTGTATATGTAGGAATTGAGTTACACCTGGGATGCTGTTAGTGGATGTACCTATGGACATGCCTCCATTATCCTTCTCTTATGTTTGCTAGCACTATATTTAACCTGGTATTTTCTGAAACCTCTGAAACCTGTGTGCTGAGTGACCCTTAATATACAACACAGAGTCTGATGAATATTCGAGGAATCAAGTATTACATGTTTTGAATCAGTTGTGATTAAAGCACACCAGAACCCACAGTTCTGGAATTAGTGTCTTAGATAATAGCCTTAATTAAAAGGAATAGGTATTTTAGTGCTTAAACTCATGAATATGCCAGTTTGTGTATAACACCAATATTATATTTATGTAGTAAATAATACATCACAAAGACCTTGAATTGTAGGAAGCATGTCAGAGTTCATGGTGCATGCCCTGGCCAATAGCAGAGTTCAGATTATACTGGCATTGCTTCAATTTATTCAATTTACTTTCCTTTATTCAATTTATAACGCACAACCGTGAACCCTAAGGCCTGAGGGCGCGAGACATAACAAAACAAGTACGAAAAAGAAAAAAACATAAGGCAGAAAGGGAAGAAAGTCACAACATCTGAATGTGATGAAACCGAACGGCATAGGAGGATGAGAAAATGATTGGCTAGTGAAAAAGGTGAGTCTTGAGGATCTTTTGAAAGGAGGAGACCGAAGCTTGCTGGCGAAGCATGGAGGGAAGCGAATTCCAGAGTTTGGGTGCTGCAGTGTAAAAGGCCCCATTCTCAACCTTCTTGAGTTTGCAGCACGGAAGAGTTACCAAGTTTTGGTTGCTAGACCTAAGTACCGAAGGGTTGGCTTTGTCTTGAATTTGATCAAGCAGATATTTGGGCATTATGCCAAGTCTGCATTTATAGACAATTGTAAGTAATCTGAATTTAACACGGGCTTCGATCGGCAGCCAGTGTAAGGAGTGTTAGGCGGATGAGACATTGTCACATCGCGCTAATCCAGTGACTACCCAGACAGCCCCGTTCTGGACTACTTGAAGTCTGTTGAAATCAGTTTTTCCCAATCCGACCAGGAGGGCTCTGTGAAGAGTTAACAGCCTCGGCTACACCAGGTGAACTGAGCAGAAGTGAACAACTTGCACCAAGAATGGTGATAGAAAGGTGCACGTTTGGTATAGGTAATGGAAAAGAACACACCCTTTCATACATTATCAATAATTATATGGAAAGTTATAAAGACATTAAGGGGCCTGAGAAAAAAAACATGGATACAATATATACAAACCACTGATGGATCCATCACTTTCCACCCCAAAAGGTGTCAAAGGAAAAATCAATGCTGAGTGAAAGAAACGTCAACATCACAGGGAGTGAAAATATGGTGGCATTTAAATCTAAATATTTGACCTCAAGCTCAAATTGGCAACCGCTGGCAACAATGGGAATGAAAGGGCATATGCCTGATGATCAAAAGGGAGAAGGTTAAGAAATCAAGGCCATTGACCATGTGCAGGCCTTGCTACGAGAGATTGATGCGTAATGCATATTACAGTGCCCAGGGAACATAAGTTTCATTCAAGAGCTTCCTGTAATGTCACATGTAAGGCATATGGAGAGTCCATGTGACAAAAGAATGGCCCGCTGCCTGTGTGCCAAATTCATGGTTTGTAGAATACAATGAGGATGCAGCAAACCAGGGCATTCATTTGAGCACACTAATGAATGGAAATTACCTAAAAGATAATAATAGAATCCAAATGGAAGAAACAGTTATTAGTGAACTTAAATATAAGGCATGGAAGCTAAAATATATTGGCCCACTAACAGCAACACACACAAGACATGTATCCAAAATAAAAAATATATAAAAAAGTGTAATTTATGAAAATGTTAGCCCCCTCTATGTGGTGGTAAATACAAGTTTTACAAAATCCACAATTTGCCTTACATAAGGTGAATGTTACTGCTTTAATGAAACTAAAATATGATACAATGAACCATACATGCCATCAAAAGCTGAGGTTCCATAGGGTCATGTCTCTCACCGCTCAGTCTTCCAGGTGGGGTTCCACCTTGAGATGAGACCTCTTCCAAGTATTCTCTTTCTTGTGGCATGATCAGCCCAATTGGGAGGAAGGAGAGCAAAGAAGGAGGCCCTGTTTTTCAAGGATTTTTGGCTAAGATACTGGAGATGTAACTGTGAGACGCAAGGAAACATCAAATCAAGGTACAATCTGAGCAGTGAAATTCTGATATGATCGCAAATGGGGAAAAAGAAGAAACATTGCATGAAACGAACCAAAATATGAATTGTAATCAAACACCAAGTTTAAACTTGACATAAAGCTGTAAACTAGGGTTATCTCTAGTGCTTTGCATGTCTTCATCGCTGCATAACCCCCTTTCTCTTGCCCTTGGATGTTTCCATTTTTAATATATTACTTTTAGAACAGTGGATTCATTCTGAGGGGTTCTTTGTGGATCATTAATATCATGGAGGGTTTATGGGCCCTAATTATTTAAACAATGCACTTGGTCAACTCTTTTACGTGTTGCAGTTGGAAGCCCTTTTCTGAGGAATATTACAAGGCACTGTCATGCTCTCTCGCTGAGCATGTAAGGATGTCTCACCAGAACCTGTAATAAGGGAGCATTGTACAACCTTCTCTATGTCTGCCAGTCTTGCTTCCAGAATTTTCACAATTGACTCTGATGTCTGAACAACATTCGGTATCAAACATACATTTCCATTATTTGTTTCTGCGTTTACCTAAGCAGACACATTTTTTGGGGATTCAATAGCTCCTATCAATTCATCAAGTGGCTCATGCGCCGTCAATTGATTTTTAGCCAAGTGCAAGGGTGCTTTCACTTTGGTGTTTTGCTTAGCTATTTGCTTGTACTTAAAAGTGATTGCCTCACTTGCAATTTGCTTTTGCTTTGACGGTCTCATAAGCTGTTTTATGAATTGTTTTGACCCAGAAGCAGAAGCCGCACTAGGCAGAATTTTCATGTTCTTAGATTTTTCAATTCTGGAATTGACATTTTCTTATCCACTTGTTTAATCTGAATTTTTTTAAATATTCCAAATTCAGCCATTAAGTGTGCCTTACATGCTGGGGCTGAATCTGGGCCATCACTCCCCATAGATTCGATGACAGTCTCAACTATCACAGAATCATCCACAGGTAATGCTTTGTCAACCTCATCTAGCGGGGGATGTGACTTTATGTCATTAGGCCGGGATACGTTTTTTGCCGCTGCCTCATCAAGGGGCGGCACCAACTCATCCATTGATACTTCCTTACTCAAAAAGCTCTCTTTGTTGTAATGACATATTTCTTTCTGACAATATCTGTTTGGTATGTCTTTGCTCAGCAAGCTTTTGTTCTAATATTGCTGAGTGTATACACTGTTTTGGTTCTAACGATTCATAGAGTTTATGCATAGTTTTGAAAGCCAAATTCATTGAAGTCAATGTAGTGTAGAGCAAAGCATTATTACCAAAAGAGCACTGCAAAGATTCATCCTTCTCCACCACTTTTTTAGGAGAGCATTGCGAGAATACCATAGAAAGGGGCGATGAGTTTGCTGAAGCCATTGCAAACAGAATTGGAGATTGAGAAAGAGGGATGGGCATAGACCCTTCATTCGTTCTTCCTTGGCTACCTTCATTAACTTCTATATCATCAAGTTTGGCCAGATGATTTGATGGCAATTCGACAGTTTTTGTTATTAAACCAGCAATATTAGGTATGTTGTGACATACTTCATCATGACTAGGGTCCACATGTGGCAAATTGGTGAACATAAATATGTGCTGTTGCCTACGACTATGAACAAGCATATTTCCATTCGCCAAATTAGTCATTTGATAGGAATTGAAGCCTGAAGGGAATGTTTGCATATTATCCAACCTTTCAGGCGGGATGTATGTTGGGGTTCCATATTGCTCCTTTTCAGTCGATGGTATAAAAGAGTCAATATCATGGTTTGTCCCAGTAAACGCAGACATAGTGTGATCACTTATGTCAATTAACGGCAAACCAGGTGTTGCACCAGCCACTTGAATAGAAGTTGTAGGCGGTTCAAGACTTGATGCCGTACTATTTTTTGCAAGATCAATTGAATAAAATTAGTGTATATCTGCAGACGCTGAATACGCTCTTTCCTTTGCATTGGCCGAGGAGTCATTTGTAGAATTCAAAACCTGTTTTGTTTTACATTGGGTTCGTTTGAGCCGCTCAATTAATTTCAGCGCCTCAAGCTTAAAAGGCATGTTTGTTTTTAACGTGTAAAGTTTCACAGTTAGATTTTACGCATAGAGACCAGCAATAATGATCTCAACAAATCAGCTAAGCACTAATTATAAAACTAATTATAAAACTTAACTTAATTATTGGCCTCTATACCCACAATGATTGATATTATTAAAGAAAGGTAAGGAAACTCGCCTGCCATTTTGTCCAGCTCTGAACAGCCTCAGAACAGCCCTTGCAACAGGGCTTGCACACAGGTGTGTGCACGGGCGTGAGCACCTGTCCTTAAGAAGGATTGTGGGTAAGTTGGTGGGAGGTATTAAACTTAGAAAATATTTAACAAAAAAAAAAGATTTCTTTTCTTTTTCTCCCCACTTCATTGGAAAACGGCAATTATGCCTGGAAACACAAAAACACAACTCAGTGTGCTTGACAGGAACTATTGTCAATGTCCAAATGAAAGTCCACAATTGTCAGCGGACCGTGCTGCTTGAAAGCCCCAAAGCAGATGAAAAACGCTTGCCAGCAGCAGGAGAAAACGCCACAGCCCATCCACAGACCAGCCCCAGAACAGCCCTTGCAACAGCGCTTACACACAGGCGCACACGCACGGGTGCGAGCACCAGTCCTTAAGAAGGATTGTGGGTAAGTGGGCGGGAGGTATTGAACTTAGAAAATATTTGCAAAACATTTTTTTTTTTCTTTTTCTCCCCACTTGGGAAACAGCAATTGTGACTGGGAACACACCATGCTGCTTGAAAGTCCAGAAGCAGATGAAAAACGCTTGCCAGCGACAGGAGAAAACGCCACAGCCCAGCCACAGACCAGCCTCAGAACAGCCCTTGCAACAGGCATTACCCAGAGACAGATGTGGATGCCCTCTTCTTCATTTGGTCTGCAAATGGAGAAAGCGAGGTGCAACGTCAACAAGGCTGTTTGCGCCTTTTAGAGAGATGTTGGAATGTACTCCTTCTACAATGAAAAAATTACATTTTGTAGCACCAATATATTTCGCAGAATATGCAAAATGCTCTTGAGCCCTTTTTGCAACTATAGCATGCATTTTTGCAGTATGTGTTGCCACTTTACATCTTGCAAAAAATAAAACAACACAAAACGGGCCACCACTTTCTCCCAGAAAAGAGTGCAGTCTTTTTGATGGTGCCACCCTCTACATGTTTTAGAAGTCCACATACCACTGCGCTGTCTGCGGAATTCGCTTGCAGCACAGGGGCCTGCACCATTTCATTGGCAGTTCTATTTTTAAAGCGTGAAAGTTGGCTCTGAAAAGAGCCTTTTTTTTGTTTTTGTGTTTTGTGATATTTTTTTTTATTTTTCAAACATACCACACAAGGGAGGGAAGTGTAGGGAGGGCAGGGAAGGGGCACCAACCACAGGGATAAGACAGGGCAGATGGAGAGAGGAAGATGTTGGGTGTGCCTCATGGACTTAGGGTGCACTTTCCTTCGTGGTCCCGGATGGTAGCCTCAAAACCACTCCGGAAACTGTTGCACCCCTACAGAGTACAATGTCGGAGTACACACCCAAAACAGTGACCTTTGAAAGGTAAGGATCTATTGCTTTGAGCATGGCCTGCGAGTCTGTTGGAGGGATTTGCTGCCCCACAGGAGTGTCCAACGTGGTGTCAGGAGCAGATGTCGAGGATGTTGTAGTGGAACTCAACCTACTGCCCTGTTTGAAGGGGCCGGCCATCCGAACTGCTGCTTTGTGGCTGGATCTCCGGTGCCCCTGCATGGAGGTGGTCCCATAACTGTAAATCCCAGGTTTGCCGCGACGGTGTACCATTTTGCACTTGTTGCAGCGAACCTCAGCTGCACTAGCATTGGGCCTATTTCCAACGGCGGTAAAGAGCCTCCAGACCCAATACTCACATGGGCAGTTGAAAATGGGGACTTCCACTACCTCATTCTCTTCATCCTCTTCTTCCTTCTCTGCATCGTTACGCTGGTTCCCCTCTCCCGGCTCTTGAGGAGGTAGTTGTGGGGTTTCTGGGGGTAGGGTTGGGGGGGTAGGGTTGGTGCTGAGGCATAGGCAGCAGCAGATGTAGACATGGATGCCATTATAAAAGTAAAAGTAGCCTGTAACCAGGAACAGAGCAATCTGCAAAACAGCACGAACACAGCAATATGCTAAGCAGCAACCTCTAGGAGTAGTACTGGAAATTTAGCAACAGCAATGCTTGTTACAGCCAAGTGCTCTAAGCAGCTATCCAGCAGTAGGAATGCAGCAACAATCCAGCAGTAGCAATGCCATTAACACTAAGTGCTCTGTCATGGAAATCCAAAAACAGAATGATGAGCAGCACTGGGGTGTGGTCTTTTAAAGGAGTGCTGGAGCGTGCTTTGCGGACACTTTGAACCACAAGCTTGGCTCAAAAAGTGCAAAAAAGTCTCTAGATGGCCATGGGCATGGACTGGGATGTCTGCTAGGGTGAAGTTTCACAGTAAAACACCTTTGATTGGCACACAAAAACACTTTTTTGGTGTTCAGGGGCCCGGATCCTGTTTGAGAAGAAAGGCCTATGGTCAGTTTGGGTGCGATCACATGATGAGATTATGAACGGTTAAAAATGGGATGGCTGTAAGCAGGACACCTATTGCACGGGATCCATTGTGCGCATGGACATATGTGCCCTACGGACAGGGTTGGGGTCCCCGAACTAATTAAAAGTGTGACACACGTGCGGCCGACAGTTGGGAGCAGGCACAGTGTTCGTAGGATCGAGGGGATGAGATGCGCATGCGCCCAGGTGCCCGCCGACATGGGTGGGGTCTTCGAACTAATTAAATTACATCACCACTTTGCAGACATGCCGGGTAGGGCCCTTGTTCGTTGGACCCAGGGGAAGAGATGCGCATGCCCCCAAGCATCTGCCGGACAGGGCTAGCGTCCCTGAACTAATTAAAAGTACGCCACAGCTTTGCGGTCATGCAGACAGGCAGGGAATCGTACGGACATCTCCATTTTGAATGCAGACTTTCCGGAGAGGCGCGTTGTTCGTAGGACACCTCCATTTTGATTAATTGCAGACATTCAGGACAGTGTCGTGCTCCGCGGACTGCAAATGGGGCTTTTAAAAAAGAAAACACACACACACAGCAACAGCATACACATAGAACTTTATTTACACACATACATATATACAATTAGGAAAGGGAAGGGGTAGCAGAAATGGAAACATATACAAGGGAATTTAGGTTTTCCACAAGTTGGGCATCAGGGAAGGAAGGGATGGAGGTCTCATCATAACGTCTTTGTTTACAGGGAATTTGTGGGGATGGTTGGCTGGGACAGGGGCAAGGGATATAGGTGCAGGTGGGCAGTGGTATTTGATATTGTCCATTATATGTCTCTGTAGACATTCTTTTAAGTCGCCAAAATTGGTCATTAATTGGTCCTTTTTTACCTCCAGGCTCACTATTGTGTTTTGCACACTGTTAGTTTTGTTTTCTATGTGCCCGTGTACTTGTGGAGGAGCTGCTGCTTCTGGGGCATTCCCTTCATTTCTTGTATGTACTGTTAAAGAATATAACCTGTCTTAGGTAAATGTGAACCAATGTGTATTCATTCTTTTACTTTTCAAACTGCACTGTGTACCATTGGAGTTACTGTCTTCACTCATTTCACCATGAGGGAAATTTTGTTCAAGCCACTCCAGGGTGTATGGCATTTTTGTGTAAAAAAAGAGAAACCATTTTTACTAGTATTGAACACAAAACAACTTCAAAGTTATAGGAATACATGTAGTGACCTTACCACTTTGTAGTACAGTTCTGTGATTAGTACTTTGCTCTTGTCCCTCTGACAGTTGCTTCTCGTTTTGTATATAATGCAGCATTGAGGTAAAACTGTTGGAAGCACAGATTATGTTCCTGCTTGGTGCATTATTTATGTTGCACACTCTATGCAATTGCATCGGTGCTTTTATAAGTACTGAGTTTGTAGCTCTATTTCATTTTCTTTAAAATTCACTTTTGTGTTTGTCAGGGGTGTTGATAGGTCTGGAAAAGACACAGGGCTACGCTAATGTTGAAACTGTCGGGACTGGGGGCTAGCTAGCCTTTTGGTTGTAGCCCCTGAGATTCTATCCGGGGCTACAACCAAAAGACCAGGGGCTATAGCCCCTTTACCCCCCCCCTAGCAACGCCTCTGGTGTTTGTCTTTAAAGATGTTCAGTTTCTTTGCTGTATGCTACTATAATGTAAAACAACCCCCAAGCTCAATACTTTTCATAAATAGTCCCTACAAGAGATTGTCACTATAATGTTGGCAAAAAACTGTCAAGGGTCATCAGAAGATATATCATGAGCTACGTATTTGATTAAGCAATGTGTTGATATAAACACCATTGTATTAAGGAGTTCTTTCCAGTGTAGGAACCTACTCATGTAGAAACATAGGCATTGTCTGCAGCATGCACTATAGAGGTGCAATATTCATAATCTTGCTATTTTGGACAGTAAAATGATGAATGCTTTTATGTCAGAGTTTTGCATATTGTGAAACATGTAATATGTAGCTATTAATGGATTGCTTACTACATCATTGCAATACTACACAAAACATAAAGAGACCACAACACATACAAATATGACAATAAACAGGTAAAGTAAAAGTATTACCAGAAAGTGTTCATAATCTAACTGATTATTTTCATACACAGAAATGATTGTTTTGTTTTAGGCTTGCTTCTTCCACCATGTATATGTATCATATGATTCAACAGAACCCTAAGGAAAGTAGTGTAAGAACATATGAGAAGGGTACAGTCTACAAATATAACAATACCTTTTGAATGTTTAGTTCCTGACTGTCAGTGAAGAAAACCACCTGGCCTAGATATGTCAGTGAACAAAAAAAGAGGGAGCCAGACATGTGATGTCATCAGTGATGCCATCAATGACATTTGTGATGTCATCTTTGATGTCATGGGTGTTAGTCTTAGCAGTGCATAGTGGTGGTGCGAGTTATGGCTGCTTAGCTTACCATTACTGGCAAATTTCTGTGGATTTTTGGTTATACTTGTAACCATATTCTGGATAGATTGTTATTAGTGCAAAGTAACTACAGCGTCCCTTTGACAAGTTTTTGCACTGAATTTGATAGGTTTTTATTATTTTCACCAAATTTGCAGCAGCGTACTTTTGTAAATTTGTTGGAAATCCGTCCAGTAGTTCTTTTTAAAACAACCAAAAAGTAGGTCTCAAAAAATTAGTGATATCTGTGTGCGTTCCGCGGACACACTTCACTGTTTGCTCCACGGACAGGGCACTGATTGGCTAATTGGCATGCATCATATCCACGGACATGCGACATGTTCTCTGATTGGCTGGGATGAGGCGTGACGTGCGTCATATTGTTTTGATGCGTCCGCCATATTGACTTCATTGAACTGAGCAAAAATGCAATTTATGAGAGTGTGTTGGTGTTTAGGAGTGCTTGGGGAGGGCGGGGGAGTAAGAAATGTATGAAATGCTGTATTTGTTTAGGTGGTAGGATCCCTTGATGTGTTTGTGGTGTCTGAGGTTGCCGCGGCTGTCCGCAGACATACTAAATACTGGGCACTCTACTTGCTATTTTCCTTTAATGTGATGTTGGTTTTGGGTTGTTAGTAGAGCATTGATTGTAATTAATATCCCCTATAAGCAGCCCACATACCACAGTCAAAATGTTTGGTAGCATTGGTGTGTTATGCTGTGGTGGTTGTGGCCAGGACACACATTTGTAAATGTGACCTTCCATCTAGTCAGACGTACAAATTCAGTACACTAACAGCACTGGACTGCAAACCGTACTTGACTTGAAATGATACCCTCAGCAGGGCCCATGCTTTGCCTTTCAGAGATAGGAGAATAGATTCACATGAAAGTTCCCGAAACTAGTGTGTGAGTTATATTGTCATCTTGGTGGAGTAAATTTGCCTCTGAAGACAATGTATTTGATTTATAAAGCAGTCAGTTTGGAGATGCTCTCAGCAGCACCAGGCATGTGAAATTCATCGAAAGCTCTTTCAATGCCGTCTTAATCAAACTGCCATATCCCTCTCCAGTGACTTTATTAATCCAGATTGAAGGAGTGAGGCTAAGCACCTCCTCAGGAAACCAGGGAAGCCGGCGGAGCATCTTATCTCTTAATATACTGTATAGTCCAATAGAACATATATCCCCTATAAGCAGCCCACATACCACAGTCAAAATGTTTGGTAGCAGGGTGTGTTATGCTGCTGTGGTTGTGGCCAGGGCCTAGAGTCTTGGGTGCCTGGCCGTGCGCCCAAGACTCTAGGCCCTTGCCACAACCACCGCAGCATAGCACATCCATGCTACCACACATTTTGACTGTGGTATGTGAGCTTCTTATAGGGGATATATGTTTTCAAAAGTTTGTGTACTGTTTCATTTGTAGAGTCTGTTTGTAAAGTTTGGGCTAGGCCATGCAATTAAGATTGAAGAGTTTGGTAACAAGCACTGCATCATAAGATACCCATGGAAGTAAACATATTGGATTGTGGTCTATGGTTAGATGTTTGCTTGAATGAGTGTATTATGCAGCCGTGTTTGTGAGTCCATTTATTGTATACTTTCTGTTTGACTTTTTGTGGTGTATGCAGTTTTTTCATGACATGGGTAATTGGAGCAGATATTCTTTTTCAATCTCTGTGATAAAAGAAAAGATCATATGTTAGTGTGAGTTATTGCATTGCATAAAAGACATTTCTGTATTTTCTTACCCTCGTAGTTAGTACTTTGGAAGTACTATAGTTCAAATCAGTGTACTGTGCAATTTGCTCAATTCCTTTGTTTGTTTATTAAATCATTGGGTCTGTGGGAATAAAAAAATCCATGCTGGATTTAAAAAAAATGTCTGGATTAAAAAAAAAAATTCTATGTTGTGGTAAAATATATTTCTTGCATGTTGGCTTGTTGCAGATTTTTGGGGCAGTTAGATACCTGTTGGCGTATTCTAATTGTTTATTTCTAGTTTCATGCTATTCATCTATCTGTTGGGTTGTTGCAGATTTTTGGGGCAGTTAGATACCTGTTGGCGTATTCTGACTGTACATTTCTTGTTTGATTTTAGTGGTATTTATTTATCCGTTTGCTTGTTGCTGAATTTGTCAGGCAGTTAGATACCTGTTGGCATGTTCTAACTGTTTATTTCTTGTTACATTTTAGTGGTATTCATTTATCTGTTAGCTTGTTGCAGAATCTTGGGGCAGTTAGATACCTGTTGGCATATTCTAACTGTTTATAGTTTTGAAATTGAAGCTTTGTTAATGTTTATGCAAAGATTAGCTATTAAATTTTGGTTTTAAAGATAATTAAATAAGCGTTAACAAGATTTGCTGGTAATCTTTGTTTTAGAGTAATGGTAGTATCATTACATTCAAACCATCCACATGTCTTTTTTATAAATGCAGTGTAGTGACTTGCATTGGTTGTGGTTCCTGCATGGTAGATTATTCCTATTGTTTTGAAGGTTTTCTTACCAAGTGATACTTGACAATGTGTGAATCCAGTCAGCTTGCAGTTGTTTTTGGTACCATTTGCATTGTAACATAAAATAATTACTATTACATATTTACTATGTGTCTGTATTTGCGATTATTTGAATTGCAGGTAGTACATAATCTGCCATGGTTTGCATTTTGTACAAGTTGCTGCAATGGAATGGATTCGCAATTAGGTATGGATAAATACAAGAAGCATTCATTAGGGAATTGTTCCTGTGCCACATGACTGCAGAGAGTGCAGAGAGTGCATGTATGTTTCCAAATGTATGAAATCTGCAAGATTTCATTTATAGGTATGTTTTTGTTTTCCAGTACTTGTAGTAAGTACATTAGAAATTCTTGTGGATCATCTTGTGAGTTTATAGTGAAGTTGACCATTCCAGCACAGTAGTCCAATTCCTGCTTTATTCCAGAAACACTGTAAGTTTTGTCAGTATTGTTGGTTGTATGTCTATGAAGTAATAACATTTGCAAACACAATTGGTCTGTACTGTGTGAGTAAATGTTGCCATTAATTGGTGGCAATTGGAATAGATTATTAATTGCTACATTTGTGTAGCAATTTACACCAGTTGTATTTGAACATTTGAATGGACCTGACAATTCTGTGTTGAAGTCATTTGTTTGGAGTGTGTGTTGCTTCTTTGAAGAAGTAGTTGAGTTACTGTGAGCAGTAGATTCTTCTTTGGTTGTGGTACTTGATGAAGTATTCACTTCTTTTACTTTCTTTGGAGGAATTGCAGTTAGATCCTGTATCGTTTCGATCTGAAGTAGTTTTCTTTTACAACGCTGTGCTTTTTGCGAAACAGAATAGGTGTTTAGATGGGGGGTGTAGAGTAAATGCAGTCTATTGTATTCCAGAATGCAAGGAATATCAGCATTTACTTTACTTGCTTCAAAGTTGATTAGAAATAGTCTGTCAAGTGTACGTAAGCGTGATAGTGCTACATTGCTCATGCCTTCTTTAAAAACTGTGCTACCAATATCTATCAATGCTTTATCTAGGGTAAGACCCTGTGATTTGTGAATGGTGACTGCGTATGCTAGAGTCAGTGAAAATTGTTCTCTGCGTACATACATGTCTTTGAAAAGAAGGAAGCGGGCTGTTGAGCGTCCTATCTTTTGAACTTTGGATAGTTTGTCAAAGAGAATATTGACAAACTGAATGTTGTTGTCAAGTGGGTATGTTTGAAAGTCAACAACTGTACAAAGTGCTCCATTAACTAGTCCTTGCTCCACGTCTAGGTTACGTTTAAGCATTACTCTACAGTTTAAAGATAATTTTAATATTTTCTCCAAACGAGCTGTGTTCGAGATAGAGTTGTCTAAAGTATTTAGTCTTGTTGTGGCTTGTTGGCACGTGGGTAGTGTCATACCATGTAAGTCCAGTTTGCCTGTCGAGCAAATTTCAATTATTGGTTGCATTTCTTTTTTCAACATTGTTTCATTACATTTTGAACAGCTTGCAAGAGTTGGCATCAAGGACATACAATTGACATTTTTGTGTGCTAATTGTTCCATGACATCAGTCGCATTTGAGTTATGGCCATAGAGTGCATGGATGTGCCTGGTTTTTAATATTGACTGCGCTTCTTTAGTTGGTACACCAACTCTAATACTTTTTAAAAATGTTGGCGTATGTGAGGTCTGCAGACTGGCGCATGTTTTCAGTTAATTCTCTGTATTGGAAATTTTGCCAAAGGTTGACATTTCCTATGCTGCCAAGAGTTTTACAGCACAGTTTGTGCCCTAAGGTTTTAAAAGAGGTTCAGCTTACACTGGTGTTAATTGAAGAAGATCTACCAAAACAATAATGTGTTTTCCTCCAAAAAGCTCTTCGTAGTCTGTTTTGAGGACCTCTTGTAATCTGAGATGAATCAAAGCCAAAATTAGGTTGGAGACCATGCTCACCTCATCTATTAGTAGCTTTTTCATTTGTTTGAAAACTCTGCATAGTTCCATTGCAGCTTCTGTAGAAGTTTGTGATAGTCAATTAGTTTTGGTGTTCTACTGGAAGGAGTAGTAATCGGTGTAAAGTGAAACCACCTATGTTGTAGGCAGCTAAACCTCTGGGGGCAGTTACAACAGCTGACAGTTTGTTGTTTGTCAATTGTTGGAGGAAATTGCTGATGATTTTGATTAAAACTGTTTTGCCTGAACCAGCTTGACCACTGACGTATAGCAGTATAGGTTTGTAGTCTTGGCAGGTACAGTTTTTATTTTCATGTTGCACACCATGTTCAATTTGTTTTGTTATTTATTGGAAAATGCTATGCTGCTCATTTTTCAGTTGTGATTTTAGTACAGCAACACCTTCTGTATATTGTTCATACTGACACATGGTGTTTTCCACTTCTGTCATGGATAATTCTGCCTCATTTGCTATTAGTAGTGGCTGTCCAAGTGGTTCTTGGCTTCCTGTTACAGAAGGTTGACTACTGTCGGGAGTGTCCACATCTAGTTGGGCCTGGAGTTCTTTTTCATGTTGCTGTTCATTGTGCAACTTTGTTTTGTACTATATAAAGTTTGCATCTGTTATAGTACTTTCATTTGCTTTGAAAGCGTCTTCATAGGAGTCATAGGTATCTAGTAAATCTTCTTCTTTTCTCCATGGTTTAAAAAGTTGTAGTAGAAACATGTAATACAGTTCTTTATATTGAGGTGTTTTTAATGACAATTTGATATGATTTATTAAGCTTTGTTTGATAAGTATCACTAAGCTGCCTTCAAAATTTGCCACTCTGTATCTACCTTTCTTTTCATCTAGTTTTATATTATTTTTGTATGTGAAGTTTTGGGCTACGTGGTAGAGACACGTGGTTTCCAAAGTGTTAATCCTGTTTGTGTAGTATGTGTCTAGTAATGTCCTCATATGATTTGAGAACTCTTTTTCTAGATTTAGCAAGACCAAGACTTAGCCATACTATTTTTTCAGATTTTCCATACACAGTATTACCGGTTAAACAGTCTGCAACTTCATAGCAACCACATTCTCTACGAGAGAGCATTTTTATGCCTAAGCTGTACAATATCTATGACTGTGTTTTGTCAGATGATATGTCATCCCAGAGGTCTTGAATCTCTGTTTTTTTCTGCTTTGGTTAAGTAGGCTGTGACATATTGTGCAACTGCAGTGCAATTGTCTGTAATTGACTGCACATCTATGTTTGCATTCCATAGGTGGGAAATGATTGTATTGTAATCATTGATATATTTTGATTCTTCTGTTCTTTTTATGTAATATGTGTTCTTAGTTGATTTACCATTGACACTATGTCTAACTGAAGACATGAAGTTGTTTACTTGACCTGTTGTTCTAACTGGTCTAGGGAAACCAAAGCAGCATTTGGTATAGTATTTTCCTTTGTTTTTATATTTGCGACGACAATATTTCCTACATGTGTGTCTTTGAAAAAAATGTGTGCATGAAAGTCCCTATGTGTTGCTTGTGAAGGAATTACACAACTGACATATTTTTGTATAAACTGCAAAACAGTGGCATCACTGTCCTGACCAAATTTAGGAGCATCTTTAATCCATAAATGCACGAGGATGTGTGATGCTCCTCTGGCTTGGTATTCTTTCCTCCAAAAGAAGTGGTGTACTTTTTCCGAGGGGTGGAACAGTTTTATGACAAATAAAGTGTAGCATAGCAATGAAGCGATGATGGAAATATCTTGATACATATACTGTATCTAGAGAGCAGAGTTCTCCTGGAGTTTTTATATCTATGTTCGTTTTGTTTTTGTTTGCTATGCATAGGAAATCATGTTAATCTTCCCAAGTGTATTCTGCACAACTTAATGTAACAAACCAAGTGGGTAGGCCAAGGTTTTTTATCATGCAGCATACATCTCCGTGACGTTGGAACCAGTATTCTTTTGCACTACGCATATTTGCTAAAAGATTTGTAATACTTGACTGTAAAACCTCATCTTTTTCTTGCACTTTTTGGAGTAATTGCGAAGCTAACATATTTTGAAAATGGTGTGTGGATGTGAGGGGTCATTTAGGGCCCCCTCATACATTCAGCACGATGTGGACCACTTGACCGTACAATAGTGGGGATGCCTCCATTGCTCGCATGCATGCTAACATGAGCAGATGCAGGGCCATTGTGGGGAACACTTGGCTTCCATTTTGTGCACCCTCAGCTCCATCTTTGGACGAGGCCTCACTGCGATAATACGAGATGGCCTTTCTCCCCTTTTGCAGCGCAGCACACTCCATGCTCATGGCCCCCACTTTTTCTCACTCTGTCTGATAGTTTCACAGGACCATTTCTCACGGATGCACCAGGGACAATTGAAACAAATATACTATTGTAACATCTCACTCTTCTTCTGAGATCACTGCCCTGTGTGTGAACCGGCTCGAACCATGCCTTGTAGCTCATCCATCTGCACATTCCTGCCTGTGCCTTCATACCCCCGCTGTTGGAAAATTACTGATAATGTAATCCTGTGCCCTTCCAAGGTATTCTCTTGATGTAACAGAAGTGTGTCCCTGCTGTGAAGCCCACCCCAGTATGCCAATGTATGCCCCTAGTCCCCCTCGTGCCATACACTCCTCAGTACAAGGCTTGGACCACGTGCCTCCGGTAGTGGGATTGCCCCTTGCCCTTATGTAAAGTTAACCACGGTTGACCGCTACATAGATGGGACTACTGAGTAGGACACGGGGCATCCATCTTTTGTGTCCCCTTTCGACTCCATCTTGGGTAAACAGGCCTCACTGCGATAGTACAGCAATGCTCAGCTCCCCTTCCACCGCAGCAGCCAAGGACAGAGACACACACACAGAAGGCGCGCAGGTAGCTGGCTAGCCCCCACCCTTGCACTCCCCCTGCGAAGGAAAGCTCTGCGTTCCCATTCTCACGCTGAAGCCGGAGAAAGTTGAACAACCAATATGATACAGTTTTCTTCCTCTGAGATCACTGCTAGCATGAGAACCAGCATCTGAACCAGGATGAGCTAAGCACTTTCTGCTCGTTTGTCCCCATAAACGTGCAAGCCACCCACCCCCATTTAGAGCAATTTATTGCCATCCTGACCCTAACCTCCCTGTAAGGTATTTCTTTCAAGTGCCAGATCCTCGCCTGTGCTGCGAAACCCACCCAACACACCCACTACTAACCTTAAGCATCTTACCACAATATATGTTTTTACTGATACTAAAAGGTCTAAAGCTTAGGAGATACGTGAAACACAGCTTGATTCTTTTTACATGCACAATAAAGGTCAAGGCTTCCAATTAAAACCACAAATGACCCAATTGTACTGACAATAATTACTATGTGTAACTTGTGTAGAAATATGAAAAGTAGCATAAAATGTTTAGATAATTTCTTATTTAGTGTTTTTCGAATGCAACATATTAGCTTAGGTAGTGACCACAGTGACCGGACCCTGACCTGCGTGGAGCACAAGATATTTGACGTCCATCATCTCGTCAGCCACTCAGCCAATCAGGAGGAAGAGATGCCACCCACACCTACAGCACCACACCGCCTGGCCAATCGGGTCTGTTTAGTATTTTTGTTAGAGTTACTTTAATTGATATATATACGAGTATGATGTAAATGTTTGGTGAGGGTTTTTGTAACGCTCACCTGATTCCCGTAGAGGCACCGGTCTTGACTGGGCATATACCGTATCTTCAAAGGTGATGTGTAACACATGGCTGGCTCTTTGGGCTGGACCTCTGTGCACTGTATGTCTGACTTGAAGGGTAAGATGTCTGCAGATAGAAAATATGGGATTAAGGAACTGGGTTATTGAATGTCTCTCTCTTCTTCCCTTTCTCTTCTCCTGTAGAACCCCAAAGGTTAACACTCTCACCTTAGGTAAGTGAACGCCGTGCTCTCCATCTGCCTCGGGGCAGGGTGCTGCAACCAGTTTCTTCACTGGATAAGGGGAGCAGGCCTCTTGACTTCAGAGGACTGCTGTCCGTCGTTTACTGCACGAACGGTAAGTTTCGAGTAATTCTAATGTCTTTAAAGTCTTTAGTAATGATGTTTCTTGTTTTGCAGGGTTCCGGCGATGGCGGATGACGGGCTGAAGTGAGTTGAAGATGGAGCCCGTGTGATGAATAGAAGCGCCTGGAAGCACGTAAGTAAGCGCTTGTTGCCTGCTTCACGATGCGCTCTAACTGTCTTTTTATTTTGCAGGTACAAGTTCGGAGCGGCTGCAGGGTGCCGGAATACCCACTGGGTTAGATGTGGAAAGGAGTAATGGCACGTGAGTATTAAAGTTCCCCAATGTCTTTAAACGCACCTTGTTTTGTCTTTCAGATGCGGGATGCAGCGCCGAAGGCCTCCGGAGCGTGCGAAGAGTTGATAAGCTTTTGTCTTTCAGATGCCGGAATGCAGTGTGAAGACCTCCGGAGCGCACGAAGAGTAGGTAAGCCTTTGTCTTTCAGATGCCGGAATGCAGCGCGAGGCGTTGGTGACAGCCGATGGACCAGGTAAGTGAAGAGCTGTCACTGAAGACCGTAATGCTAACCTGTTCTTTCTTGTCTTTATAGGTGTTGCTGAAGACTGGATTCAGGATGGTAAGCCTTTTTCCTTAGGCCCAGGATCAGATGCAGAAGACACGATGAGCGTTCTGCTGCAGAGGATGCAGAATAACGCAAAGCAAGATTCATCCATCTGGTGTGGTTTAAATAGCCTCCGGTAGTGCTTAGGTGTCTCCTTCCACAGCCATGCCTAGGTAAGAAAAGAGTTCCTGCTTTCCAGAAGAGTTCCAGTGTTCTGAATCTAGGGAGTGGCTCCTGCCCCACCCAACAGGAAAAGTAGTTCCAAACAGAAGTGGATCAGAGGCTCAACTGGCAGGCAAGTAAGCAGCATGGTCTGCTGCAGGTAAGTCCACCCAAGCATTATGAGCCCGGCGCTTCCAGCGCTGGGACTGGGCATATTTATGAGCCTGGTGCCACTGGCGCCAGGACTGGGTCCAAAAGGTCCCAATTGGGACTGGTTGGCACTCGGAACCTGGGTTATGGATCTGCTTCCAAGGGAGTTGGGAAAACCCTGACCTTTTGGAAGCAGAGATCATGACAGTTTTTTGGGTTATTTCCTAGCTGGAGAAATAAACCATCCTTTGAACTCTTGCAGCCGGGTCTCAGTGCCTCCTTCCCCGACAGGGGTTTGTGTTGGTTATTTTATTTTCTCTCACACGTAGTAAGCCGGAGAAAGGCACCTACACCCCCTACTAAAACCAGACCTCTGTCACAGTATATTGCACCTCAGATCTAACAAATGTCAGCATGCTCCATAGTTGCTTTGATGTGCCCAGACCCAGCCCATGATCAATGTTATCACACCGACAAAGACCCCTAAGCCTGGTACTCCATATAAGTCATAATGAATGATGCTTTGATTTTATGTATGCAATTCATAGGTTCAAGAAGATTTACTTAAGCTTATACTAATGATCGTTGTTTATTATATGTCTAATGGTAGTTTTTCATGTTAGCTTATTTAGTGTCCACCCTGCCTCACTACGACCTCACCCTCACCCCTCCTGGATGCTGGCAGCTGGATCACGTGATGTTCACCCTTCCGCCAACCGGGCAACCAATCCGGATGAAGCAGCATATATTCATCCATATGTAACTTTAAGGTCCAGCCAATCGTGCACTGGTTTAGTACCTTATGTTAACTGTGACGCAGATTTGCTTTATATATACAACATTTTGTAATGTTTGCCAGAGCGCTCTCAGGGCAGCAGAGTTCTCTGGATGGCAATTCTTTATAAAGAAAAACTCAACTCTTGCAACCCGTTCTCATAGTCTAATTCCCCATTGGGGTGTTTCATATTCATTTGTATTTGCACGTATGAGTCGGGGAGTGAGCCTTTATTTTTGGTGACCCTAACGTGATTGGGACAGGAACGCCAATGCCCCGTGCCGAGCGGCGGGATCCAGGACGCCCCCAGCAAAACCATTGCCTCCGCAGTTGACCAGTTTGCGTGCAAAACGAAAGGTTCCAAGGGACCCCGTCATCATTGCAAATACCCAACTAACTGTTCACCAAGGCGGGTCAAGGCTTGGTTGGGGTGCGGACCAGATTGTGGATAGACCATGAACGGCGGCTCTCGGACTACCCTACTGAACACGTGAGTACTGGTTCCTAGACTCTCAGGGGAAAACATTGAGAAACAGTTATAAAAAATAAAAGGGCCAAAATAGTGACAAAATAGAGATTGAGGGTGAGTTTCAGGGCTTGTGTGAATGCAACTGAGGCTTTTTCTTATTTATCCTTTATATGGCCATTAGGTTATTGTGGAAAAAAGAGGTAAAGAGGAATACGGGATCCTAGCTCCCGAAGGGGGGGTAGAAGGTGGCGCTGCATAGCATTGTCTCGACCAGTGCAGGGAACAAGTGGAAATAAAGAGAAAAAAGTAGTAGTCTGATATATTTAGTAGGCTCAGAGTAATAATTTAGAATATTCTTTATCCGTGTGAGCAGAACAAGGGATAATAAACTAAAGTTATTGAACAGGGGGAGTAAAACTGGAAGGCAGTATATGTTACATGTTCAATGTGTTAAAGTGTTTCATGTTGGTTTGTTAGTAAGTACATGTGTATCTGTGTATTCAGCAAAATAAGGTCTGATGAGAAATGTTGGTAAATAATTTGGGTTTCATGTTGGTAAAAAATGTGTGATTCCTGCACAAGGGTGTAAGTAAAAAAGGTTATTGGTATTTTGACTTTTTGATGTTGAAAGTGAGATAAGGTTAAAAAAAGGTACTGAAGAAGGGAGTTAATTTGGTAAACAGACATTGTGTAACCACACCCAGGAGAAGAGTAACCACTGGATAAAGTACAAAATACATTAACATGGGGGGGGGGGCCCACCGTTAAGTCATATCTGCCAACACCTCCCTTTGTATAGCGAGAAAATACAAGAAAGTACCCTGACCAGTGGGTGTCCGAAATAAAAGGTGTGTTGCCAATATGGCCTGAGGGAGGGTCCTTTGAGAAAAGTGTATTAGATCTTGTGTCAACACATTTGCTAGTGAAATAGAGGGGAAAACAATTGCAAAACAGAAGGGAGGTACTAGAGCTCTGGTGAATGTTCGAAGAAGTAACCTCTAGCGGCGAGGTAAGTGGAGACACACTAAGAGAGAAAGAGAAGGCCCGGGAAGGGGGAGAGGGTGCTGCAGGGGAAGAATGCACAGTCACAACGAGAGAGAATGAGCTCACTAGAATTTACCCGTTATTGACAAGACCCGTAGTGGGCTACAGTGAGCGCCTGTATGTGCCAGCACCCACCACACCGACTGCCCCAGTAGCAGCGGCTGTCACCGCCCCACCACCATATGAAACGGGAGAGGTATACGGGCCAACCAGTGCCCCTGCAGTGAAATTAGCGCGGCTAACGGAGACTTAGACAGACAGCTCGCACATGCGCAAATGGAAATAATGCGATTAAGAGACATGTGCGATAGGGGCCAAATGTTTCCCGGGGGAAGGGAAGTACCGCCATGAGCAGCAGTTGACTTCACATCTCCACCATCCCCGCCACCACCGGCACCATTACCGAAAGGGCAGGAGCAGGAGTGGCAATCAGGAGAGTTCCTTTTTCATTTAAATGGAAAATCTGTAAGAATAATACAGCCTGGAACCCCAGACAGCCAACGAGGGGTGGGACAGGGAGAGCAGGAATCAGAAGACGAGATGGAAGTATGGCGTGACCTAGACGAATATGAAGAGGGAGCAGCAGCAGCGTGGTCCCCGCTGCCATTTCCATTTGACCAAGAGGATGAAAGGGCTACGCCAAGGTGGCAAGGGAGGTTAAGACAAAGAATAGGTAACATGCTGGTAAGTAAAATGAAGAAGTGAACAGTAAGTAAAAAAGGAGGAGAGGCAAAACTACAAATACCACTGATACACAAGGGAGCAGGGAGACCACACTACACACTATGGGCACATATGGATAAGAATAACCTGTTGAAACTTCTTCCTCCACTTTCGGGTGGGGCTGAGAAGTGGATACATGCATTTGAAAAAACACAGCAGGAGTGCCATTAGCTATAGGGGATGTGAAAAGTTTACTAGTGTCCACAGTTGGTGACCAAGTAGACGCAGTGTGGGTGAAGGCGGGCTTCCCGGGAGTGACAATGAACTGTGACGTCCATGATGGGTCATCATGTAATAACGTTAGGGCACAAGTATGTGATGCATTGGGGAGATCTTTTCCAGACACTCCAGATTTACATCTAGTGATGCAATGCACTATGGGAGAGGAGGACGAGCCTAAGCAATGTATCCTCTGGGTGCAAGACCTGTGGAGATCTGAAACGGGCATGGCGCGGGTCCAATCCACTGCCTTGTTCTACTTTATAATTAAAAAGGAGCTCCCGGTTGGCCACCAGGGGGCGCACAGATGGGTTTGCTTTCCGTGTAGGCTCTGCGGAAGGGTCCTGAAAAATGGATTGAGCCCCCACCACAAGACCCCCCCAGCTGAAAGAATCACAGAATCGGGCGTCAGAGGTGTCCGTGACGCACCGGGAAAAATGTTTTGCTTCAAACTGAGCTTCCTTCACGGAGATACTTCCCTCTGCATATTCCGGCGCATGAAGTCAAAGAGGGCCTGCGAGCTCCCGCCAAATTCCTGAGCGACTATGCATCTGTGATACGCGCAGGGTCAGGGCGCGCCCGGCGATGTGTGCCGCTTCCAGGGCCCCTTGAAGGTACTGTGCAAAGACGCGCTTAGCCCTATAAAGCCCACTTGAAGAGTCCACGGCCCCCGGGAGGTTGTGCACACTCCCACTCCCAGAATCGAAGGCTGTGGAAGAAGGCCGCCCGCCTTTGGGTGCTCCCGGCACCGTCCCTACACGACCGGGAGGTGATTGCTGAAGGTGCTGCACTACAGGTGGCCTCCGCTGATGCTTACACTGCTGGCACGCACTCTGGTCACGGTCGACGGAGACGCCTGCATTGGGACTATTGAGACTACGCGCTCTCGCGTAGTACGGAATCGCTCTTCCCCGCACTACCACAGTGCTGGCTCCCCTCAGCACACTTGATTGAGTTGTCCGAGCAGCCCGCCTCACGTAGAACCTCGTTGTTCAGCGCAGAGCCGCTCATGCCCATTCTCCCTCTTGGCGTATTGTCCCTGATCCTCAACGCGTAAGGGATATAAACACTTGCTGGGCCTGACATCACGGTATTGGAACCCCGAAGAGATGGGAGAAGCTATAATGACACGGACACTATGCATTAAGGGGCACGAGTAGATCCCTCTTCGGCGAAAAAGGATTGTGGGTTGGGCCCCTGTTGGACAGGGCGTGTGCCCTCCTCTGATCCCATACATACCTCCAAGCTCACCAGATCCAAAAACAGGACCCCAGATTTCCATCTGGAGTGCTCTTTGTGCATGAGGAATACCTAAGGTGGTCGTACCATGTCTGCGAACTGCTGTCCCTCTCCCTGGGGAACTACTCTCGGAGCCTTTTGAGTGCTACGTATATATAATATTAAAAAAAGCAGATTTCCTAAATCTTCCCCCTAAACAAATAGGAGTTACCTCTGTCTACTAGCCAGCTCTGACTAGCTATAGCTGAGGTTTAACACTCTATAATTTTAATTAGTTGTAAAATCCAGAAAATGCGAATAAAAAAAGTAATTGTTTATTTGGGAAAAAACGTTGAAAATAAACCCCAAATTGTGTGGAACCCTGAAGGCAAAACTCTTTAACAATGGAGCAAAAACCTAAAAGAGAAGGAATAACAGAATAAATGTAACTCGAATCCGAGTGTGACATAATGTTAGGGAAGATTCGAGGTTTCTACTCCCAACCCAAGTTCAAATTTTGTGGACATCCACCCACAACAGAGAGAGCCACAAATGCAACAGAGACAGCAACCGCAGCAGAGAGGTATGCAGCAACAAATGGCCTGAATGTTTTCTCAGTTCCAGGTGACATATGCAGATTAGGACGGCCCACAGACAGCTCACAGAAAGCACTTGCGTGTCCAGTCCTATCCACTAGCCTACGTGCAGAAGAGGAACCACCAGTGGGGGCAGAGGTATGAAACAAACAATTCATCTTTATGGTGGACTCAGGAGCTGAAAAATCGTGCCTCATGGAAGGCCAGTTCCCACTCTGGGGAAATAATTTTGAAACACAAGGGTTCTCTGGGGCTATTTTAAAAGTGTCTGACACAAAAGATCTTGACATAACGGTGGGAGGGAAGACAGTGCAAGCACCTCTACTATATCATGAAGATTCACAAATAAAGTTGCTGGGAAGAGACTGAGTATATTGAACATGACCATATCTTTTACTGAGCGAGGGATAGTGTGCTCCACTCCAGGGGTGTGCTCAGTTAATGATAAGCACCATGACAAACAAAGTTACTGTAAGGGGGGTGCTTATAGAGATGGACATGTTCATTTAGGGGATCAGAGTGCTTGCATGGGTAGTACCAGAGATAACACGAAAAGAATGGAAGGTGCCCTCTGATTTCATCTTTCGCCCAATTTTAAATACAGATTTTGTCCATTGATCTGGAAGGGGTACAGGTCTCAAGCAAACGTATTTTGGTGATAAGACTGGACACACATGGTTGTGAATGGAGAAGAGTGCTGTGTATAGACCTAAACATAACCTTACGTGAGTTAACTGATGAAGAATTGTTTACAGACAATGATACTGATGGGGAAATAATAATGGAAATAAGTGTACCATGTGACATAATGATCCAGCACAGAGAAATACACTACCCTCTCATGGCTAATGTCAATGTGACGCCTACCATATCTGAGGAAAATATGGAAAAGGTACTGCCAGAATTATGGCCCCCATGACGTAGGGCTG
Organism: Ambystoma mexicanum; assembly: GCF_040938575.1. Taxonomy (NCBI): domain Eukaryota; kingdom Metazoa; phylum Chordata; class Amphibia; order Caudata; family Ambystomatidae; genus Ambystoma; species Ambystoma mexicanum. Next base: position 1,342,477,774 of record NC_090932.1, read on the forward strand.
TTACAGGAGGTCACACCCATAAAAATATCAATTAAAACCAGGTGCAATATCGCATAGAGTATTTCAGCTGCAATGTGTTGTTTAGTCACGTGTGTTGGGAAGTGCAGTTGTTGAAATGCTATTTCTAACAATTCCACAGCACAGGCATCACTACCTTCCCTGTCAATTCCTGTCACCATATCAAATCTATTGGTGGCTGTTTACATCCTCTTTTTACCCATATTTCTTGTTCGTCTACAGGTGCACATTTTTGGAGCTCTATTATTTGGGCAATTGGTGTATGGCTGTATCCCTCTTCTGTTGTATCTGTACCGGGTGTTAGGAAAGATTTCATGATTGTAGGTAATTTTCCTTCCATGTGTCAAACCCCAAACTTTTTTCTGTTGTTTTACACCCTGATCTAGACTTTGCCAGAGAAGCACAGCCTTCCGCCGCCCTCCTCTGGGCTTTCGCTCCATTCTTACGGGGAAACTTACATGCCCTTAAGACAGTCAGTACCGGGAGACTTTGTTTCCCTTAGTTCTTTCCTCATGTTGCAGCTTTTCAGCAACATGAAACAAGAGTGCACCGTAACTTTCATTACGGTACTCTTGGGTCTCTAGTCATTCCAATGGCCCCAGAAACTCTCACTGGACTTATCAGGAAATGTGCAAGTGTGTCATGGATGGGACTGGTGGCAGCTATCGTTTCTTTTTGTTTTGAACCCCTTTTTTCATGTTAACCGCACTTCCCGTGTTTGGCCCAAATGGGCGGCCTGGCCTCCAAAATGGCCATGCCACACATTTCTTTGTCCTGTCCACTGACCGTCTTGCCCCTTCACCTTCCCCCAGGTCGAGCCGACACAGGGCAGTCCTTATTTGGTCATGCACTTTCCCATGAAACACAATGCTTTCGCGGGCTTCTGCATGCCTTGTGTGTGCCTCCAGGATGTGGGCTGGGATGTCTGTTCCCAATACACATCCTGGTTGCCAGAGAGTCTGGAGTGTCTTGAATGCCTGGGACCACAGTGGTCCATGATAGGTCCACGTATGGTGTGAGTGTTTTGTGAGCAGATCTCCCATTGGGTCCTCTCCGTTTTGGCGCAAAGAGAACTCTGGATAAGAGGAGGCTGGAAACCTACCATGTCGATTTCCTGAGTTCTCACGAACGAAGGATGAGGAGCCAAGTATCCTGCAACTAAGAAGCTGAGCCGAGGAATTGCTGGTGACCCGCTGAAGGTTTGGCACCCTGCACTGCTGTCGTCCTGTGAGACCCCTCTGCCTCTGATCGAACGAGAAGGCCTGTACTGGCGCTTCGACCCTTTAGAATAGTGGGAACAACTATTCTCTGCATCTTCACCAAATCCTGTACGTAAGCCTTCGGAAGGGTCCCTGGGCCATCCAGTGGACTGACCAGCCTACACAGGAACCTTGCTCTGTCACCGCCGTCTGGCTTACTGCTAATCCCGTGTCCTCGGCACTCTCACACGATTCGTACACTTGGCATTCCCAGGTCTGAAGTGAGACGTGTGCTTTGGGACCAGAATACCTGCGGTTGCCGAGTTGCCCTGCTGTGGTAACAAACCTGTGCGTGTTCGCTGCATTTTGGGAAACCCTCAACCCTGATTCCTGCTGTCACGGAATCTACACGGCGTTGAGACGTCCTGCTGATCGCATCTAAACCTGCCAGTACTGAAACGGAACCGGAGAAGCCTGGGTCTGCCTGCATCGGGGACCGGTGAGTAGTCAAAACACTAACCGGTCGCCTTCCCGCAGGAGCCTGTGGCTCTCCACTGCTGTCGTAAACAGCAACCCTTTCCCGCACTCGTGCCCTGCTTCTGCCGACAAGTGGAGGCCGCGCTTAAGTAGCGGGGAACTGTTCATCATCATTTTGTTTACCTCTGTGAACTGCCTGATCTCCCTGAAGAGACTCTCCTTTGCCTGTTGGCACCCGCGCATGCAGGTACTTTTGAGCAGAAGGCTCCACTCTTCGTAGGGCTCAGACTTCCTTCTAGTTAGGTGGCCTCTGATGTCGAATTGGGTCTAACGATTACTTGCATTGCCTGTTTTCCTCCCCATCAAGGTGGTCTGCATATTTCGTGCTTCTAACTCTTTAGACCCCTTGGTCTTGTATATATATTCTATTGCTTGGGATGTGTTGGTTTATTGGAGTTTTACCGTGATTCTTTACTATGGTCGATGTTACAAAGGCCTTGTAATAAATGTGTCTATATTTTTAATATAACACCTGTCTGGAGTCATTTGTAAGCGTCCTTGCTTTGTGTGCTCACTGCGGGCTTTCAGTCACCCTCACCCCTCTTGAGACCTAGTCTTGACCACGCCATCGTTACCCTGATTGGTCTGGCTTGTCCAGAGGTTACCCTGTTCCAAGAAACTAGGCTGGCCTTCTGAACCTCTGCCCCTCCAGGACAGAGTTCAGAAATCCATTTTAACACAGAGTATTTTTACAATGCACTCTTCTGCTTGGGGGATATTAAAATAAGCTGCTTCTTTCACGGCCGCGTCTGCTGCCGCGTTCCCCAACAAGATTGCATCAGTGTTATTGGTATGTGTTTGGCACTTCCCCAATGCTACCACTGACGGTTCTGCTAATGCTTCTATTGGTGACCAGTCAAAGGACCTAAAACAAAAGGATCTAATAAAATAGGGTCGAGTCAAAAGGACCACAAAAAAAAAGGTTGAATGCCTTTTTTTGAATGTATATTTTTTTGGGGGTTTCCATATAGGAAAAAAAAGTGTTTTATACACCAAAAAAAAGAAATTTGTGCCCTTTTTTGTTTTCGGTCCTTTTGACTCAACCCTATTGCATTTAGATCCTTTGTATTTGATCCTTTGACCTATAACCGCTTCTATTAGCTCATTCAACAATGCTGCATGCTGTACTGCTGAACCATCTGCTCTTCTAAACCCTCTTCGCCGCCAATGTGACAATCCTGCATGCACTGTTGTTGCATATGCTGAGTCAGAGTGTATTGTCACAGCACACCCTTTGGCTGTATGTAGAGCTTCAATTAACGCTATTAGTTCTGTTTCCTGCACCAAATAATGTGAGGGGAGGTGCTTCAGCACAATCACTTCATACTCCTCTTCCTCCATTCTTACCACTGCCGCCCCAACATGTTTTTCACCTGTCTCGCTGTTTATTGATGCTGACCCATCGACAAAGTATATTTCTCCCTCCTCTAGGGCATATTCACTTGCTTTAGGAATGTTATCTTCTTCTCCTTCGTACGAAGCACAATCGTGTTCCTGTATGTCTTCTACTGTGCATGGTATGACTCAGGTATGCATGTATACAGTTCAGGTATGACTCTTACAACGCTGCGAGGAACACTACCGCGTCCTGTGGGTCCATTTGGAGAGCTCCACATTCACTACGCGGATATGGGGGAAAGATGAAATGGAGCAAGATATCTGATTGTTAATAGTTTGTCCATTCTCAAGGTGGGTGGAAGCTGGACCGTGTCCTCACCCAGACACGAAGTGTGCTGCCGATTCTTGGTATGGGAGGTTTTCTCAAGGTGGGGCATATGTGACGTCATCAGGTCAGACAATGGCACGCATTTTGTAAATGATCTTTTCAAGGAAGTAACCACATTGTTGGGTGTAAAACATAAATTATGTTCTATTTATCACCCGCAGGCGAGCGGAATCGTAGAAAAGATCAACAGCCTGCTCAAATGCAAACTGTCCAAATTGGGTAATACCCTCTAGAAAAATTGGGTATATTGCTTGCCCCCAGCACTGTTCCAACTACGAACACAGCCAAGTAAGGACCACCATTTGAGCCCGCACAAAATAGTGACCGGACAGCGCATTCATATGCCACTCTCCCCAGTAAGAAGAGCATCAGATGCTCACAGAGCTGCAACAGTGCTGGGGGATGAATTTAAGGAATACTTTACCCAACTGACCTGCACAGTGCGTGGCATAGCAAGACAGATCAAACCCACGTTTACACAAGACATACAGACAGATACTACAACACCAGTGCAGGACGGCCCAATGGGACAATTGATGCCAGGGGAAAATGTGTATGTGCAAAGTTTTGTGCCGAGATGGAACTCTCCTACGAGGTCATATATTGTACACCAACCGCGGTTAAAGTGAAGGTATTGAAATATTGGGTGCATCTGTCAGATATAAGAAGAGCACATTATAGTACAACTCCTCAGAGTGAGCAAAATGAAAGTCACGAAGTTGCAAGTGGCTAATATACAGGTTCGCAAAATGCAACAAATTAAAAACGGCAATAAAAAAGCATTTACTAGTAAAAGTGCATGATAAGGAAAAAGGGTATAACTAATTGTATATATATAAGAAACAACATATAGTTATCTCTATCTTTCCCTCTTTACTCACCTTCTCTCTCTCTCTCTCGCTCTCTCTCTCTCTCTCTCTATCTCTCTCTCACTCACTCTCTCTCACTCTCACTGCAATAGAAAAGAAATACATATAGCTGTGAGTACTAAAGGTTTTTTTTTGTTTACAAATGAGTGTATATTTATGTCATTTAATGAGGAAAATTAATGAAAAACAGGAGTGTGCAAAGCGAACGTATAAAGAATTAAATAAGAGAAAAGTAGAAAATTAATGTGATGTCAATGAAAAAGAGATTAATGCAAGAAATGATGAAATATATATATATGCATTGTACTTAACAATTTTATATCGCCCCTTCAGGTGGAAAAATGGCAGAAAGGAGGGCCTTCCCTAACAATGACACAAATGTAGATAGTGATAGGGTAGAAAGCAGAATTAATATGTGGTATAGCCTGGAATGCAGACTTACATTTTGTGCAATATTGTTTTCTGTGATGTTATTTTTTGCGGCATGGTACCGGATGGTAACTTTCATAATGAAGGATATTAAAGAGGGGGGAGTGGGGCAAAACTGATACGGGAAGGCTCAACGCTCATATGGGCTGGAGTAACAACCATGTGGAAGCATAATGGTTCTCACCATGTTTCATAAAAACAGGACCTCCAAAACTCCACTTTTCTCTCTTTCTTCTATAGAACTAAGTAAACTTAACAAGACCAATCATTACGATGGGGACTACTCCTGGGATAGTGAGCCTGATCTGACAAATACTGATGTGTACACAACCACAGAACCTACCTCACAAGGCACTGTAATGCACTTTTATCCTAACACTGTAAGTACACTAGGCACTCCAGCAACAGAATCCTGGCAAGTTACTAGCGAATTTAGTGACGCAACGTGGGCAGATGTCTTTCCCATTATTTATAAAAGAGTGAACATGATAAATAACAGGGAAGGGGGGAGGAGAAGATGGAAAAGGTAGGTGGGAGAGAAAAGATATGATGTTTACCATGGCCTGGGACTAGATGAAATTGAAGACCCTCGCCAGCCAGATCAGTCAAACACGTGGTACTCAGACATGAGAGCAATGGCAAAACAAGCCACAAATGAGAGCTGCCATGTCTGCTCTCTTATACTGCACGCTTCAGGAACACCTAAAATACTTATACCTCAAGAAGTGCCCTTGTCTGAAGCCCAATGCTTAATTCATCTTCTATTATGTAGAATTCGGAGCACCCTGCAGTCACACACAGTTACAATAGAAATGCTGCCGAACGAGAGAACCTGCACGAGCAAGCCTCAAGAGTGATTTGCATCAAAGAACCATTTTTCGTTATCAAAGGGACAAGGTTCACAGAAAACAAGTGGCAAGACAAGACAATCACATGTAAAGCTGAAGCACTACAAGGCTTAACCGAAGAACACTTTCAAGGGGTCAAAGAAACTTGTACTCCCATGTGGTCCCAGCACATTGCAAAGCTCACATGCGTTACTGTTCTTGAGAAACCCATCAAAACACAGAGAGAAATACCACACAAACTTTGTTTCTATGGTGAAGGGAAGGTACACATGGCTTCCAACAGAAAATGCAACAAAGCGATCATCATCCCGAATATGAAAATGGCACAGTAGCGCTCATGGACATATATTGGGTGTTTGGCAAGCAAGCTTACCTGCATCTGCCGGCATCATGGAAGGGTACATGCAGCCTGTCCACCCTGCACTCAGCGCTAATGGTAATACCAGAAAGCCATAGCCAAGGGGGGAGAGAATCGGCTGGCATATCGGCAACAGTGGGTTTGGCTGGCACATCGGCAGCACCCCAACCAACAGCAACAGAGCCTTTCCCATACAACATTATGTCCAAAGATGAGCTACAAGACAGATTGTCCCGCAAAAAGAGGTCAAACTATATCTCTAAGGAATCATCCAAACTCCTCGCCGGGATCCCTGACAGGTGTCCCGGCGAGGTTGTTTAATTCAGCTGAAACATTCTTTGCCTCCCTCCTGGCGCCAGGACTTCAGGCGCAAGCAAACACCAAATGGCTACAGATCATCCACTGGGAATCGATCCAACTGGCCAACAACACTGAAGAAGGGTTCAATGTGATCAAGGTGAAACTGTGCACCTTGCGCCTAATGACAATGCAGAACCAGTATGTCCTAGACCTTCTCACAGAAATGGACGGCGGTGTTTGCCGAAAAATCGGGAGCGCATGCTGTACATTCGTACCTTCTGAAGAAACGGATAATGGGACCCTCTCCCACGTCATCTCGGCAGTACATAAACTGGGGGAGAAAATGCGGAAGGAAGGTGGTGTAAAACCGAGCAACTGGTTTGACAACATGTTCAACTGGATACCCTCCTGGTTCAGCATAATGATGAAAATGTTTGTTCCAGTGGACATTTTTCTTTTACTATTTTTCTGTGTGTGTCAGTTGGGCATCCAATGCTGTGCAAAATCTATGCCTAGTTCAACACTGATGATGGTAACAATGGGCAAACCGACAATGGTGGCAACCATGATAGACGTACAAATACAGAATGGGGACTCAAACCCACCAAAGTATCACCTAACAGCTGTGTATCACCAGCATCAGGACAGGATAGACAACCTATATCACACCACAATTAAAGAGCCACAGGTGTTGCAATGGTACAGGGAGGTATGGGTGGATCTGGACGGGGATGGGGGCATATACATGACATGCACACCTGATGAATATGCAAGGAGAGGACAGAGCCTAAGAGGGGTATGCAGGGCCTGGATGCCAATAAAGGGTACACCAGCATGGGATGAGGCAGTAGCAGAAGCAGAGTATTATTGGAGGGAGAATAATAATAAGAATTAGTTTGTTACTTTATGTGTAATGAAAGGGGGGAATGTGTGGGAGCGAGGGGTCATTTAGGCCGCCTTCATACATTCAGCACGATGTGGACCACTTGCTTGTACAATAGTGGGGGACGCCTCCATTGCTCGCAGGCATGCTAACAAGAGCAGATGTGGGGCTTTTGTGGGGGACACTTGGCTTACATTTTGTGCGCCCTCGGCTCCACCTTTGGAATAGGCCTCACTGCGATAATACAAGATGGCTTCTCTCCCCTTTTGCAGTGCTGCACACTCTGTGCTCATGGCCCACACCTTTTCTCACTCTGTCTGATAGTTTCACAGCATCATTTCTCACGGATGCAGTGGGGACAATTGAAACAAATATACTATGGTAACATCTCACCCTTCCTCTGAGATGACTGCCCTGTGTGTGAACCGGCTCGAACCATGCCTGGTAGCTCATCCATCTCCACAAACCTACCTGTGCGCTCGTACCCCCGCTGTTGGAAAATTACTGCTAATGTAACCCTGTGCCCTCCCAAGGTATTCTCTTGATGTACCAGAAGTGTGCCCCTGCTGTGATTCCCACCCCAGTGTGCCCCCTACTAAAACCAGACTTCTGTCACAGCATATTGCACCTCAGAACTAACAAATGTCAGCATGCCCCATAGTTGCTTTGATGTGCCCAGACCCACCCCATGATCAATGTTATCACACATACCAAGACCCCTAAGCCTGGTACTCCATATAAGTCATAATGAATGATGCTTTGATTTTATGTACACAATTTATCGGTTCAAGAAGATTTACTTAAACTTATACTAATGATCGTAGTTCATTATATGTCTAATGGTAGCTTTTCATGCTAGCTTAGCTAGTGTCCACCCTGCCTCACCGCAACCTCACCCTCACCTCTCCTGGACGCTGGCAGCCGGATCACGTGATATTCACCCTCCCGCCAACCGGGCAACCAATCCAGATGAAGCAGCACATATTGATCCATATGTATCTTTAATATCCAGCCAATCCTGCACTGGTTTAGTACCTTATGTTAACTGTGACGCAGATTTGCTTTATATGTACAACATTTTGTAATGTTTGCCAGAGCGCTCTCGGGGCAGCAGAGTTCTCTGGATGTCAATTCTTTATAAAGAAAAATTCAACTCTTCCAACCCATTCTCATAGTCTCAATCCCCATTGGGGTGTTTCATATTCATTTGTCTTTGCACATACGAGTCGGGGAGTGAGTCTTCAATGGGTAGATGATTTTAATATGTGTGCAACTCTGTAGCATAGAGTTGCTAGTTCACTTTCAAAGAGAAGGTGGAATATGTATTCCACATATTGTCTGAATCTGGGTCGTCAGAATACATTTGTACAGATTGATATTCTGATGCTGTTATTTGTGTGGGTCTAACATCATACCTTCCTCCTTTCCCAGTAGGAAAGAGTAGAGGAAAGGCAGTTGCTTCTATACTTTTTTCCCATATGCTGATTGGAGATCCTTTGGCTTGTCGCATTTGGCACGTTTCCAGTGCATCATCTATGGTGTCTTCAGAGGGTAATGGATGAATTGTATAATGGTCTAAAATATTGAATTCTGTAGCAGGATCTAGAAGTTGAAATTGACCAGTTTCTGGTGACTCTTGAATTATTTCAATGGTTTATCTCAGGTTTTCTTCAATATTAATTACTTTGTAGTATTAATTGTTGTCTTTTAGATACTGCAGACAATTAAAGATTGATCTATTGGACGTTGCACTTCCAGAGTGTGTACATTTTCTTTGAGCTCTAATGGTAAATAAACTACTTTGCCACAAATGCCTTTCACTAATTCAGAGGGAGGTCATTTTGCTGTTTTTGGTTGAAGGCGTATTATTGCTTGACATGGGTGCACTGTTTTCATTATGATGCTCTCATATAAATTTAGTTGTTGCAGGGGTTTTGGTAGTGGGAATAATAACAAGCTATGTGTGATAGCACATGAAGGTGTTTGGTTGTTGTCACGTTTTGCAGTGCAGTAATTGCAAAGTATTAAGTGGTCAGTAATTTTGTATTTGTTTTCTGTTATAAGGTATAGAGCTAATTGGAACCATTTGGAATCTTCACTGTCTTCTATTTTGTACGTTATGTCTACAGTTTTTGTGCTACTTTTATAAAAAGTCATGCGGCAACACACACACACGTGGTTTGGTACTTCAGCAGATGTGCTTTTAAACTTTAGTTTGTTTGTTTGTTTGTTTATTTATTTAAAGCGCGCGCAAGACCCGAAGGTATCCGGTTGCGTGTTCAAGAATACTTTAAGCTTACATGTTACAATTACACATTCCAAGTAGTTACAGATGCATTGAAAGCAAAAGGATGACAATATACATGCTTATATACACAGGTAATTGTACACAGAGGTGTATACAAAGTATACAATGAAGGTCAAGGAGCAAGGTGGATTAAGCGGGGGAGATGAACATGGAAGTACGCGTTCAACTGCAGATTAACAGGTGGATCAGGCGTGAGTAGTCCTAGTGTCCTCAGTTATAGATCATTTTCTTTGAGCCATTTAATATAATTAAGTCTGAAGTGTGGATAGGATTGGTCAGACCTTAAAGAGGATGGGAGGGAGTTCCACAGCTGGGTCGCTTTGACAGGGAAGCTGATGCCTCCGGCTGTGCTCAATTTAAATGGGGGCACAACTAGCTGGTTGATAGATGCTTCTCTGGTAGGTCTATTAGAAGGTCTTCTTTTGAGTCTTTCTGTTGAGTATTTGGGGGCTAGGTCATTAATACTTTTCAAAGTTAGTGATGCTGTTTTAAGTTTAATTTTGTCAGCTGTAGATAGCCAGTTAGATTGTCTTCTGACATCTGAGATATGCTCTCTTCTTGGGATTCCTAGGGCAGCTCTAAGGGCATTGTTCTTCAGGGTTTGGATTTTTTGCAGCGTTTGTTTATTGGACCCTATGTATAGTGCGTTGCAATAGTATAATTTGGATAATACCAGAGCTCTTGATAGGGTGAGGCAGCTGGTGGTGGACAAGTATGGTTTAGCTGCTCTAATCAGCTTACAGCTGTATGCGGTACTAGAGGCCATCACACTCACCTGCTTTGTTAGAGAGAGAGGCAAGAGTCGAGGAAAAAACCTAATGTTTTTACCTCTTTTGCTACTTTAATGGTGTTGCCATCTATAACAAATGATGAATAGTCATTGTTCAGTCTTTTGATATTTTGTGTGTTCCCCAGTATGATGAGTTTCGTTTTGTCATCATTCAGACATAGACCTTGACGGGCCATCCATGCCTGGATGATGAGGTATATCCTGTTCACCAAGGCAAAATCCTGTTCATAATCCCCGAAAGTGGGATGAGAATCTGAGTGTCATCTGCATAGTTTGTGTAGGTGACACTCAGAAGGTCCAGATCATCAAACAGGGGCTTCGTGAAAATGTTATACATGGTCGGAGAGATACAGGATCCCTGGGGAACGCCACATTTGATAGGTACTGGGTCAGCTGCTGCAGAGGTAGAAAAAACCCTCATGGTTCTGCCACTTAAGAATGACTTGATCCATGCATTGGCATGTGTGGAGAAGTAGACTGCGGTTTCCAAGTGGGTACAAAGCACATCATGATCCACCAAGTCAAATGCTGCTGAGAGGTCCAGTAGGAGGAGTAGGGCAGTTTTTCCAAAATCTCTCAGCTCATCGACTTGGGTCTTGAGATCGATAAGCGCAGTTTCAGTACCATGTTGAGGCCTGAAGCCTGACTGTCTGGTACCTAATAGTTGATGCAGCTCCAAATATTTTTGGATCTCTAGGTAAGCCACTCTGTCTAGTATTTTTAGCAGAAATGGTACCGTACTGATTGGCCTGTAGTTAGTCGGGATGGAGGGGTCCAAGGTTTGCTTTTTAAGGAGGGGGAGGACCCATGATTGTTTAAGGTTGTCTGGTATTGTGCCTGATGCAAAGGAACCATTAATCAGTTTGGAGATAAATGGGGATAGGTCTCTAGCCGCATCTTTTATCAGTTGGGCTGGGTATATCTTGCCTCTACAGTTGGTTGGTTTGAGCAAAAGTATTATTTTTTCAATCTCTAAAATGGTTAATTTGGTGAAGTTGAATTTATGTTCTGGTTTGGTAGTTTACCACTTTGATTGGTTGAAGGAGGAATATTTGCTTTCTTTTTCTCAATTTTTGTTTGGAGTGAGGCAATTTTGTCGTTTAGAGCTTTTTGGATGTTAGAGCACCATGTTTTATTTTTGTCACTGTTGTTCGGAACAGGGATAGGGTTTTCAAGTTCCTTTAGTATAATGAATAGCTCTTTGGTTCCAGATTTAGCCTGTAGTATTATGTTGTCAAAGTTCTCTTTTTTAGCTCTCCTTATTTCATTTTTGTATATCTTAGAGGCATTGATGAGAGCTACTTTATTAGTCTCAGATGGAGTTAGTCGCCAGGCAGATTTACATTTGCTTTTTTCAATCCTTAGGGATTTGAGTTGAGGGGTGAAGCAAGTGTTTAAGTGTGCTCTGGGCTTGCTTTTTCTCATTTTCATAGGGGCGATAGTGTCCAGGGCTGTGGCCATGGTTGAGTTGAATTTGTTCACTAGGGCTCTTGGTTTTAGTGATTCATATAAGGAATTTAGAGTTGGGAGGATACGTTTTAGCAGTGTGTCCGTAGTTATGTTTTTATATTTTTTAGTTCTGGTTGGTAAGGGGGGGGCAATATATTTTCCTTGGTTTGGGTGGTGTTTTCATTTATGAGAAAGGTTATCAGCGCATGATCTGTCCAGATGTGTGGGCATACATCAGTAATTGTTACATTACATTTGTGGTTGGCTAACCAGTCGAGTGTTCAACCTTTTTCATGGGTAGGTTGTGAGATTCTTTGGGTAAATCCAAGTTCTGTAATGCCACTGGTGATATTAGTCGCTTGCAAATCTCTGAGGTCATTGAAACCTAAGTTCATGTCTCCCAGAAAGATGGCTTGCAATGATTTTTTTTAGATTATTTGAGAGGATCATAGAGATGTCCTCCTCAAAGGTTCCAATGGGACCTGGTGGCCTATAGATGAGGTGTATATTAATAGATTGAGAGGGTGATGTTAAGAGTTTAGCGGTTAAGGATTCGCAAGATTTGGTGATTGAAGGCGTTTCTATTTTTATGGCGAGATTATTTTTAGCGATGATGGCTAGGCCGCCTCCTCGAGAATTGGTTCTATCTTCTCTGAGAATGTTGTAGTTAGGGGGCAGGTCAAGCATCAGAGTGGGTCCTGCTGCTTGGTGAAGCCAAGTTTCCATTATGGCTAGGAGGTCATAATCACCTATTTGGATGAGATCGGCAATTTCGGTGGCATGTGCTATTAGTGACCTAGCATTAATAAGGGCACCCTTCAGAGGTGTGTTTGGTTTAGGTGTCGCAGGGGTGATACAGCTTTTCTTTTTGGTAGGCCTATTGCTTGATTTGCAGTGGCTGTTAATAGGACTGTTAACATGGGAATCTATTTCGGTGGGGAAGGTGTTTATTTTGGGGCATTACGTTGGAGGTCTCTTCTATTACTAAGTTTGTTGACTAGTCTGGCTGGAGGTTCATAGATTTTAGGTAATCTTGATCGTAACTTGACATTTCTACTTAAGGTGTCGCATGGGATATTTGTTAGAGGGTGGTGGGGGATAGGTAACTTTATAGGATTTGGGTTAGTGTCTGTGGTGATGGTCGGTCGGCTCTCATCATCAGAATTTGATGTTACAGTACGCATATATTGCAGTGGGTGGTTTGCTGTTGTCATTGTGGACCAGAAGGTGGTCAGGAAGATGAGGTTGTGGTTCATTCTATAAAACACAATGGCTATCAACACAATGGCTATGTATAGGCAACACAATGGCTAGGTGTAGGCAACACAGGACTACACAGGTTAAGTGTAGGCAATGCAATGACTAGGTGTGGGCAACACAATGGCTAGGTGTAGACAACACAATTGCTAGGTGTAGGCAACACAATGGCTAGGTAAAGGCAACACAGGGCTACACATGTTAAGTTTATGAAATGCAATGACTAGGTGTGGGCAACAAAATGGCTAGGTAAAGTCAACACAGGGCTACACATGCAGAGTAGTTTATCAAACATGCTCACTGTGATAATGATCATTATGAGGTGCGTGAGCGTGCGCAAGGCATAGTGGTGGACTCACAATGGCAAGCGCTATGTAGCAGGCGTATTAAGTCTGGATAGTTACGTTTGGGAGCCAGTAAAGGCAAAGTCAGCGGCTGATTACTGGTCCGAGGAGAGTTACCTTAGTGTTAGGCAGCGTGGGTTGAGCCAACCCAAGCAGGGGTTCTGGCAGCCTCAGGGTAGGCTGGGACAGGCTAGGACAGGAGTAAGCCTTGCAGTTGGGGCCTTCCAGGAGGTGGGCCGGTTCATGCCTCTGCTGATATGAGGAGAGCTGGGGCCAATTGGTGAGAGGAGCAGCATATGGCAGGGCTGCTTAGATGTGGTGAATGGGCTGGGCGGCCATCTTAGAAGGGCTTCTCCCTCATGTGGCTTAATGGCGATGAGGGGTAGCCTGGGCTTCACTGTCGCAGAGCGGCAAATGTGGCAGATTTCCTTGATTTTGCCCAAATCCGATTTAATATGGGCAAAATATGCAAATTATTGCAGCGCTCGGTGCGCGCGGGATGATTTTCAAATATTTGCTGGGGGAGGGAAGTGCAGCCTTGAGGCTTACCTCCAGTGACTGTGAGGGGGGTCTGTGCTGTGGACACTGCTCCAGCAGCTTGGGGCGCTCCTGCTCCTGCTTCTCGGAAGGCTTCTCCTAGTAGTCACAGGCAAGGACAGGAGTCAGCCTTGCCGTCGGGGCCTTCCAGGAGGTGGGCAGGCTCACGCCTCCAGTCACGGATTGGCTATGAGGAGAGCTGGGGACAATTGGTGTGCGGAGCAGGATATGGCAGTGCTGCTTAGATGTGGTCAATGGGCTGGGCTGCCATCTTAGAAGGGCTTCTCCCTCATGTGGCTTAATGAGAGATGAGGGGTAGCCTGGGCTTCACGGTCGCAGAGCGGCAAATGCGGCAGATTTCCTGGATTTTTCCCAAATCCTATTTAATATGGGCAAAATATGCAAATTATTACAGCCCTCGGTGCGCGCAGGATGATTTTCAAATATTTGCTGGGGGAGGGTGGTGCAGCCTTGAGGCTTACCTCCAGTGGCTGCGCGGGGGGGTCTGTGCTCTTGTTCTAGCCTATCACTTTCTTTTTGTATGTGTGTAATAGAAGGTTGCTATTTGTACAGTAGTTGCTAGTTTGTTGTAAAGCTATTGCATTTTGTAAGTAGCTTTCACTTCCAAAATATTTTCTCTGGATATGCTCTATAGCTTCGAGTAGTTGTTTGGATGTACCATGTAGAAGATTGTTATTTAAATTGGCTAGTGCTAAAGCAGGAGTTTTAGCACAGTAGAGTTCATGACCATATTTCTTATAGTTGAATTATGTGTTGATATCATTTTGATATGATGGAAGGTGCTTTTTCAAATATGTCCTGAAATGTAGGCTAATGAATGTCCTTGTAGTCCTGTGTATTTGTGCACTGGACAGGCATCCATGTTTTGTAGTAGTTTCATTTTGAATTTGTCTTTGCGTTTTACATACTGATTGAGGAACTGGCGTAAAGATTTGAAAGATGCCTTGGCAATGTTATACATTGATGTGCACGGCCATTTGTAGATTGGACGTTTTGGTTCAGTGGAATGGAGAGGTGATACTGAGTATTCTGGGGATATTTTCGTGAGCAGCGTTTCTTGTTCCATAATGGTATTATTGTCAAACCCTCGTCCACTGCTATGTATGGCAATTGGGTTTGTTTGCTTTTGTTTGTATGCTTCTTCATTAAAATATGGTGCTCGTGGTGTGACTCCATTCACCTCCACAGATGTTTAAGAAGCTATTTTTTTGATATTCCGTTCATTGAGAAGTCTATTTTGTAGTTTAGTAGTTAGTTTTGCTAGTGGTTTCATTCTGTTTCAAACTAAAATATATAACTTCCTTTTGAGAAGGATTGAACTGTCTATAAGTGCTTCTAGGATTCATTTTCTATGGTAGGTTTTAAGGGTTGTGCATGATTTCTCTCCTGTTTTTATAAGGTTCTGAAGGACTCTGTGTCGGAACATTTTTTGTAAAATATTTTTTTTTGGTATTTTTTTAAATCCGATTTAATATGGGCAAAATATGTAAATTATTTCAGCCCTCAGTGCGCGCAGGATGATTTTCAAATATTTGCTGGGGGAGGGTGGTGCAGCCTTGAGGCTTACCTCCAGTGGCTGCGCGGGGGGTCTGTGCTCCTGTTCTAGCCTGTGACTTTCTTTTTTGTATGTGTGTAATAGAAGGTTGCTATTTATACAGTAGTTGCTAGTTTGTTGTAAAGCTATTGCATTTTGTAAGTAGCTTTCACTTCCAAAATATTTTCTCTGGATATGCTCTATAGCTTCGAGTAGTTGTTTGGATGTACCATGCAGAAGATTGTTATTTAAATTGGCTAGTGCTAAAGTAGGACTTTTGGCACAGTAGAGTTCATGACCATATTTCTTATAGTTGAATTATGTGTTGATATCATTTTGATATGATGGAAGGTGCTTTTGCAAATATGTCCTGAAATGTAGGCTAATGAATGTCCTTGCAGTCCTGTGTATTTGTGCACTGGACAGGCATCCATGTTTTGTAGTAGTTTCATTTTGAATTTGTCTTTGCGTTTTATATACTAATTGAGGAACTGGCGTAAAGATTTGAAAGATGCCTTGGCAATGTTATACATTGATGTGCACGGCCATTTGTAGATTGGACGTTTTGGTTCAGTGGAATGGAGAGGTGATACTGAGTATTCTGCGGATATATTTGTGAGCAGCGTTTCTTGTTCCGTAATGGTATTATTGTCAAACCCTCATCCACTGCTATGTATGGCAATTGGGTTTGTTTGCTTTTGTTTGTATGCTTCTTCATTAAAATATGGTGCTCGTGGTGTGACTCCATTCACCTCCACAGATGTTTAAGAAGCTATTTTTTTGATATTCCGTTCATTGAGAAGTCTATTTTGTAGTTTAGTAGTTAGGTTTGCTAGTGGTTTCATTCTGTTTCAAACTAAAATATATAACTTCCTTTTGAGAAGGATTGAACTGTCTATAAGTGCTTCTAGGATTCATTTTCTATGGTAGGTTTTAAGGGTTGTGCATGATTTCTCTCCTGTTTTTATAAGGTTCTGAAGGACTCTGTGTCGGAACATTTTTTGTAAAATATTTTTTTTTGGTATTTTTTTAAATCCGATTTAATATGGGCAAAATATGCAAATTATTTCAGCCCTCGGTGCGCGCAGGATGATTTTCAAATATTTGCTGGGGGAGGGTGGTGCAGCCTTGAGGCTTACCTCCAGTGGCTGCGCGGGGGGTCTGTGCTCCTGTTCTAGCCTGTGACTTTCTTTTTTGTATGTGTGTAATAGAAGGTTGCTATTTGTACAGTAGTTGCTAGTTTGTTGTAAAGCTATTGCATTTTGTAAGTAGCTTTCACTTCCAAAATATTTTATCTGGATATGCTCTATAGCTTCGAGTAGTTGTTTGGATGTACCATGTAGAAGATTGTTATTTAAATTGGCTAGTGCTAAAGCAGGAGTTTTAGCACAGTAGAGTTCATGACCATATTTCTTATAGTTGAATTATGTGTTGATATCATTTTGATATGTTGGAAGGTGCTTTTTCAAATATGTCCTGAAATGTAGGCTAATGAATGTCCTTGTAGTCCTGTGTATTTGTGCACTGGACAGGCATCCATGTTTTGTAGTAGTTTCATTTTGAATTTGTCTTTGCGTTTTACATACTGATTGAGGAACTGGCGTAAAGATTTGAAAGATGCCTTGGCAATATTATACATTGATGTGCACGGCCATTTGTAGATTGGACGTTTTGGTTCAGTGGAATGGAGAGGTGATACTGAGTATTCTGGGGATATTTTTGTGAGCAGCGTTTCTTGTTCCATAATGGTATTATTGTCAAACCCTCGTCCACTGCTATGTATGGCAATTGGGTTTGTTTGCTTTTGTTTGTATGCTTCTTCATTAAAATATGGTGCTCGTGGTGTGATTCCATTCACCTCCACAGATGTTTAAGAAGCTATTTTTTTGATATTCCGTTCATTGAGAAGTCTATTTTGTAGTTTAGTAGTTAGTTTTGCTAGTGGTTTCATTCTGTTTCAAACTAAAATATATAACTTCCTTTTGAGAAGGATTGAACTGTCTATAAGTGCTTCTAGGATTCATTTTCTATGGTAGGTTTTAAGGGTTGTGCATGATTTCTCTCCTGTTTTTATAAGGTTCTGAAGGACTCTGTGTCGGAACATTTTTTGTAAAATATTTTTTTTGGTATTTTTTTAAATCCGATTTAATATGGGCAAAATATGCAAATTATTTCAGCCCTCGGTGCGCGCAGGATGATTTTCAAATATTTGCTGGGGGAGGGTGGTGCAGCCTTGAGGCTTACCTCCAGTGGCTGCGCGGGGGGTCGGTGCTCCTGTTCTAGACTGTGACTTTCTTTTTTGTATGTGTGTAATAGAAGGTTGCTATTTGTACAGTAGTTGCTAGTTTGTTGTAAAGCTATTGCATTTTGTAAGTAGCTTTCACTTCCAAAATATTTTCTCTGGATATGCTCTATAGCTTCGAGTAGTTGTTTGGATGTACCATGTAGAAGATTGTTATTTAAATTGGCTAGTGCTAAAGCAGGAGTTTTAGCACAGTAGAGTTCATGACCATATTTCTTATAGTTGAATTATGTGTTGATATCATTTTGATATGATGGAAGGTGCTTTTTCAAATATGTCCTGAAATGTAGGCTAATGAATGTCCTTGTAGTCCTGTGTATTTGTGCACTGGACAGGCATCCATGTTTTGTAGTAGTTTCATTTTGAATTTGTCTTTGCGTTTTACATACTGATTGAGGAACTGGCGTAAAGATTTGAAAGATGCCTTGGCAATGTTATACATTGATGTGCACGGCCATTTGTAGATTGGACGTTTTGGTTCAGTGGAATGGAGAGGTGATACTGAGTATTCTGGGGAAATTTTTGTGAGCAGCGTTTCTTGTTCCATAATGGTATTATTGTCAAACCCTCGTCCACTGCTATGTATGGCTGTGGGTTTGTTTGCTTTTGTTTGTATGCTTCTTCATTAAAATATGGTGCTCGTGGTGTGACTCCATTCACCTCCACAGATGTTTAAGAAGCTATTTTTTTGATATTCCGTTCATTGAGAAGTCTATTTTGTAGTTTAGTAGTTAGTTTTGCTAGTGGTTTCATTCTGTTTCAAACTAAAATATATAACTTCCTTTTGAGAAGGATTGAACTGTCTATAAGTGCTTCTAGGATTCATTTTCTATGGTAGGTTTTAAGGGTTGTGCATGATTTCTCTCCTGTTTTTATAAGGTTCTGAAGGACTCTGTGTCGGAACATTTTTTGTAAAATATTTTTTTTGGTATTTTTTTAAATCCGATTTAATATGGGCAAAATATGCAAATTATTTCAGCCCTCGGTGCGCGCAGGATGATTTTCAAATATTTGCTGGGGGAGGGTGGTGCAGCCTTGAGGCTTACCTCCAGTGGCTGCGCGGGGGGGTCTGTGCTCCTGTTCTAGCCTGTGACTTTCTTTTTTGTATGTGTGTAATAGAAGGTTGCTATTTGTACAGTAGTTGCTAGTTTGTTGTAAAGCTATTGCATTTTGTAAGTAGCTTTCACTTCCAAAATATTTTCACTGGATATGCTCTATAGCTTCGAGTAGTTGTTTGGATGTACCATGTAGAAGATTGTTATTTAAATTGGCTAGTGCTAAAGCAGGAGTTTTAGCACAGTAGAGTTCATGACCATATTTCTTATAGTTGAATTATGTGTTGATATCATTTTGATATGATGGAAGGTGCTTTTGCAAATATGTCCTGAAATGTAGGCTAATGAATGTCCTTGCAGTCCTGTGTATTTGTGCACTGGACAGGCATCCATGTTTTGTAGTAGTTTCATTTTGAATTTGTCTTTGCGTTTTACATACTGATTGAGGAACTGGCGTAAAGATTTGAAAGATGCCTTGGCAATGTTATACATTGATGTGCACGGCCATTTGTAGATTGTAAAATATTTTTTTTTGGTATGGTTACTTGCTACTACATCACGATTTATAGGTGCATTGTTAGCAGTAGTGGTAGCTGAAGTCTTGTTGATCACTTTCTGTTTCGTTTTACATTTTGAAAGAGGAGGCAAAGTTTCTGTACTGGAAGCTTGTTTTGTTTCACTTAATGACTGTATTAGCTGTTTTGTTTGAACTTTTTGTACAAATTCTTCTAGGGATGGATGCTTATTTTGGACACTTTTATTTTGATTTGCTCTACTTCTGTGTTGCTTTCTATGGAGTTGCTTTTTGGTAGGCATTCTTTGGGGTGTGTTGGAGAAAAAAAAGAAAGTGTGGGTTGGGCTGTTGTGCAGTGTATGTGTGCTTTGTGCATGAGTGTCTGAGTATGATGGTAAGAATGTATGTGGATGTGTGTGATTGTGCAATGGGCAGCTACATCAAGTTTGGTAGGCTATTCTTGTATTTGTGTGTTACTATACTGGGGTTCAGATGACAATACAAAGTATGCAGCTGGTGAGGGAAAGCACTAATACTAAATTGAATGGTACAGGGCGAATACACATGTTTGTTCTACAATACTAGAATTCTAGTGTGTTTGAGTAACAGTTAAAACCTTATGGCAGTATTGCACTTACTTTTTTGTATGGAAAGAGTAGGTTTCTTCTAAATTCTTGTTCGTACTTCAGATGCTGCTACTTTTCAGGAGAGTGCTCTTCACTGTAATTGTAAAAGAAAGACGTTAGTAAATATGTGTGATTATAGCACTGTTGTTAATGTAGACATTGATTTTTTTGTTTTTGCTGTATTAGTGTTTTCTGATAACTGAGCATTGTATGTACATGCACTTACGTTTCCCTATGTGCATCCTGTATATTTTACTTAGAATTTGTTAGTTGAACATGCTGTACAAATGAGTATAATAGTAAGTGTACAGAGCACACTTGGCATCTGAAGGCTGTGTTATTGGATGTTAGGGGATAGAAGAAATAATCACATGCTTTTTTTGCTATTTTTACAGGGTAAATGGCAGGAATTGTACAAAAAAAACATGCAATGTATGCATTTGTGAAGGTGTGGGAAAAAAAAGCATATGGAATTGATATAGAGGCAGTGGTGTTGTTTCAGTTCAGAGCCTTCCTAATGATATTGTCTATCTGTGTGCTTGAATAAAGATGCATGTAACTATCCTGGCTGTGTGTCATTTTATAATACACTACAAAGCCTTTTTCCACAATTATACTGTTATTTCTCTCATCTTTTAATATGAATATGAAATGACACTTTTATAGATAGTTGTGTGTGTAAACAAAAATGTGGAGAGCAGGCAGGTTTGCAAGTGACACTTGATGATAGCAGATGGGAGAAATAACAGTAAGTTTATTTTACAGGTTACACAAGGTAAGTGGCAGTTACTCTGTTTATATGCATTCATACACGAGCTGTACATGTACTGTGCAGAAAATATTCATACCTGTAGTTTGTGTTCATGCATGTGGCTGTGGATGAGTCTGCAAGTACAAATCTTGGGGAATTTTATATTAGTTGTTGCT
Source organism: Ambystoma mexicanum (assembly GCF_040938575.1). Lineage (NCBI taxonomy): Eukaryota > Metazoa > Chordata > Amphibia > Caudata > Ambystomatidae > Ambystoma > Ambystoma mexicanum. Next base: position 1,342,498,605 of record NC_090932.1, read on the forward strand.
GTAGATCATTTGCAGTCACAGCCCATTTGTATTGAGAGGGATCAAAAGTACATCTAAACTGCTGATCTGTCATGATGGAGTTAGAGGTAGAGTAATGCATGTGATTGATGGATGGCTGTGTGAATGCTTAACAGTAGCCAATGAGGAATTGGCGCAGAGAGTGAAGTGGAAAAGGCGTGTGACATACGGGACTTCTCAATATATCTGACATGGAAATGGGACTGTAGGGATCAGCCAATCAGGTGTTGAGGTTGTGGTTTGTATTGAAAGAGGCTGTTTGTAGTGGAGATGGCAGAGGTGGAGAAAGTCAGGGTGTTGGTGGTTGGAGATATGTTTGTACATGGTTTGGACCAGTATGCTAAATGCAGGAATGTGGCAAACAATGTTGATATTAAAGGAGTGGAGGTGGTGTGGAGCACTGTGCCTGGTTACAATGTACAGGCAATTGTACACGTTTGTGAAGATATGGGCAGGGTGAACAGTCCACACATGGTTGTTTTGCACTGTGGTGCTTTGCATTTGGGCTATGTCAGTGCCCCTACTTTGTTGAAAGATTTAGAAAACTTGTTTGAGACAGTCATTAAATTACTTCCAAATGCTAAGGTCATTTTTCAGGTTTGGTACCTAGGCTAATATGGAACAATAGTTCTGTTTTTTTGTCCTCATCAAAATATTGCTAGGTGTGTAATTAACCGAGGCATGTTTGCTTTAATGCTTAGAGCTGGCATGTTCTTTTGTAATAATGACAACAATGACTCTGCTAATGTTGATTATTTTAAAGAAGATGGCATGTGTTATCTTTTTTGGGAAATGCTACGCTGTTTTGGAATGTAAGGATTACTTTGGAGAAGTTAATGTGAAGATTTTTGGAGGAAAATAAGAACAAAAAACAAAAATATATAAAATAAAATGCATCTTAAAAAAGGGCTCTTTTCAGAGCCAACCTCTAAGGGGAAATGTGGCACACTATTTCAATTTTCATTCCCTACGCCCAGATTTTTCGATCTGTCCGCGGACACCGTGTATTACATACAGGGATTTTGGGTTTGTGAGCCATGCAAATGAGACTTATCAGAGCAAGGGATTCGTCAATAAGGTTTACTGGATGTGATGTGGAAGGAGAGACTTTGTCAGAAAGTTTTTTTTTTCGTGAGAGGAGAGTAAATGGCTCTGGCTGTGTGTTTCAGAAAGCAGATTGTCTGGATTTTGGGAGACTCATGGATAAATTGGTTGGAGGTGCATGCAGATCGCTGTGGAGTGGCTGCACATCTTGGATTCCCCCATGTGGAAGTGCACTGACATGGAGTGCGTGGAATGAAGTGTCTAAATTTGGTACCTCTTTGTGATACTTTGGTAACACAGTGTCATCCAGATCTTATTATCATTCATTGTGGAAGGAACAGTTTAGGACATGTGTCTGGAATTTCTTGCAATTTGCAATTAAAGATGGACTTGGGAAAGTCATGGACATGGTTCCAAATTCCCAAGTAATTTTTTCTCGTATTGCGCAGAGACAAATGTGGCTACAATCTTCTTCATTTGGTCCACAAATGGAGAAAGCGAGGCACAATGTCAATAAGGCTGTTTGTGTCTTTTTGAGAGATGTTGGCATGTCATCTTTTCACATTGTACATCTTACTTATGCTGGCAATCAGATTCTTTCTGCAAAATATACAAAAAGCATTGCAACCCTTTTTTGAATTACAGCAAACCATTTTGCAGTAGGTGTTGATCATTTGAAGTTTTCAAAACACAAAAAAAAACACAAAAAGGCTCTTTTCAGAGCCACCACTTCCTCCTAGAGAAAAGTGCAATGATTCTGAAAGGGCAGCACCCGAAAATGTTAGATGTCCGCGGAAAGTCCGCAGACATCAAAAAATGCATAGGGCCCTGCACCATTTATTTGCCACTTCTATTTTTAGACTGTAAAAGGCGGCTGTGAAAAGAGCCTTTTTCTTTTTTTTGGTTTGAGTTGGTTTATATTTTTTTTTGTTTTTTAAGCATGACACACAAGGAAAGGAGGGGAAAGGAGGGGAAGGAAGTCACACCAACCATGGTGATAAGAAAGGTCAGGTGGAGAGAGGAAGGGTGGACCTTCTTCAGGTAGGTAGCAGTCCTTCTCATGCTCCTTGACCGCAGCCTCGAAAGCACTTTGAAGGGTCTCCCCCTGCAGAGTACTGTGTCGCAGTACATGCACAATACTGTGAACCTCGAAAGTAAGGGTCAACAGTATCACGTATGGCCTGCGAGGCAGTTGGAGGGATGCGCCGCCCCACAGGAGTGTCTCTTGTGGTGGCAGGAGCGGAAACGGAGGATGCTGCATGGGCACTCAACCTACTATGTTTATCGCAAGGTACAACCTTACGAATAGCCACACCGTGGACCGACCATAGGTGTCGCTTCATTGATGTAGTCCCATAGCTATATGAAGCAGACTTGCCACGACGCCGCACCATATTGTAGCATACCTTGTTTGCACGTCCTTTTGGTACTCCATCAAGAGCGGCAAATAACCTCCACACCCAAGATTCACGATGAGTGCTAGTAGTAGGGACTTCCACTACCTCATCCTCTTCTTCTTCTTCATCACTCTCCTCTGCATCCTCATGCCTGTTCCCCTCTGTAGGCCCTTGGGGAGATGGTGATGGAGGGGGTGGGGGTGGTGCTGATGCAGAAGTAGCAACAGCAGGAGAAGCAGCAGCCATGGTTGCCATTTTCAATGGTGTCAGGAACCACCAGATTGCAAGAAAAGACAGGAAAGAGTAAGAGCAATCCTATGCAAAAATGCAATATGGAGCAGTGTGATGCCATCTTTGATGTCCTGGGGGTTAGTCTTAGCAGTGCACTGTGGTGGCATGAGTTATGGTTGCTTAGCTTACTATAACTGGTGAATTTCAGGGGTTTTCCGGTTTTACTCTGAACCATAGCGTCCCTTTAACAACGTTTTTTCACTGAATTTCATAGGTTTTTAATAGCGCAACTTAACCATAAAGTCCCTTTAACAACGTTTTTTCACTGAATTTCATAGGTTTTTAGTAGCACAACTTAACAATAATAACTTTGACTTTATGTACATGTAATATGGAACATACTGAATCTCTTCTACTGAACTTCATGTCCGCGAACTCTTTTAATGTCCGCGTACATGTTCGGAGAACAGTAGCACTACCTAAAAACTCTGGGGGGGTATGTTTGATTGTTATATCATAACATAGGAACATTTAACAAATTCAAAAAGCAACACACATACACATTATATGTAGTAATACATAAGAAATGTAACCCATATATGTAACACACTAACCATTCATTTCAATACAATATGTTCTAACCAGAAGAAGATAAATTGGCTTCCAACATAATTACCTCACAGACAATACAGAACTAAGAACAACACCAGACCTACACAGTACTTAGCACATATTTTACCTGAAATAGTAAGTGTACTTCATTTTACTCATATATTTATAAACTTTCTGTATTTAACCATAACTACATGGCCTCTACCGTAGCCATGTAATTGGTATTTCCATAGGAAGATCACTTTTTGGGTTGCTTATAACTTCATTCCCCCCAGGATGAATCCTCACCAAAATTTAAAAAAAAAATTATATGGCCCACTCTGAATTTGAGGTTTGGTCCGGGGGGGGCAAAGTTATAGGGTGGTCCCAATTATTATTTTTTTCCATAGACTGAATGGGAAAAAAACTTTTCTCACGCTACAGCCCAAACCGCTGGATGGATTTTCACCCAATTTGGACCAGGAGCAGCGGCTTGGTCCCGAAAGCGTGCTTATGCAAATTTGGTGAAAATCCGTCCAGTAGTTTTTTTTAAAATGACCAAAAAGTAGGTCGGAAAAAATTAGTGATATCTGTGTCCGCTTTGCGGACACACTTCCCTGTTCACTCTGCGGACAGGACGGGGATTGGGCAAGCAGCTTGCGTGATGTCCGCGGACATCTGACGTACCCTCTCATTGGCTGCAGTAAAGCGTGCAGTGCGTTTTATTTTCAGAGACGCCGCCATCTTTGTTGATCGTTTCAGGAGCAGGATCTGCTGCCTACATAGTAAGCTCAGGCCCCGTGTCTTCCTCCCATTCCCCCACCCCACTCATGCCTGTGTCTTCCTCTCGTTCCCCCCACTCCCCCACTCATGCCCCGTGTCTTCCTCCTGTCCCCCCATGCCCTGTGTCTCTCTTTTGTTCCTCCACCCCCGCTCACGCCATCGGCACACGGTGGCCTGCGGACAGCCGAGGAGCGGGATCTCCTGCCTGCACAGTTAGCTCAGTCCCTGTGTCTTCCTCCCGTTCCCCCACCCCTGCTCATGCCCTGTGTCTTCCTCACGTTTCCCCGCTCATGGCCGTGTCTCCCCTGTTCACCCCCACCCCCCATTCATGCTCCGTGTCTGTCCCATTCCTTTTCCCCCCACCCCCACTATTGGCCCATGTCTCCCCTGTTCACCCCCACCCTGCTCAAGGCCCCTGTCTCCCTGGTTCACCCCCACCCCCCGCTCATGCTCTGTGTCTGTCTCCCTTCTTCCGCCTCACCCCCACTCATGCCCTGTGTCTCCCTTCTTCCCCCCCACTCCCGCTCATGCCCCATGTCTCCCTTCTCCCCCCCGCTCATGCCCCGTGTATACCTTCTGTCCCCCCTCTGCCCCCGCTAATGCCCTGTGTCTCCCCTGTTCCCCTAACCCCCGCTCATGCCCCTTGTCTCCCTCCTGTACTGCCACCCCCCGCTCATGCCCCGTGTCTCCCTCCTGTACCCCCCCACCACCCGCTCATGCCCCGTGTCTTCCTCATGTCCTCCCACCCCCTGCTCATGCCCCGTGTCTCCCCTGTTCACCCCCACCCCCGCTAATGCCCTGTGTCTCCCCTGTTCCCCCCACCCTCTGCTCATGCCCCGTGTCTCCCTTCTTTCCCCCCCACCCACCCTCTCATTCCCCGTGTCTGCCCTGTTCCCCCCACCCTCCGCTCACGTCCCGTGTCTCCCTCGTGTTCCCCCCACTCCCTGCTCATGCCACATGTCTCCCTCGTGTTACCCCCCACCCCCTGCTCATGCCCCATGTCTCCCTTCTTCCCCCCACCCCCCGCTCATGCCCTGTGTCTCCCTCCTGTACCCCCCACCCCACGCTCATGCCCTGTGTCTGCCTTGTTCCCCCACCCCCCGCTCATGCCCCGTGTTTCCCTCCTGTTCCCCCACCCCCTGTTCATGCCCTGTGTCTCCTTCCTGTTCCCCCCACCCCCCGCTCATGCCCCGTGTCTCCCTAATGCACCCCCGATCATGCCCCGTGTCTCTCTCCCTCATGTACCCCCCACCCCCCGCTCATGCCCCGTGTCTGCCCTGGTCCCCCCACCCCCCGCTCATGCCCGTGTCTCTGTTGAGTTACCCCCCGCTCATGCCCCGTGTCTCCCTCATGTTCCCCCCACCCCCCGCTCATGCCCCGTGTCTCCCTTCTTTCCCCCCACCCCCGCTCATGCCCCGTGTCTCCCTTCTTTCTCCCCACCCACCACTCATGCCCTGTGTCTCCCTTCTTTCCCCCTGTTAAGCGGAAAACCTGTGCAGTTCCCTCTGGGACCACTGCAAAAGATTTAGGCCTACAGGTGTTTGGCAGTAAACCCACGTGGTAGCTGTCTATGCCACACAGATTCACCTGGTAGCTGTGGCTGAGCAGTCAGACCTCTCTAAAGAAAAGTTAGGCAGTATGTGGAGTATACAAAATAGGGCAATTTACACAGTAGAACAAGCAAACACGGAACAGAGCTTGGGTGTATTTATTTATAAAAACGCCTCTATGAAAAACACACTGGCACTAATACGGTAAACAACTTCAATCACAATTACTATAAGTATCTTACTCCTCTAACAATAGTTCGACAAGTCTAGGTTCAATGGCACCACTTATTTGCAGACAGAGGTGAATGCTTTAACCTAGATGGCACTCTAATATTCGTTAGAACGGGAGAGAAAAGGCAGGGTATGAAATCAACTCGGTACCAACACGTTTACGAACAAATGCAAGACAAGTAAGGCAGGGTCTACTGTAGATCGCAAAGTTCAGAGGCCAGGCCCACTCAGAGAGAGGCAATGCGATATGTCCCAAAAAGTATCACAGTGGAAATGCACTTCGAGTCTTTGTAGCAAATTGTTATAGAAAGATTGGACCAGTTCAGAACAGAAAGTTAAGAAAGCTTGGAGGCGACCCAATGAAGAGGCGAGGATTAAGACACCTCATGCTAACCGTCACAAGGGAAGCCAGGCGGACATGGTACCTTGTATGTGGAGAGACAGCTCCGGCGGGGTAAGTTGTTCCTGGTGGTGGATGCAAGTTGGGGCTTTGCCAAGAGAAGAGATGCTCTCGTCGTCGAAGGAAAGTTGGAGATCGTTGCACCACCAGGGAAGAGACCAGCCGAGGAGTGCTCCATCACAAGGCACCACCTTTTGGTCGCGGTACGGGCTAGTGGCTATCCAGTTGCTGGGGTGCTCAGCACGGGCAATTCGACCACTACGCCCTGGAAGCGAAGAAAAAGCAAAGGGGACTGGTTGTGCCCACCAGTCAGGGGAAGAAGACTCTCCGGCTGGGAGATCTCCTCTGTCGTTGGGAATTGGTGAGATGGTTCAGCAGGGCTCCACCGGAGGTGTCGTCTTTGCAGGTCAGCTCAGCTTTACCCTTGTCTGATTCTTAGGTCCTGTGGCGACTTCGGAAGATCCTGTCATAAAAGCCTTGCTTTTATGCAGAAAACCCCCATTCATTCAGCCTAGCTGTTACTCAAAACACGCTAAGTGGTGAGCGGGGTGGCTCACCACTTGGGCCAATCACACCAGAGTGCGACTTGAGTCGGCAAGGCAACTCAGTCCAGGGTGCCTAAACCCCCTCCCACACCCCCTGTGGTACCCAGACAGAATGGCACCACTTTGGAGGGCCTCTGTGCAGAAGCCCGCCAAAAGTGGAACAAAGGGCTCAACCTTCGGTTTAGGAGTCACAGAGACGAACACAAACGCCATTTTAAAAACCGAGTTCTGGCAGAAAATACCAACCGATAGATTTATTTAAGACAAATAAACCGGTGGTACGTTAGAGGCTAATGAGAAAAAGTATTAACCTCCAACAATGGGAAGAATCCCATAGAGTTATATTCGGGGTCGAATATAACAAGTAGTTTCCACTGCCACCAGCCAAAACTCGACGAGGGGGGATGGGACAGTGTCCCCTCGAATAACAGACCCAGGGGTAGTCGAATTACCCCTACTAGTATGTCCACAATAGGATGGCTTGTACTAGCTCTGTTAGTAGATTTAGGTCTAGTAAAGCCAAATGGTGACTTTACCTGCCCTGGGAGACAGTAGTCAGTCCCAGGGTATGGAGTCTATGGTGGGGGTCCTCTAGGACGCCCCAGTATTACGGCACAGAGGGTGCGTTGTAACACACATAGCAAAACATATGAGACCCTATGGAGTAAAAGACCCCATAGCCCATAGAACACATTGACATTCAAAGGAATTAACCACATTCATGTCCAAGAGTGGGAGAAAAGAGTCTCACTCTTGGCAGGATGGAAAAAACAAACTCCAGAAATCCAGCAAAGCTGCTGGGGGACTCACTAGGTTAGGAAATTCAGCCTAAACAGAGAATTCTCCCTAACACCCCCCCACCCCCCGCTCATGCCCCGTCTCTCCCTTCTTTCCCCCCACCCCCGCTCATGCCCTGTGTCTCCTATCTTCCCCCCACCCCCTGCTCATGACCCGTGTCTCCCTTCTTTCTCCCCACCCCCTGCTCATGACCCGTGTCTCCCTTCTTTCCCCCTAACCTCCGCTCATGCCCTGTGTCTCCCTTCTTTCCCCCCACCCCCTGCTCATGCCCGTGTCTCCCTTCTTACCTCCCCGCCCCTCTCATGCCCCGTGTCTCCCTTCTTTCACCCTCCACGTCCTGCTCATGCCCCGTGTCTCCCTTCTTTCCCCCACCCCTACTCATGCCCTGTGTCTCCCTTCTTTCCACCCCCCACCCCCTGCTCATGCCCCGTGTCTCCCTTCTTACCCCCCACCCCCGCTCATGCCCCATGACTCCCTTCTTCCCCCCACCCCCCGCTCATGACCCGGTGTCTCCCTTCTTTCCCCACCACCCCCTGTTCATGACCTGTGTCTCCCTTCTTTCCCCCCCAACCCCTGCTCATGCCCCGTGTCTCCCTTCTTTCCCCCCCACCCCCTGGTCATGCCCCGTGTCTCCCTTCTTTGCTCCCCACCGCCCGCTCGTGCCCCGTGTCTCCCTTCTTTGCCCCCCAACCCCCGCTCATGCCCTGTGTCTCTGTTCTTTGCCCCGCTCATGCCCCGTGTCTCCCTTCTTTCCCCCCACCCCCCGCTCATTCCCCATGTCTCCCTTCTCCCCCCGCACCCCTGCTCATGCCCCGTGTCTCCCTTCTTTCCACCCCCCCACCCCCTGCTCATGCCCTGTGTCTCCCTTCTTTCTCCCTCCATCTCCCGCTCATGCCCCGTGTCTCCCTTCTTCCCCCACCCCCGCTCATGCCCCGTGTCTCCCTTCTTTCCACCCTCCCGCCCCCTGCCCATGCCCCGTGTCTCCCTTCTTACCCCCCCACCCCCCGCTCATGCCCCTTGTCTCCCTTCTTCCCCCCACCCCCTGCTCATGCCCCATGTCTCCCTTCTTTCCCCCTACCCCCGCTCATGCCCCGTGTCTCCCTTCTTTCCACCCCGCCCCCCGCTCAAGCCCTGTGTCTCCCTTCTTTCCCCCCCACCCGCCGCTCCTGCGCCGTGTCTCCCTTCTTCCCCCACCCCCCTTATGCCCCGTGTCTCCCTTCTTTCCCCCCACCACCCGCTCATGCCCCGTGTCTCCCTTCTTTCCCCCCACCCCCACGCATGCCCCGTGTCTCCCTTCTTTCCCCCGCACTCCCTGCTCATGCCCTGTGTCTCCCTTCTTCCCCCCCGCTCATGCCCCATGTCTCCCTTCTTTCCCCCCATGCTCATGCCCCATGTCTCCCTTCTTCCACCCACCCCCGCTCATGCCTCGTGTCTCCCTTCTTTCCACCCCCCACCCCCTGCTCATCCCCGTGTCTCCCTTCTTACCCCCCCACCCCCCGCTCATGCCCCGTGTCTCCCTTCGTTCCCCCACCCCCGCTCATGCCCCTTGTCTCCCTTCTTCCCCCCACCCTCTGCTCATACCCCGTGTCTCCCTTCTTTCCCCCCCACCCCCCGCTCATGCCCCATGTCTCGCTTCTTCCCCACAACCCCCGCTCATGCCCCGTGTCTCCCTTCTTCCCCCCCACCCTCTGCTCATACCCTGTGTCTCCCTTCTTTCCCCCCCACCCGGGCTCATGCCCCATGTCTCGCTTCTTCCCCCCACCCCCGCTCATGCCCTGTGTCTCCCTTCTTTCCACCCCCCCATCCCCCGTCCATGCCCCGTGTCTCCCTTCTTACCCCCCGCCCCCTCTCATGCCCCGTGTCTCCCTTTTTCCCCCCACCCCCCGCTCATGACCCGTGTCTCCCTTCTTTCCCCACCACCCCCTGCTCATGACCTGTGTCTCCCTTCTTCCCCCCCAACCCCCGCTCATGCCCCGTGTCTCCCTTCTTTCCCCCCCACCCCCTGGTCATGCCCCGTGTCTCCCTTCTTTGCTCCCCACTGCCCGCTCGTGCCCCGTGTCTCCCTTCTTTGCCCCCCAAACCCCGCTCATGCCCCGTGTCTCCCTTCTTTCCCCCCACCACCCGCTCATGCCCCGTGTCTCCCTTCTTTCCCCCCACCCCCACTCATGCCCCGTGTCTCCCTTCTTTCCCCCCCACTCCCCGCTCATGCCCCGTGTCTCCCATCTTTCCCCCCGCTCATGCCCCACGTCTCCCTTCTTTCCCCCACCCCCGCCCCGTGTCTCCCTTCTTCCCCCACCCCCGCTCATGCCCCGTGTCTCCCTTCTTCTTTCCACCCCCCACCCCCTGCTCATGCATCGTGTCTCCCTTCATACCCACCCACCCCCCGCTCATGTCCCGTGTCTCCCTTCGTTCCCCCCACCCCGTTCATGCCCCTTGTCTCCCTTCTTCCCCCCACCCTCTGCTCATACCCCGTGTCTCCCTTCTTTCCCCCCCACCCCCCGCTCATGCCCCATGTCTCGCTTCTTCCCCACAACCCCCGCTCATGCCCCGTGTCTCCCTTCTTTCCACCCCCCCACCCCCCGCTCATGCCCCGTGTCTCCCTTCTTACCCCCCTCCCCCCTCTCATGCCCCGTGTCTCCCTTCTTTCACCCTCCACCTCCTGCTCATGCCCCGTGTCTCCCTTCTTTCCCCCCTACCCCTGCTCATGCCCTGTGTCTCCCTTCTTTCCACCCCCCACCCCCTGCTCATGCCCCGTTCTCCCTTCTTACCCCCCCACCCCCGCTCATGCCCCGTGACTCCCTTCTTCCCCCCACCCCCCGCTCATGACCCATGTCTCCCTTCTATCCCCACCACCCCCTGCTCATGACCTGTGTCTCCCTTCTTTCCCCCCCAACCCCCGCTCATGCCCTGTGTCTCCCTTCTTTCCACCCCACCCCCTGGTCATGCCCCGTGTCTCCCTTCTTTGCTCCCCACCGCCCGCTCGTGCCCCGTGTCTCCCTTCTTTGCCCCCAACCCCCGTTCATGCCCCGTGTCTCTGTTCTTTGCCCCGCTCATGCCCAGTGTCTCCCTTCTTTCCCCCCCAACCCCCGCTCATTCCACATGTCTCCCTTCTCCCCCCGCACCCCTGCTCATGCCCCGTGTCTCCATTCTTTCCGAGCCCCCACACCCTGCTCATGCCCCGTGTCTCCCTTCTTACCCCCCCACTCCCCTCTCATGCCCCGCGTCTCCCTTCTTTCTTCCTCCATCTCCCGCTCATGCCCCGTGTCTCCCTTCTTCCCCCCTACCCCCGCTCATGCCCCGTGTCTCCCTTCTTTCCACCCTCCCGCCCCCTGCTCATGCCCCGTGTCTCCCTTCTTATCCCCCACCCCCTGCTCATGTCCCTTGTCTCCCTTCTTCCCCCCACCCCCTGCTCATGCCCCGTGTCTCCCTTCTTTCCCCCCACCCCCGCTCATGCCCCGTGTCTCCCTTCTTTCCCCCTGCCCCCCGCTCAAGCCCTGTGTCTCCCTTCTTTCCCCCCCACCCGCCGCTCATGCCCCGTGTCTCCCTTCTTCCCCCCGCCCCCCGCTCATGCCCCGTGTCTCCCTTCTTTCCCCCCACCACCCGCTCATGCCCCGTGTCTCCCTTCTTTCCTCCCACCGCCCACTCATGCCCTGTGTCTCCCTTCTTTCCCCCCACTCCCCTTTCATGCCCTGTGTCTCCATTCTTTCCCCCCCGCTCATGCCCCATGTCTCCCTTCTTTCTCCCCACCCCTGCTCATGCCCCATGTCTCCCTTCTTCCCCCCACCCCCGCTCATGCCCCGTGTCTCCCTTCTTTCCACCCCCCACCCCCTGCTCATGCCCCGTGTCTCCCTTCTTACCCCCCACCTCCCGCTCATGCCCCGTGTCTCCCTTCGTTCCCCCACCCCCGCTCATGCCCCTTGTCTCCCTTCTTCCCCCCCACCCTCTGCTCATACCCGGTGTCTCCCTTCTTTCCCCCCCACCCCCCGCTCATGACCCATGTCTCGCTTCTTCCCCCCAACCCCCGCTCATGCCCCGTGTCTCCCTCCTGTTCCCCCACCCCCCGTTCATGCCCCGTGTCTCCCTCATGTACCCCCGCACCCCCGCTCATGCCCCATGTCTCTCTCCTCATGTACCCTCCCACCCCCCGCTCATGCCCTTTGCCCCCCCACCCCCCGCTCATGCCCCATATCCCCCCACCCCCGCTCATGCCCCGTGTCTGCCCTGTTCCCCCACCCCCGCTCCTGCCCCGTGTCTCCCTCCTGTTCCCCCCACCCTCCATTCATTCCCCGTGTCTCCCTTGTGTACCCACCCACCCCCCGCTCATGCCCCGTGTCTCCCTCGTGTACCCACCCACCCCCCGCTCATGCCCCGTGTCCCCCCCACCCCCCGCTCATGCTCCGTGTCCCCCCACCTCCGCTCATACCCTGTGTCTCCCTCCTTCCCCCCACCCCCTGCTCATGCCCCATGTCTCGCTTCTTCCCCCCAGCCCCGCTCATGCCCCGTGTCTCCCTCCTGTTCCCCCACCCCCCGTTCATGCCCCGTGTCTCCCTCGTGTACCCCCACACCCCCCGCTCATGCCCCATGTCTCTCGCCTCATGTACCCCCCCACCCCCCGCTCATGCCCTGTGTCCCCCCACCCCCCGCTCATGCCCCATGTCCCCCCCACCCCCGCTCATGCCCCCTGTCTGCCCTGTTCCCCCACCCCCGCTCCTGCCCCGTGTCTCCCTCCTGTTCCCCCCACCCTCGTTCATTCCCCGTGTCTCCCTCGTGTACCCACCCCCCGCTCATGCCCCGTATCTCATTCCCTCATGTATCCCCCACCCCCTGCTCATGCCCTGTGTCCCCCCCACCCCCCGCTCATGCTCAGTGTTCCCCCACCTCCGCTCAAGCCCCGTGTCTGCCCTGTTCCCCCCATCGCCCGCTCATGCCGTGTCTCCGTTGTGTTACTCCCTCATCCCCCGCTCATGCCCCGTGTCTCCCTTCTTCTCCCCCACCCCCTGCTCATGCCCCGTGTCTCCCTTCTTTCCCCCATCGCCCACTCATGCCCCGTGTCTCCCTTCTTCCCCCCCACTCCCCGCTCATGCCCTGTGTCTCCCTTCATCCCCCCCACCCCCCGCTCATGCCCAGTGTCTCCCTTCTTTCCCCCTTACCCCCAACTCATGACCCGTGTCTCCCTTCTTTCCCTCCCACCCCCCGCTCATGCCCCGTGTCTCCCTTCTTCCCCCCACCCCCCGCTCATGCCCCATGTCTCCCTTCTTTCCCCCCACCTCCCGCTCATGCCCCGTGTCTCCCTTCTTTACCGCCCACCCCCGTTCATGCCCCGTGTCTCCCTCGTGTACCCCCCACCCCTGCTCATGCTCCGTGTCTCTCTCCCTCGTGTATCCCCCCACTCATGCCCCACCCCCCACTCATGCCCCGTGTCCCCCCCACCCCTAGCTCATGCCCCGTGTCTCCCTTCTTTACCGCCCACCCCCGTTCATGCCCTGTGTCTCCCTCGTGTACCCCCCACCCCCGCTCATGCTCCGTGTCTCTCTCCCTCGTGTATCCCCCCACTCATGCCCCACCCCCCACTCATGCCCCGTGTCCCCCCCACCCCCCGCTCATGCCCCATGTTCCGCCCATCCCCCGCTCATGTCCCGTGTCTACCCTGTTCCCCCCCACCCCTGCTCATGCCCCGTGTCTCCCTCCTGTTCCCCCACTCACCACTCATGCCCCGTGTCTCCCTCGTGTACTCCCCACCCCCGCTCATGCCCCGTGTCTCACTCCCTCATGTACCCCCCCACCCCCTGCTCATGCCCCGTGTCCCCCCCACCCCCTGCACATGCCCCATGTCCCCCCACCCCCCACTCATGCCCCTTGTCTGCCCTGTTCCCCCCACCACCCGCTCATTCCCGTGTCTCTGTTGTGTTAGCCCCCACCCCCCGCTCATGCCCCGTGTCTCCCTTCTTCCCCCCCACCCCCCGCTCATGCCACATGTCTCGCTGCTTTCCAACCCACCCCCCGCTCATGCCCCGTGTCTCCCTTCTTCCCCCCACCCCCCGCTCATGCCCCGTGTCTCCTTTCTTCCCCTCCCACCCCCCGCTCATGCCCCATGTCTCCCTTCTTCCCCCGCACCACCCGCTCATGACCCGTGTCTCCCTTCTTTTCACCCACCCCCCGCTCATGCCCCATGTCTCCTTTCTTCCCCCCAGCCCCCCGCTCATGCCCCGTGTCTCCCTTCTTTCCCCACCACCACCGCTCGTGCCCCGTGTCTCCCTTCTTTACCCCCCACCACCCGCTCATGCCCTGTGTCTCCCTCCTGTTCCCCCCACCGCCCATTCATGCCCCATGTCTCCCCTCTGTTCCCCCACCCCCGCTCATGCCCCATGTCTCCCTCGTGTACCCCCCCACCCCCGCTCATGCTCCGTGTCTCTCTCCCTCATGTACCCCCCACCCCCCACTCATGCCCTGTGTCCCCCCACCCCCGCTCATGCCCCATGTCCCCCCCTGCTCATGCCCCATGTCTGCCCTGTGCCCCCCACCCCTGCTCATGCCCCGTGTCTCCCTCCTGTTCCCCCCACCCCCTGCTCATGCCCTGTGTCTCCCTTGTGTACCCCCACCACCCGCTCATGCCCCGTGTCTCTCTCCCTCATGTACCCCCCACCCCCTGCACATGCCCTGTGTCCCCCCCGCTCATGCCCCATGTCTGCCCTGTTCCCCCCACCGCCCGCTCATGCCCTTGTCTCCATCATGTTACCCCCCACCTTCCGCTCATGCCCCGTGTCTCCCTTCTTCCCCCCACCCCCCGCTCAAGCCCCATGTCTCCCTTCTTTCCCCCCCACCCCCCGCTCATGCCCCGTGTCTCCCTTCTTCCCCCCACCCCCGCTCATGCTTCGTGTCTCCCTTCTTCCCCCCCACCCCCGCTCATGCCCCGTGTCTCCCTTCTTTCTCCCCCACCCCCCGCTCATGACCCGTGTCTCCCTTCTTTTCCCCCCACCTCCCCGCTCATGCCCCGTGTCTCTCTTCTTTCCCCACCACCACCGCTCGTGCCCCGTGTCTCCCTTCTTTATCCCCCACCCCCCACTCATGCCCTGTGTCTCCCTCCTGTTCCCCCCACCCCCATTCATACCCCATGTCTCCCTCGTGTACCCCCCATCCCCGCTCATGCTCCGTGTCTCTCTCCCTCGTGTACCTCCCCACCCCCCACTCATGCCCTGTTTCCTCCCACCCCCCACTCATGCCCCATGTCCCCCCTGCTCATGCCCCGTGTCTGCCCCGTTCCCCCCACCCCTGCTCATGCCCCGTGTCTCCCTCCTGTTCCCCCCACCCCCCACTCATGCCCCGTGTCTCTCTCCCTCATGTACCCCCCATCCCCTGCTCATGCCCTGTGTCCCCCCACTCCCTGCTCATGCCCCATGTCTGCCATGTTCCCCCCACCGCCTGCTCATGCACTTGTCTCCATCGTGATACCCCCCACCTTCCGCTCATGCCCCGTGTCTCCCTTCTCCCCCCACCCCCCGCTCATGCACCATGTCTTCTTTCTCTCCCCCACCCCCCGCTCATGCCCCATTTCCCCCACCCCCCGCTCATGACCCGTGTCTCCCTTCTTTCCCCCCCACCCCCCATGTCTCCCTTCTTCCCCCCCACCCCCCGCTCATGCTCGTGTCTCCCTTCTTTCCCCCCCACCCCCCGCTCGTGCGCTGTGTCTCCCTTCTTTCCCCCCACCCCCCGCTCATGCCCCGTGTCTCCCTTCTTCCCCCTCGCTCATGCCACGTGTCTCCCTTCATTCCCCCCACCCCCCGCTCATGCCCCGTGTCTCGTGTCTCCCTTCTTCCCCCCCACCCCCGCTCATGCCCCGTGTCTCCCTTCTTTATACCCCCCGCTCATGCCCCGTGTCTCCCTTTTTACCCCTCCACCCCCCGCTCATGCCCCGTGTCTCCCTTCTTCCCCCCACCCCCGCTCATGCCCCATGTCTCCTTTCTTTCCCCCCACCCCCCGCTTATGCCCCGTGTCTCCCTTCCTTCCCCCCCACCCCCCGCTCATGCCCCATGTCTCCCTTCTTCCCTCCCACCCCCCGCTCATGCCCCGTGTCTCTCTTCTTCCCTCCCAACCCCCCGCTCATGCCCCATGTCTCCTTTCTTTCCCCCACACCCCCGCTCATGCCGTGTGTCTCCCTTCTTTCCCCCCACCCCCCGCTCATGCCCCGTGTCTCCCTTCTTTCCCCCACACCCCTGCTCATGCCCCCTGTCTCCCTTCTCCCCCCGCTCATGCCCCATGTCTCCCTTCTTCCCTCCCACCCCCCGCTCATGCCCCATGTCTCCCTTCTTTCCCCCCCACCACCCGCTCCTGCCCTGTGTCTCCCTTCTTTCCCCTCACCCCCTGCTCATGCCCCGTGTCTCCCTTCTTTCCCCCCCACCCCCTGCTCATGCCCTGTGTCTCCCTTCTTTCCACCCCCCAACCCCCCGCTCATGCCCCATGTCTCCCTTTTTTCCCACCTCACCCCACGCTCATGCCCGTGTCTCCCTTCTTTCGCCCCCCACCCCCGCTCATGCCCCGTGTCTGCCCTGTTCCCCTCTCCCCGCTCATGCCCCGTGTCTCCCTCTTGTTGCCCCCACCCCCGCTCATGCCCTGTGTCTCCCTCGTGTACCCCCCCACCCCCCACTCATGCCCCATGTCTCCCACATGTACCCCCCACTCCCCGCTCATGCCCCGTGTCTCTTTCCTGTTCCCCCCACCCCCCGCTCATGCCCCGTGTCTTCCTCCTGTTCCCCCTCCGCTCAAGCCCCATGTCTTCCTCTTGTCTCCCCCTCCTATGATGCCCCTTGTTGACCTCTTGTTCTCCACACCCCCCGCTGATTCCCTGTTGTGTTCTCTTTATACACTCTGCCTTCCCTTTCCATGGTGGCCATCTTGGTAAAAGATTTTCCTTCCTATGGGTTTGGTAAGAAAAATCATTTTTTTACCGCCCGGGGTTCCCACTTTGAGGACCTAGGATGCTAGTGGTCTTCATCTATTGAAAAGGACGTTATGGTTACGTTGCACTAACAAAAACCTATGAAATTCAGTAAAAATAAAACGTGTTAAAGGGACGTTATGGTTACGTTGCACTAACAAAAACCTATGAAATTCAATGAAAAAACTTTGTTAAAGGGACGTTATGGTTTCAGGTAAATCCGAAAAACCCTTGAAATTCGCCAGTTATGGTAAGCTAAGCAACCATAACTCGCGCCACCACTGTGCACTGCTAAGATTAACACCCAGGACATCATAGGTTTTTAGTAGCGCAACTTAACCATAACGTCCCTTTAACAAAGTTTTTTCACTGAATTTCATAGGTTTTTAGTAGCACAACTTAACCATAACGTCCCTTTAACAAAGTTTTTTCACTGAATATATATATATATATTACAGGGCCTGCGCTAGCGGCCCTCTAGTTATGGTTATGTTGCTCATCCCAAATAAGAGCACTTTTTGGCTGGCTTATAACTTGGCTCCCCCTGGACGAATACTTACCAAACTTTGCAAAAAAAAGTATATGGCCCCCTCTGAATTTTGGGTGGTTTTGTGAAAGGGGGGCAAAGTTGTAGGGGGTCCCCCACATTTTGTTTCCGATAGACATAATGGAAAAATATTTTGCTCAGTCAAAACCGGGCAGATTTTTACCAAATTTGCAGCAGGAGTGGCGGCTTGGTCTCGAAAGCATGCTTTTGTAAATTTCATGTAAATCCATCCAGTATTTTCTTTTTAAAACAGGCAAAATGTAGGTTAAAGAAATTAGTGATATCTTGCTCTGCCCAGCAGACCCATTTCCCTGATCTCTCCGTGGACAGGACTCTGATTGGTCGGGGGGGGCTGCGTGATGTCCGTGGGTAAGTGACATGCCCACTGATTGGCTGGAGGAAAGCGTGATGTGCGTCATATTTTTCTGAAACGCCTGCATGTTGCATCCGGATAGAGTGGTGGAGGCCAGGGCTAGGAAACCTGTTTTGGGGAATTTGGTGTTGGGAAGAGGGGCTGGGAAGCGTGGGGGAGTGATATATGGTTGATAGGATATATTTGTTTAGGTGGAAGAAGAAGGTGTGGGGCATGTCAGCCAGTGGACACAGCAGTTGTCCGCGGACAGGGCGCTGTAATGCTGGGCGGCCTGTCTGGTAAATGCGTGGAGGCTTCATTAGGGTAGGTGAGTGGAATCTAGGTGATATGTGGATGTTTGCATAGGTTGCAGATAGGCCCTGCACCCAACAATCTAGGCACTACCACAATTACTGCAGTGCCATATGGCCATACAAGCAATAATGTATCCATGTACCTGGCTTATGTGTGTGGGTTGTGGCCACTGGCCACATTCTTGGGTGCATGGCTGTATTATGCTATGGTGGTTGTGGCTAGTCCCTAGCCTCTTGCATGAATCGCCGGGGGCTGTAGGCCGTAGGGCATGCACTCAGGATTCTAGTGACTGGCCACAACCACCATAGCATAATACGGCCATGCACACAAGAATCTGGCCAATGGCCATAAGCATTGTGATTATATGTGTACAGAAATTGAATTTGGCTATTGGAAAGAAGTATTACAATAATATGTGTATAGTGATTATACATACTGTATGGGCAGTGGGCACTTTTTGGAACACAGTGAGACAATACCATTGAAGTTAAAATGGTACTATTTATTGATGTACTATTGCAGACATAGATTGACTTTGCTGTACATTGTAATGCAGGAGAAATCTTTGTTTCTGTGTGTTTGGTGGGTAGTTGAGGAAAATTGGTTGGGGTGATCTTTTTAGTGAAGAGGGCCTTTTAGAGTAAGGAGTGGAATGTAGATGATGTGGTGTTATTGCCACTGGTGAAAAATAGGGTTGGCGGTGTAGTTTCAAATCTGTAGATTGTGTTTACATTGTGAAGTTGAGGGCACATTGTTGTGTGTTCGTTGTGGCAGTAGCCAGATTGTTGGGTGCATGGATGTATTATGCTGTGGTAGTTGTGGGTAGTTTGTAGACTCTTGGGTGCATGGCTGGAGGATGTAGGCAGTAGAAGTGCTTTTACAATTTGCCATTTCATTTTTGTATGTGGACATAACAAGATTTGCATTTGATATCTTCACTTCCCAAATATTTGGTTTGGATGTGGGCAATTATTTAAGGAGTTCTTTGGCTGTGACCTGTAGCCTGTTATTAGACTGTTGTAGTTGAAAAGGAGGACTTTTTGTATGGCACTGTTTGTGCACAAGAATCTGTACAGTGGATTAGTGTGTTGCTAATATTTTTACATGGTGGACGGTGCTTTTGCAAGCAGGTTTTCAAATGCAGGGTAATTAATGTACTCACAGTCCAGTGTTACTGTGTACTGGAGAAGAGTCAATGGTTTGCAAAGTTTTTATTCTAGTTTTCTGTTTTACTTTTACATAGTGATTGAGGAATTGGCATAAAGGTTTGAAGGATTGCTTTCGTACATTACACATTGAGGTGCAGGCCATGTGTAGACTGGACGGATTGGTTTGGTGGATTGGAGAGTTGATTGTAAGTCTGTTAAGGATTATTTTTCAATGAGGGTTTCTTTTGCCATAATGGGGTTGTGTATATACGTAATACCCTCCACCATTGCTATGTATGGCAATTGTTTTTTTATGCTGTTGTCTGTATGCCTTTTCATTGACGTATGGTTCTGTGTTGGTTGTGTGAATGCACTCATCTGCAGAGAAGTTTGCAAGGTCTCTTTTGGGACATTGGCATGTTTCAAAGTTGTTTTTGTAGATTACTGATTAATTTTGTTAGTGGTTTCATTCTGGTTAAATTCATATAAATAATGTTCTTTTGAGGTGCATTACACTTTCAATGAGAGTCTTCAGGATTTGTTTTGTGCAGTAAAGCATTTAGCGTGATTTATGTGTTGTTGTTATACGATTGTGAAGTAGTCTACGGTGAAAATTATTTTGAGAAATTTAAAGGGTAGTGCGCTCAAAAATGTTATGAATAATAATAATTTGGCATTTATATAGCGCTACGAACCCTCAGGTATCTGAGCGCTGCTTATTATTACCCACGGTGTGTGGTGCTCATTTATCGACCCCGGAAGGATAAAAGGCTGAGTTAGGCCCTGCCGGGATTCAAACTTGCGTTAGCAGGATCTGTATGGATGCCAAAGCGAGCGCTCTACTTGCTGAGCCACTTGACCATTATTGTTCTGATCGTTTGGGCCTCATCTGTTAAGCATACAGTGATCATTTATATGCATCTTACCTTACTTTTACTCACTTTTATATATGTGAAAACAACGTGTTGGGTGTGGTCATCTTGTGCTAATGTTATTAATTGATGCTGATGTGTCACCCTAATTTCCCTCATCGCAGTATAATAGATGGGCTACTCCTGAAGCTGATATAAATTGTTCCAAGGTTCTGCTCCTCCTTTTTTTTATTATGTTTGTGGGCATCGTACCCAAACGTGCCTTGTTATCATTTACACGAAAACATCAGTTATTGCAGAAACAGGAAGATAAACACAGATATCCTCATACAGAGGGTACATTCTCTTCCATGGCAAAAATAGAATTTCTATGTTGAATTTTTTAAGGAAACAGTAATTCAGTGAAAAAGCTTTGTTAAAGGGATATTATGTTGAACACCGAAAAACCCCAGAAATTCACTAGTTATGGTGAGATAAGCATGGTAACGCGTCACCACTGTGCACTGCTAACACTGACACCCATGACATCAAATATGACATCACATTTGGATTTCTTGTGGATCTTCCTGTGTGTTTATGGTAAATTGTACCATTCCTGCACAGTAGTCCAATTCTTGCCTTATACCTGAGAGACTGTAACTGTTGTCAGGATTATTTGTGGCATTTCTATGAAGGACGAGCATTTACAAACACAACTGGTCCAAGCTTTTTAAGTAAATGTTGTGAACAATTGGTGGCAATTGAAAAATAAGATTGATTGTTACATTTGCATAACAATTTACTGCAGTTGTGTGGCTGAATTTAAATGGAGCAGAGAGTTACTTTTGTGGATCGTTTGGTGGACCTGCAGATTTTGTGGTTGTATTCTTTGATGCAGAATGAGTTTGTAATTGTTTCTTTAGCGGTATTGTTGGGAGATCTGTTATAGATTCTGTTTATATAAGTTCTCTTTTTAAAGGTCTCCTTTTTGAGGTACAGATCTAGATGGGGGTATATGTATCACGTAGCCTGTTGTATTCCAGGATGCATTACATGTCAGCGTTGAATTTGTCTGCATCAAATTTATCTAGGAATACACCAGTGAGTGTACGCAGACGTGAAAGTACTACGTAACTCATACCTTCTTTAAAGACTACTGCTAAGGTCAATAAATGCTTGATGGGGGTTAGGCCTGTTCATTTGTGAATAGTGACAGCATATGCAAGAGATAGAGAAAACATTTCTCGGCGTCATATATGTCTTTGAAAAGAAGCAAACATTCTATTATGTGGCCAATTCATTTAACTAATGCAGGTTTGTCAAAGTGGATATTGACAATCTGAATGTTGTCATGTTGTCATGTCGATATGTTCAGAAGCCAAATACTGTACCAATTGTTCCATTGACTAAACCTTGTTTCTATATCAAGGTTCCCTTTTCGAATTACTGTGCGGTTTAGACACAAAGTCAGTATTTTCTCCAATCGTTTTGTGTTGGAGATACATTTTGCTAAGCTATTTATTTGTGCTGTTGCTTGTTGACACATAGGAAGTGTCATGCTGGGCACTTCTAGTTTGTCTGTCAAGCTGATATAGTGTATGGGTTGTATTTATTTTTTCAACATTGTCTCGTTCAATTGACTACAGCTTGCAAGGATTGGCATTAAGGACATGCATTTTAGATTTTGTTAAGTTAATTGTTCCATGACATCAGGAGCAGATGAGTTTCATCTATGTAGCTCATGGGTTAATCTATGATTAAGGTGGATTGTGCATATTTATTAAGCAGACTAGTTATAATGCTTTTAAAATGTTAGCATAGGTGAGGTCTACAGCATGTTTTGAGTTTGTTGTTTGTAGTGAAAATGTTCCTGAGATTTACATTTCCAATGGTGCTGAGCGTATTGCAGCATTGTTTGTGTCCTAACGTTTTGAAAATAGGTTCACTTTTTGCTTGTGTTAACTGCAGGATTTCTCTGAAAACAATAAGATGTTTCCTTCCAAACAGTTCTTCGTAGTTGGTTTTTAGGACTTCTTGCATTCTGAGATGAAATAAAGCCAACTTTTGGTTGGAAACCATGCTTACTTCATCTATCAGGAGCACTTTCATTTGTTTCAGAATTCTGTGTACTTCAGTAGCAGCTTCTGCTGATAATTTGTAATATTCTAATTGTTTGGTGTTTTACGGGGAGGAGCAGTAGTCGGTGTAAAGTCAAACCTCCTTTTTGGTAGGCAGCAAAACCTGTGGGGACTTTTACTACAGCTGAAAGGTTATTCTTTGTTAAGTTGTGTACACATTTGCTGATTATTTTAATTAAGAATGATTTACCAGAACCAGCTTCACCACTTACATCAGTAGCAGAGTTTATCATTTTTAGAGATACAGGTTTTAGTGTTATGTCTAAAACCATGTTCAATTTCTTGAGTGACTTCTAGATAAATGGTGAGTTGTTCATCCTTTAGCTGTGATTCGAGCACTGACAACTCTTCTGTAGATTGTTTATATTGATACATGGTATTTTCTACATTGGTTATGCCAATTTCTGAGTTCTGTAAGGGAAGGTTGACTGCCCTCAGGAGTGTCTTTATCTACTTCAGCTTCTATTTCTTCCTCTTGTTGGCGTTCATTGTCCTTTGTTGTGCTGCTTTCATTTGCTTTGAATGCAGCTTCACATGAGTCATATTCACCTAATAATTCTTCTTCTTTTCTTCATGGTTGAAAAATTTAGAGTAGGGCCATGTAATACATTTCTCTATATTGTGCAGATTTAAATGATAAATGTATATGATTAATTAGATTGGGTTTGGTGAGTTTCACTAGGCTTCCTTCACATGTTGAGACTGAATATTTGCCAGTTGTCTCATGTGGTGTGGCATTGTTTTTGTAGGCTTTTGTAGGTGTAGTTTTGGGCAATATCGTACAGACACATGTTTTACAAAGCATTTCTTCTGTTTGGGTAATATACGTCAATTAAAGAGTTTTTTTGTTTAATCTCCTGGCTGTTGGGATCATTTATGTCTATGGTTTGTATCTCTTGGTAGGATTTTAGTACTCTTTTACGGGAAGAAGCTGGACCAAGGTTCAGTCAAGACAGTGTTTTCAGATTTGCCATGTAAGGCTGTACCTGTTAAATGGTTGGCAGCTTCATAGCAACCACAGTCTCCATGGAGGAGCATTGTTATACCGAAGCTGTGCAATTTTTGTGATAGTTTTTCTCAGATGATATGTCATCCCAGAGGTCTTCTTTTTATTTTTTCTCAGCTTTGGTTAAATAGGCTGTGACATATCTTGCAACTGCAGTGGAATTGTCTACAATTATTGTTTGTCTATGTTTGCATTCCACAAGAGAGCCATGATTGCATTATAATCATTGAAGTGCTTTGATGCTTCGTCCCTTTTAAAGTTGTCCTTTTGTGCAAACTGGTCTAGGGAAGGCAACATGATATTTGGTATAGTATTTGCCTTTGTTTTTAAATCTACAATGGCAGTATTTGCCACACTTAAGTTTTTGGAAGCATTAGATTTGTGTATACAGGTCACTCACTACCTGATGTTTCTGAAGGGATGTTGCAGGTAATGTATTTTTCAATAAACTGTAAAACAGTGGTGTCACTATCATGGCCAAATTTAGGAGCATTTAGGAGCATCTTTTAACCACAAAATCATGTGGATGCGAGGTGCTCCTCTGGATTGATATTCTTTTCTCCAAAAGAAGTGGTTCACTTCTCTAAGTGGAGGGGTTGTTCTATTGCAGATCAAGTGCCGCATGGCAATGAAACAATGGGTCAAGAAAACAGAGTTCTCTTGGTATTTTTATATCTATTCCATCTTTATTTTGGTTTGCAGTGTGTAAGAAGACGTGCAAGTCACCCCATGCATACTCTGCACAACTTAAAGTAACACACCATGTGGGTGGGCCTAGGCTCCTTAGTAGACAACGTACATAAAGGTGAAGTCGGAATCAGTATTCTTTTGTAGCATGCATGTTTTCCAAGAGATTTGTGATACTTGACTGCAAAACTTAATCTTTGTATTTTATCTTTGAAGCAGTTGGTTAGTGGACATGTTTAAAAAGTTAGAGCTTGTTTTTAATGTGTGTGCAACTCCATAACATAGAGTCTAGTTCACTTTCGAAGATGAGGTGGAACATGTATTCGACATTTTGTCTGACTCTGGTGTCTTCAGAATACATTCTTAAAGACTAACATTCTCATGCACTAATTTGTGTGGAGCTTTCATCATACCTTCCTAGTTTTCCTGTAGGAAAGAGTAGAAGAAAATAATGTGCTTCTACACTTTTTTCCCATATACTCTTTGGGGATTCTTTGACTTGATGCATTTGATATGTTTCTAATGTATCGTCAATTGTATATTTGGAGTGTAGTGGGTGAATTGTACACTGGTCTAAAATGTTGGGTGCAGTAACAGTATCTACACGTTCAATTGGCCAGTTTCTGGTGAGTCTTGAATAATTTAGGTGGTTTCTCTTAAGTTTTCCTCTATGTTTATATCTTTGTAGTATTCATTGTTTTCTTTTAGCTATTGTAGGGCTTGGCTAACTTTGTTTAAGTCGACAAGTTGTTGCTAAATTTGTTTGTCTATTTTTGGTACACCATTAACTAGTACAATCAAAGATTGATCTATTGGTTTCTGTACACCTAGAGTGTCTACATTTTCTGTGAGATCTAATGGCAAATATGCTTCTTTGCCATGGATGCCCTTTAGTCACTCGGCAGGAGGTGATTTCTCTGATTTCGGTTGAAGGCGTATCATAGCTTGAAATGGGTGTACTGTTTGTATTATAATGCTCTCACACAAGTTAAGTTGTTGGAGAGCGTTTGTAAGTGGGAATATTTCTAAGTTATTGGTAAATGCACGTGATGGCATTTGGTTATTGTCAAAATATTGAGGGGTAAGTTATTTTGTATTTAGTTTCTGCTGTTGGATATAAAGCTTATTGGAACCATTGGGATTCCTCATTGTCTCCTAATGTGTAGGCTATATTTACTATTTATGTGCTCTTTTTATAAAAAAAAGTTCTGTGACAACAGACACATTTTGTCTGGTATTTCAGCAGATCTGTTTTGAAATTTAGCTATTTTTTTGCGTGTCTTTGTTAGGATGTTGGTGTTTATGAGGTTTTCGGTAATGTTCTCTGAATGTACAGAATTGTCTAAGTCAACTTCAGTTCCAAAGTATTTACTTTGGATGTGCTCTATTTCTTGAAACAGTTCTTTGGCTGTTCCATGTAGGATAATGTTATTTAAATGTTGCAGTTCTAGAGCATGATTTTTTGGATTGTATAGCCTATGCAGAAGATTCCGTATCGCAGAATGGTGTGTTGCTAACATTTTGATGTGGCAATTCCTGAAATGCAGGCTAATGAATGTCCTTGTAGACCAGTGTGGCTGTCGACAGGCAGGTTTATAAAGTTTTCATTTTACTTTTGTCTTTTAGTTTCACTTTGTGATTGAGGAATTGTCGCAAAGATTTGAGGGATTGTTGGTGTATATTACACATTGAGCTGCAAGTCCATTTGTACACTCGATGGTTAGTTTGGGTGAAAGGAGCATTTGGTTGAAAGTTTGTTGGAGATGTTTTTTCAGTAAGGGTTTCTTTTGCCATAATGGTGTGCTCTACCATTTTATATCCTCCACGATTATGCCTATGGCTACTGGTTTTTGTTGTTCTTGTTTATAAGCTTCTTCGTTGAAATATATTTATGTGCTGCTTGTGTGAATCAGTCACTATCACAGAAGTATGAAAAGGTCTATATATTGACACTGTACATATTTAAAAGTACTTTATTGATTAATTTAGTTAGTGGTTTCATTCTGCTTAAAATCAATATAAACAATTTTCTCTTTAGTAGAAAAGCTCTTTCAATTAGAGTATTTGCAGTATTTTTTAAGGGTCAATCGTGTCTTTTCAGTTGTTTTTGTAAGATTTTGAAGAACTTTATGGTGGAAAATGTTTTGTAACATACATGTTTAGGATTGCTTTACCGTGACTAGGTTAACACTGGTAAATACAGTGCAAGCTGTGTTAGTAGGCCTGCTTTTCTTTGTACATATTTTTTTTACTTTTAGTTTTTGCAAGAGGTGCCTTACCTTTTTTGTTGTAGCTGGTTTCGTTTTGTTGAGTGAGGTTACCTGCTCTTTCGTTTTAATGTTTTCTATAAATTGTTTTAGAGGTGGATGACTGTATAGTTTGTTTTTATTCTTATCTGCTCTTTTTCCTTTTCTACGAATTTGCTTTTTAGTAGGCATTTTTTTGTGTCTGTTGGGAAAAGAGAAAGTTTGAGTTTGAACGTTCTGCAATGTGTATGCATGCATTGTAATTGGGTGTGCGGGTGTGATTGCAGACCTTAATACAGTGCTGTTTGATTGTGAGGTGGCATATGAGGTGTGGTTGGGAAGGTTGTGAGAGTAAGAGTCTGTAGAGGTGTGATGATGTTGGGTTAGTGAGTAGGGGAGTGGTGGTGTGATTTAATCAGTAGGGACATTGTGCTGTTTTCAGGAAAACAGTCGGTGTTGTAATGGTGGTGCTTAGATGGGAATAGGAAGAGTGTGAATGGTGCAGTATAATGGGTAAGAGTGAAATAAATGTTGGTTCAAAAAGTGTAGTCTGGGGTAATATATAGTGGAACTGTGCTGTTGTAATTACAAACATATACATGGTACACTAATGTACTTATTTTATAGGATGTGAAGGGTATTCTTTTTTTGGTTCCTGTCCTCGGCAATGTGATTCTTTCCTGTAAAAGTTAGTGTGGCAATGCAGTAATGGTGCAGTACTTTTAGTAAGCAAGGTTGATATTTATGAAGGTAGGAGGAGCTGTTGAGAAAAACAATAAATGAAATTGCTGGATATTTAAAAAAATACTTTTGGAGCATTTTTATGAAACTTAAGAAATGTGCATGTGCATTTATAGAAACTCTGTGGGTAACGTTTTGTAAAAGAGCAGAACAGTTGATGGATAATACTTGTAGTACACTTAAATGACAGTTGATGTGTGGAAGTTTAATATGTTAGGAGAATATGCATACTTGCCAACATGATGCATTTCGAATCTGTAGGCGTTTAAGTAGTGATAGACCTTTTGTTTGCATTCTGGGACTTGTGGGTTCACTTTTCCTACTTAAAAGTACCCAGATTGTAAAGAAAAAATGAGGACTGCAAAAGCAGCTAAAGATTGGAATGGATTATAAGTAAGGAAGTATACATGTACTGTCAATCTATTAAGCTGGCACCCACTGAGTGCCAATTAAAAATGTTCTATATATCTATTGTATCTGCTTTTACTTTATTTTTATGAACACGTGACACACTGCTACTATAAATGCACATACACATTTTTTTTTTACTTTAATCAAAATACTTCTAAAATAAATATTTTAAAATGCGCAGAATTTTATGTGTTTATTCGATATACATGTCAGTTTTGAATCTTGAAGTTCTGTCCTCTTTTTTTCTTTGCATTCTGGACTTGTTTGAGTTTTATAATGGGAAAAGTGGAATTGGAAGTGACAGAATGCCAAGGAAAAAAATGAAGACTTAATAAGCACCTATAGATTGGAATGGGTGATGTTGGGATTAATGCATATACTGCCAACAT
Source organism: Ambystoma mexicanum (assembly GCF_040938575.1). Lineage (NCBI taxonomy): Eukaryota > Metazoa > Chordata > Amphibia > Caudata > Ambystomatidae > Ambystoma > Ambystoma mexicanum. The sequence goes on from NC_090932.1 coordinate 1,342,525,956, forward strand.
ATTAAACTGGCACACACTAATCTATTTTATCTGCTTTTGCTTTTTTTTTTTCATTTGTTTATAGTGCATTTGGTTGCTTTGCACACTGTTTCAGTTAAACAGTAACATAAATACATATGCGGGTTGCCCCACACGACGGTGATAAACCCTCCTACCAAGTGGGGATATACTCAAAATTTAATCAAAAAGAAGGGACATATTTATTTAACACAACATGTTTGCCCTCAGCAATCTGAAACCCGATCACACAGTCTATCTAACCAAATGCAAATTATGTCATGTACAATAAATGTCATGTATCCAGTATTAAAATATCATATTTAATTCATTTGCTAAACAGCACAAATATCAAAAAACATTCACTAAAAACATTCATTACATCACATATAAAATATACAATGTTATAAAAGTGGTAATTATTCCACACATATTCAAATTATACACACATTTAAACATTCTAGACAGTAGCTAATTCAATTGTTCTTATTTCCTACTGTGTATCACAACTTAGCCCAACTTATATAAGTTTCTGTCCTGGATGTTTATTATTAACTGGACATTCTTCAGGGGCGACAAATTGACTTGTGCTTCTTGTAGACTTGTCTCTATGGTTCCAATTTCTAGAGCTGAGGATACATACAATATAAAAACAATTATTACCTTGGCATAATAGGTTTTTTTTACTTCACCCAGCCAGTCCTAATCACCAAGGACTGGCTGGGTGAAGTAAAAAAAACCTATTATGCCAAGGTAATAATTGTTTTTATATTGTATGTATCCTCAGCTCTAGAAATTGGAACCATAGAGACAAGTCTACAAGAAGCACAAGTCAATTTGTCGCCCCTGAAGAATGTCCAGTTAATAATAAACATCCAGGACAGAAACTTATATAAGTTGGGCTAAGTTGTGATACACAGTAGGAAATAAGAACAATTGAATTAGCTACTGTCTAGAATGTTTAAATGTGTGTATAATTTGAATATGTGTGGAATAATTACCACTTTTATAACATTGTATATTTTGTATGTGATGTAATGAATGTTTTTAGTGAATGTTTTTTGATATTTGTGCTGTTTAGCAAATGAATTAAATATGATATTTTAATACTGGATACATGACATTTATTGTACATGACATAATTTGCATTTGGTTAGATAGACTGTGTGATCGGGTTTCAGATTGCTGAGGGCAAACATGTTGTGTTAAATAAATATGTCCCTTCTTTTTGATTAAATTTTCAGTTAAACAGTAAAACATATCAAAATGCACATTACAGTAAAAATGCACAAGTAACATTAATTAAAACAGACAACCCGTTGGACAAAAAGCCATACAGACATACTTGCATATGAAATACATTATAATTTTCTCAGCTGGTCTTCCCTTAAGGTACATTTTCTGACAGCTATTTCCGAAACATGCGTGGAGGCCGCATTCAGCCCCAAACAGGCAGCTCCAAAATTGATTAGAGAAAGGTTTTTCCTTTCTTTTATGAAAAAGTGAGACAGTGCTGCTAAAAATGCATTTTTAACTTTTATCAAAATGCTTCTAAAAAGAACATTTTTGAAATGCAGAGCATTCAAATTGTTTGCTGCTTCGCGTGAGCAGGTGATGAATGCTGCAAGACATGGATGCATGTTATTTGCTAGTGGTTAAAAAGAAAATATGCTTATTGAGAAGCTTTTTACAGGGTAAGCAGCAGGAACCATCTATATAATACATGGTTAAGTTGCTGTTTCCATAGGAAGAGCAGTTTTTGGGCGGCTTATAACTTCGCTCTCCCTGGACGGATCCTCACTAAACTTTGCAAAAAAAAGTATTTGGGTCACTCTGAATTTTTTTGCAAAGTTTGGTGAGGATTCGTCCAGGGGGGGCAAAGTTATAGGGGGGTGCCAACACTTTTTTTTTTTCCTATAGACTGAGTGGGAAAAATGTTTTGCTCACGTCTACAGCCAAACTGCTGGACGGATTTTCACCGGATTTGGACCAGGAGCAGCGGCTTGGTCCCGAAAGCGTGCTTTTGCAAATTTGGTGAACATCCGTCCAGTAGTTTTTTTTAAAATAACCAAAAAGTAGGTAAAAAAAAAAATTGTGATATCTGTGTTCGGTCCGCGGACGGACTTCCCTGTTTGCTCCGCTGACAGGACGGTGATTGGGCCAGCAGCTTGCGTCATGTCCGCGGACATCTGATGTGCTCTCTCATTGGATGCGGTGAAAGCGTGCAGTGCGTCTGGCTTCAGAGATGCCCGTCATCTTTCTTTCCCGCATGAGAGGCTTTGTCAGGTCAGCAGGAGCGTGTCTGTCTCTTGTTCATCCCACCCCCGCTCATGCCTGTGTCTGCCCAACCCCCCGCTCATGCCCCGTGTGTCCTTTCTGTCCCCCCCACCCCCGCTCATGCCCCGTGTGTCCTTCCTGTCTCCCCCACCCCCGCTCATGCTCCGTGTGTCCCCTGTTCCTGTAGCCCCCCGCTCATGCCATTGCACACGGTGGCCAGCAGAGGGCCGAGGAGCGGGATCTGCCGCACAAACTCATGTCCGTGCGGCATGTCCGTGTTTTTGTTTGTCCCCCCCACCCTTGCTCATGCCCCATGTATCTCTATCCCTCCCGCCCACCCCCCCGCTCATGCCCCGTGTGTGTCTCTATCCCTCCCGCCCACCCGCCGCTCATGCCCCGTGTGTCTCTCTCCCTCCCCCGCCCACCCCCGCTCATGCCCCATGTGTCTCTCTATCTCCCACCCACCCCGGCTCAATCCCCGTGTGTCTCTCTCCCTCCCCCACATCCCCGCTCATGCCCCGTGTGTGTCTCTCCCTCCCCCCACCCCCGCTCATGTCCCGTGTGTCTCTCTCCCTCCCGCCCACCCCCCACTCATGCCTTGTGTGTCTCTCTCCCTCCCCCATCCCCGCTCATGCCCCGTGTGTCTCTAGCCCTCCCACCCACCCCCCGCTCATGCCCCGTGTGTCTCTAGCCCTCCCACCCACCCCCCGCTCATGCCCCGTGTGTGTCTAGCCCTCCCACCCACCCCCTGCTCATGCCCCGCGTGTGTCTCTCCCTCCCCCCGCCCCCGGCTCATGCCCCGTGTGTCTCTAGCCCTCCCACCCACCCACTACTCATGCCCCATGTGTCTCTAGCCCTCCCACCCACCCCCTGCTCATGCCCCATGTGTCTCTCCCCCTCCCAACACACCCCCCGCTCATGCCCCGTGTGTCTCTCCCCTCCCACCCCACCCCCCCGCTCATGCCCCATTTGTCTCTCCCCTCCCACCCACCCCCCACTCATGCCCTGTTTGTCCCTCCCCTCCCACCCACCCCCGCTCATGCCCCGTTTGTCTCTAAACTCCCACCCACCCCCCGCTCATGCCTCGTTTGTCTCTCAACTCCCAACACACCCCCCGCTCATGCCCCGTGTGTCTCTCCTCTCCCACCCCACCCCCCCGCTCATGCCCTGTTTGTCCCTCCCCTCCCACCCACCCCCGCTCATGCCCCATTTGTCTCTAAACTCCCACCCACCCCCTGCTCATGCCCCATGTGTCTCTCCCCTCCCAACACCCCCCCCGCTCATGCCCCGTGTGTCTCTCCCCTCCCACCCCACGCCCCCGCTCATGCCCCATGTGTCTCTCCCCTCCCAACACACCCCCCGCTCATGCCCCGTGTGTCTCTCCCCTCCCACCCCACCCCCCCGCTCATGCCCCATTTGTCTCTCCCCTCCCACCCACCCCCCACTCATGCCCTGTTTGTCCCTCCCCTCCCACCCACCCCCGCTCATGCCCCGTTTGTCTCTAAACTCACACCCACCGTCCGCTCATGCCCCGTGTATCTCTATCCCTCCCACCCACCCCCCGCTCATGCCCCGTGTGTCTCTATCCCTCCCACCCACCCCCTGCTCATGCCCCGTGTGTCTCTATCCCTCCCACCCACCCCCCGCTCATGCCCCGTGTGTCTCTATCCCTCCCACCCACCCCCTGCTCATGCCCCGTGTGTCTCTATCTCTCCCACCCACCCCCAGCTCATGCCCCGTGTGCCTCTATCCCTCCCACCCACCCCCCGCTCACGCCCTGTGTGTCTCTATCCGTCCCACCCACCCCCCGCTCATGCCCCGTGTGTCTCTATCCCGCCCACCCGCCTCCCGCTCATGCCCTGTGTGTCTCTATACCTCCCACCCACCCCCCGCTCATGCCCATTGTATGTCTCTATCTCCCCCCCACCCCCTGCTCATGCCCCGTGTGTGTCTCTCCCTTCCCCCACCCCCTGCTCATGCCCCGTGTGTCTCTCCCCTCACCCCCTATTCATGCCCCGTGTAGCTCTATCCCTCCCACCCACCCCCCGCTCATGCCCCGTGTGTCTCCATCCCTCCCACCCACCCCCCGCTCATGCCCCGTGTGTCTCTATCCCTCGCACCCACCCCCCGCCCATGCCCCATGTGTGTCTCTCCCTCCCCCAACCCCCTGCTCATGCCCCGTGTGTCTCTCCCCTCACCCCCTACTCATGCCCCGTGTGTCTCTAGCCCTTCCACCCACCCCCAGCTCATGCCCCGTGTGTCTCTAGCCCTCCCACCCACCCCCGCTCATGCCCCGTGTGTCTCTCCCCTCACCCCCTACTCATGCCCCGTGTGTCTCTAGCCCTCCAACCCACCCCCAGCGTATGCCCCGTGTGTCTCTAGAACTCCCACCCACCCCCGCTCATGTCCTGTGTCTCTAGCCCTCCCACCCCCAACTCATGCCCCGTGTGTCTCTAGCCCTCCCACCCACCCCCGCTCATGTCCCGTGTCTCTAGCCCTCCCACCCCCAACTCATGCCCCGTGTGTCTCTAGCCCTCCCACCCACCCCCCGCTCATGCCCCTAGCCCTCCCACCCACCCCCCGCTCATGCCCCGTTTGTCTCTCCCCTCCCACCCCCCGCTCATGCCCGTGTGTCTCTATCCCTCCCACCCACCCCCCGCTCATGCCCCATGTATCTCTATCCCTCCCACCCACCCGCCGCTCATGCCCCGTGTGTCTCTATCCCTACCACCCACTCCCTGCTCAAGCCCCGTGTGTGTCTCTCCCTCCCCCCACCCCCTGCTCATGCCCCGTGTGTCTCTATCCCTCCCACCCACCCCCCGCTCATGCGCCGTGTGTCTCTATCCCTCCCACCCACCCCCGCTCATGCCCCGTGTGTCTCTATCCCACCAACCCCCCGCTCATGCCGTGTGTCTGTCTCCCTCCCCCTCCACCCCCGCTCATGCCCCGTGTGTCTCTATCCCTCCCGCCCACCCCCGCTCATGCCCATTGTGTCTCTATCCCTCCCGCCCAACCCCCGCTCATGCCCCGTGTGCCTCTATCCCTCCCACCCACCCCCGCTCATGCCCCGTGTATCTCAATCCCTCCCGCCCACCCCCCGCTCATGCCCCCTGTGTGTCTCTCCCTCCCCCCCACCCACTGCTCAGGCCCCTTGTGTCTCCCCCCTGACCCCCTACTCATGCCCCGTGTGTCTCTAGCCCGACCACCCACCCCCCTCTCATGCCCCTAGAACTCCCACCCACCCCCCACTCATGCCCCGTGTGTCTCTATCCCTCCCACCCACCCCCCGCTCATGCCCCGTGTGTCTCTATCCCTCCCACCCACCCCCCGCCCATGCCACGTGTGTGTCTCTCTCTCCCCCCACCCCCTGCTCATGCCCCGTGTGTCTCTCCCCTCACCCCCTACTCATGCCCGGTGTGTCTCTAGCCCTCCCACCCACCCCCTGCTCATGCCCCGTCTGTCTCTCCCCTTCCACCCACCCCCCGCTCATGCCCCGCTTGTCTCTCCCCTACCACCCACCCCCGCTCATGCCCCGTGCGTCTCTATCCCTCCCACCCACCCCCTGCTCATGTCCCGTGTGTCTCTATCCCTCCCACCGACCCACCGCTCATGACCCGTGTGTCTCTCTCCCTCCCCCCCACCCCCGCTCATGCCCCGTGTGTCTCTATCCCTCCCGCCCACCCCCGCTCATACCACGTGTGTGTTTCTCCCTCCCCCAACCCCTGCTCATGCCCCGTGTGTCTCTCCCCTCACCCCCTACTCATGCCCCGTGTGTCTCTAGCCCTCCCCCCACCCCCGCTCATGCCCCATGTATTTCTATCCCTCCTGCCCACTCCCTGCTCACGCCCCGTGTGTGTCCCTCCCTCCCCCCACCCCCTACTCATGCCCCGTGTGTCTCTCCCCTCACCCCCTACTCATGCCCCGTGTGTCTCTAGTCCTCCCACCCACCCCCCCGCTCATGCCCCTAATCCTCCCACCCACCCCCCGCTCACGCCCTGTGTGTCTCTATCCGTCCCACCCACCCCCCGCTCATGCCCCGTGTGTCTCTATCCCGCCCACCCGCCTCCCGCTCATGCCCTGTGTGTCTCTATACCTCCCACCCACCCCCCGCTCATGCCCATTGTATGTCTCTATCTCCCCCCCACCCCCTGCTCATGCCCCGTGTGTGTCTCTCCCTTCCCCCACCCCCTGCTCATGCCCCGTGTGTCTCTCCCCTCACCCCCTATTCATGCCCCGTGTAGCTCTATCCCTCCCACCCACCCCCCGCTCATGCCCCGTGTGTCTCCATCCCTCCCACCCACCCCCCGCTCATGCCCCGTGTGTCTCTATCCCTCGCACCCACCCCCCGCCCATGCCCCATGTGTGTCTCTCCCTCCCCCAACCCCCTGCTCATGCCCCGTGTGTCTCTCCCCTCACCCCCTACTCATGCCCCGTGTGTCTCTAGCCCTTCCACCCACCCCCAGCTCATGCCCCGTGTGTCTCTAGCCCTCCCACCCACCCCCGCTCATGCCCCGTGTGTCTCTCCCCTCACCCCCTACTCATGCCCCGTGTGTCTCTAGCCCTCCAACCCACCCCCAGCGTATGCCCCGTGTGTCTCTAGAACTCCCACCCACCCCCGCTCATGTCCTGTGTCTCTAGCCCTCCCACCCCCAACTCATGCCCCGTGTGTCTCTAGCCCTCCCACCCACCCCCGCTCATGTCCCGTGTCTCTAGCCCTCCCACCCCCAACTCATGCCCCGTGTGTCTCTAGCCCTCCCACCCACCCCCCGCTCATGCCCCTAGCCCTCCCACCCACCCCCCGCTCATGCCCCGTTTGTCTCTCCCCTCCCACCCCCCGCTCATGCCCGTGTGTCTCTATCCCTCCCACCCACCCCCCGCTCATGCCCCATGTATCTCTATCCCTCCCACCCACCCGCCGCTCATGCCCCGTGTGTCTCTATCCCTACCACCCACTCCCTGCTCAAGCCCCGTGTGTGTCTCTCCCTCCCCCCACCCCCTGCTCATGCCCCGTGTGTCTCTATCCCTCCCACCCACCCCCCGCTCATGCGCCGTGTGTCTCTATCCCTCCCACCCACCCCCGCTCATGCCCCGTGTGTCTCTATCCCACCAACCCCCCGCTCATGCCGTGTGTCTGTCTCCCTCCCCCTCCACCCCCGCTCATGCCCCGTGTGTCTCTATCCCTCCCGCCCACCCCCGCTCATGCCCATTGTGTCTCTATCCCTCCCGCCCAACCCCCGCTCATGCCCCGTGTGCCTCTATCCCTCCCACCCACCCCCGCTCATGCCCCGTGTATCTCAATCCCTCCCGCCCACCCCCCGCTCATGCCCCCTGTGTGTCTCTCCCTCCCCCCCACCCACTGCTCAGGCCCCTTGTGTCTCCCCCCTGACCCCCTACTCATGCCCCGTGTGTCTCTAGCCCGACCACCCACCCCCCTCTCATGCCCCTAGAACTCCCACCCACCCCCCACTCATGCCCCGTGTGTCTCTATCCCTCCCACCCACCCCCCGCTCATGCCCCGTGTGTCTCTATCCCTCCCACCCACCCCCCGCCCATGCCACGTGTGTGTCTCTCTCTCCCCCCACCCCCTGCTCATGCCCCGTGTGTCTCTCCCCTCACCCCCTACTCATGCCCGGTGTGTCTCTAGCCCTCCCACCCACCCCCTGCTCATGCCCCGTCTGTCTCTCCCCTTCCACCCACCCCCCGCTCATGCCCCGCTTGTCTCTCCCCTACCACCCACCCCCGCTCATGCCCCGTGCGTCTCTATCCCTCCCACCCACCCCCTGCTCATGTCCCGTGTGTCTCTATCCCTCCCACCGACCCACCGCTCATGACCCGTGTGTCTCTCTCCCTCCCCCCCACCCCCGCTCATGCCCCGTGTGTCTCTATCCCTCCCGCCCACCCCCGCTCATACCACGTGTGTGTTTCTCCCTCCCCCAACCCCTGCTCATGCCCCGTGTGTCTCTCCCCTCACCCCCTACTCATGCCCCGTGTGTCTCTAGCCCTCCCCCCACCCCCGCTCATGCCCCATGTATTTCTATCCCTCCTGCCCACTCCCTGCTCACGCCCCGTGTGTGTCCCTCCCTCCCCCCACCCCCTACTCATGCCCCGTGTGTCTCTCCCCTCACCCCCTACTCATGCCCCGTGTGTCTCTAGTCCTCCCACCCACCCCCCCGCTCATGCCCCTAATCCTCCCACCCACCCCCCGCTCATGCCCCGTTTGTCTCTCCCCTCCCACCCACCCCCCACTCACACCCCGTGTGTCTCTATCCCTCCCACCCACCCTCTGCTCATGCCCCATGTGTCTCTATCCCTCCCACCCACCCCCCGCTCATGCCCCGTGTGCCTCTATCCCTCCCACACACCCCCGCTCATGCCCCGTGTGTCTCTATCCCTCCCACCCATCCCCGCTCATGCCCCGTGTGTCTCTATCCCTCCCACCCACCTCCCGCTCATGCCCCGTGTGTCTCTATCCCTCCAACCCACCCCACGCTCATGCCCCATGTGTCTCTACCCCCACCCCCGCTCATGCCCCGTGTGTCTCTGTCCCTCCTGCCCACCCCCCGCTCATGCCCCGTGTGTGTCTCTCCCTCCCACCCACACCTGCTCATGCCTGTGTGTCTCTCCCCTCACCCCCTACTCATGCCCCGTGTGTCTCTAGCACTCCCACCCACCCCCTGCTCATGCCCCTAGCCCTCCCACCCAACCCCCGCTCATGCCCCGTTTGTCTCTCTACCACTCATGCCCCGTGTGTCTCTATCCCTCCCACCCACCCCCCGCTCATGCCCATGTGTCTCTATCCCTCCCACCCACCCGCCGCTTATGCCCCGTGTGTCTCTATCCCTCCCAGCCACCCCCCGCTCATGCCCCGTGTGTGTCTCTCCCTCCCCCCACCACCTGCTCTCGCCCCGTGTGTCTCTCCCCTCACCACCTACTCATGCCCCGTGTGTCTCTAGCTCTCCCACCCACCCCCCGCTCATGCCCCTTGTGCCTCTAGCCCTCCCACCCACCTCTGCTCATGTCCAGTGTCTCTAGCCCTCCCACCCCCCGCTCATGCCCCGTGTGCCTCTAGCCCTCCCACCCACCCCCCGCTCACGCCCCGTGTGTGTCTCTCCCTCCCCCCATCCCCTGCTCATGCCCCGTGTGTCTCTCCCCTCACCCCGTACTCATGCCCCGTGTGTCTCTAGCCCTCCCACCCACCCCCCGCTAATGCCCCTAGCCCTCCCACCCACCCCCGCTCATGACCCGTGTGTCTCTCCCCCCACCCCCCGCTCATGCCCCGTGTGTCTCTAGCCAGCCCTCCCACCCACCCCCCACTCATTCCCCGTGTGTCTCTAGCCCTCCCCCACCCCCTGCTCATGCCCCGTGTGTCTCTCCCCTTCCACCCACCCCCTGCTCATGCCCCGTGTATCTCTCCCCTCCCCCCCAGCCCCCGCTCATGCCCCGTATGTCTCTCCCCTCCCACCCACCCCCCGCTCATGCCCCATTTGTCTCTCCCCTCCCACCCACCCCCAGCTCATGCCCCGTTTGTCCCGTACCTCCCACCCACCCCCCGCTCATGCCCCGTTTGTCCCTCCCTCCCAACCACCCCCCGCTCATGCCCCGTTCGTCTCTCCCCTCCCACCCACCCTCCGCTCATGCCCCGTGTGTCTCTTAGCACTCCCACCCACCCCCCGCTCATGCCCCGTGTGTCTCTATCCCTCCCACCCACCCCCCGCTCATGCCCCGTGTGTCTCCCCTGCTGCCCACCCCCCGCTCATGCCCCGTGTGTCTCTATCCCTCCCGCCCACCCCCTGCTCATGCCGCGTGTGTCTATATCCCTCTCCCCCACCCCCTGCTCATGCCTCGTGTGTCTCTATCCCCTCCCGCCCACCTCCCGCTCATGGCCCATGTGTCTCTCCCCTCACCCCCTACTCATGCCCCGTGTGTCTCTAGCTCTCCCACCCACCCCCCGCTCATGCCCCTTGTGTCTCTAGCCCTCCCACCCACCTCCGCTCATGTCCAGTGTCTCTAGCCCTCCCACCCCCCGCTCATGCCCCGTGTGCCTCTAGCCCTCCCACCCACCCCCGCTCATGCCCCGTGTGTGTCTCTCCCTCCCCCATCCCCTGCTCATGCCCCGTGTGTCTCTCCCCTCACCCCGTACTCATGCCCCGTGTGTCTCTAGACCCGCTCATGCCCCTAGCCCTCCCACCCACCCCCCGCTCATGCCCCGTTTGTCCCGACCTCCCACCCACCCCCCGCTCATGCCCCGTTCATCTCTCCCCTCCCACCCACCCTCCGCTCATGCCCCGTGTGTCTCTTAGCACTCCCACCCACCCCCCGTTCATGCCCCGTGTGTCTCTATCCCTCCCACCCACCCCCCGCTCATGCCCTGTGTGTCTCCCCTGCTGCCCACCCCCCGCTCATGCCCCGTGTGTCTCTAGTTCCCTCCCGCCCACCCCCTGACCATGCTGCGTGTGTCTATATCCCTCTCCCCCACCCCCTGCTCATGCCTCGTGTGTCTCTATCCCCTCCCGCCCACCTCCCGCTCATGGCCCATGTGTCTCTCCCCTCCCGCCCACCCCCCGCTCATGCCCCGTGTGTCTCTATCCCTCCCCCCCAACTCATGCCCCGTGTGTCTCTATCCCCTCCCGCCCACCCCCTGCTCATGCCCCGTGTGTCTCTATCCCTCCCTGCCACCCCCTGCTCATGCCCAGTGTGTCTCTATCCCTCCCACCCACCCCCCGCTCATGCCGCGTGTATCTCTATCCCTCCCGCCCACCCCCCGCTCATGCCCCCTGTGTTTGTCTTTCCCTCCCCCCCACCCACTGCTCAGGCCCCTTGTGTCTCCCCCCTGACCCCCTACTCATGCCCCGTGTGTCTCTAGCCCGACCACCCACCCCCCTCTCATGCCCCTAGCCCTCCGACCCACCACCCGCTCATGCCCCGTGTGTCTCTATCCCTCCCACCCACCCCCGCTCATGCCCCGTGTGTCTCTATCCCTCCCACCAACCCCCCGCCCATGCCACGTGTGTGTCTCTCCCTCCCCCCACCCCCTGCTCATGCCCCGTGTGTCTCTCCCCTCACCCCCTACTCATGCCCCGTGTGTCTCTAGCCCTCCCACCCACCTCCTGCTCATGCCCCGTTTGTCTCTCCCCTTCCACCCACCCCCCGCTCATGCCCTGCTTGTCTCTCCCCTACCACCCACCCCCGCTCATGCCCCGTGTGTCTCTATCCCTCCCACCCACCCCCTGCTCATGTCCCGTGTGTCTCTATCCCTCCCACCCACCCACCGCTCATGACCCGTGTGTCTCTCTCCCTCCCCCCCACCCCCGCTCATGCCCCGTGTGTCTCTATCCCTCCCGCCCACCCCCGCTCATACCACGTGTGTGTCTCTCCCTCCCCCCAACCCCTGCTCATGCCCCGTGTGTCTCTCCCCTCACCCCCTACTCATGTCCCGTGTGTCTCTAGCCCTCCCCCCACCCCCGCTCATGCCCCATGTATTTCTATCCCTCCTGCCCACCCCCTGCTCACGCCCCGTGTGTGTCCCTCCCTCCCCCCACCCCCTAGTCATGCCCCGTGTGTCTCTCCCCTCACCCCCTACTCATGCCCTGTGTGTCTCTAGTCCTCCCACCCACCCCCCGCTCATGCCCCTAATCCTCCCACCCACCCCCCGCTCATGCCCCATTTGTCTCTCCCCTCCCACCCACCCCCCACTCACACCCCGTGTGTCTCTATCCCTCCCACCCACCCCCTGCTCATGCACCATGTGTCTCTATCCCTCCCACCCACCCCCCGCTCATGCCCCGTGTGCCTCTATCCCTCCCACACACCCCCGCTCATTCCCCCTGTGTCTCTATCCCTCCCACCCACCCCCCGCTCATGCCACGTGTGTCTCTATCCCTCCCACCCACCTCCAGCTCATGCCCCGTGTGTCTCTCCCCTCCCACCCACCCCCCGCTCATGCCCCATTTGTCTCTCCCCTCCCACCCACCCCCCGCTCATGCCCCGTTTGTCCCTCCCTCCCACCCACCCCCCGCTCATGCCCCGTTTGTCCCTCCCTCCCACCCACCCCCCGCTCATGCCCCGTGTGCCTCTATCCCTCCCACACACCCCCGCTCATTCCCCGTGTGTCTCTATCCCTCCCACCCACCCCCCGCTCATGCCCCGTGTGTCTCTATCCCTCCCACCCACCTCCCGCTCATGCCCCGTGTGTCTCTCCCCTCCCACCAACCCCCCGCCCATGCCACGTGTGTGTCTCTCCCTCCCCCCCACCCCCTGCTCATGCCCCGTGTGTCTCTCCCCTCACCCCCTACTCATGCCCCGTGTGTCTCTAGCCCTCCCACCCACCCCCTGCTCATGCCCCGTTTGTCTCTCCCCTTCCACCCACCCCCCGCTCATGCCCCGTTTGTCCCTCCCTCCCACCCACCCCCCGCTCATGCCCCGTTTGTCCCTCCCTCCCACCCACCCCCCGCTCATGCCCCGTGTGCCTCTATCCCTCCCACACACCCCCGCTCATTCCCCGTGTGTCTCTATCCCTCCCACCCACCCCCCGCTCATGCCCCGTGTGTCTCTATCCCTCCCACCCACCTCCCGCTCATGCCCCGTGTGTCTCTCCCCTCCCACCAACCCCCCGCCCATGCCACGTGTGTCTCTCCCTCCCCCCCACCCCCTGCTCATGCCCAGTGTGTCTCCCCCTCACCCCCTACTCATGCCCCGTGTGTCTCTAGCCCTCCCACCCACCCCCTGCTCATGCCCCGTTTGTCTCTCCCCTTCCACCCACCCCCCGCTCCTGCCCTGCTTGTCTCTCCCCTACCACCCACCCCCGCTCATGCCCCGTGTGTCTCTATCCCTCCCACCCACCCCCTGCTCATGTCCCGTGTGTCTCTATCCCTCCCACCCACCCACCGCTCATGACCCGTGTGTCTCTCTCCCTCCCCCCCACCCCCGCTCATGCCCCGTGTGTCTCTATCCCTCCCGCCCACCCCCGCTCATACCACGTGTGTGTCTCTCCCTCCCCCCAACCCCTGCTCATGCCCCGTGTGTCTCTCCCCTCACCCCCTACTCATGTCCCGTGTGTCTCTAGCCCTCCCCCCACCCCCGCTCATGCCCCATGTATTTCTATCCCTCCTGCCCACCCTCTGCTCACGCCCCGTGTGTGTCCCTCCCTCCCCCCACCCCCTACTCATGCCCCGTGTGTCTCTCCCCTCACCCCCTACTCATGCCCCGTGTGTCTCTAGTCCTCCCACCCACCCCCCGCTCATGCCCCTAATCCTCCCACCCACCCCCCGCTCATGCCCCGTTTGTCTCTCGATTCCCACCCACCCCCCACTCACACCCCGTGTGTCTCTATCCCTCCCACCCACCCCCCGCTCATGCCCCGTGTGTCTCTATCCCTCCCACCCACCTCCCGCTCATGCCCCGTGTGTCTCTCCCCTCCCACCCACCCCCCGCTCATGCCCCATTTGTCTTTCCCCTCCCACCCACCCCCCGCTCATGCCCCGTTTGTCCCTCCCACCCACCCCCCGCTCATGCCCCGTTTGTCCCTCCCTCCCACCCACCCCCCGCTCATGCCCCGTGTGCCTCTATCCCTCCCACACACCCCCGCTCATTCCCCGTGTGTCTCTATCCCTCCCACCCACCCCCCGCTCATGCCCCGTGTGTCTCTATCCCTCCCACCCACCTCCCGCTCATGCCCCGTGTGTCTCTCCCCTCCCACCAACCCCCCGCCCATGCCACGTGTGTGTCTCTCCCTCCCCCCCACCCCCTGCTCATGCCCCGTGTGTCTCTCCCCTCACCCCCTACTCATGCCCCGTGTGTCTCTAGCCCTCCCACCCACCCCCTGCTCATGCCCCGTTTGTCTCTCCCCTCCCACCCACCCCCCGCTCATGCCCCGTTTGTCCCTCCCTCCCACCCACCTCCCGCTCATGCCCCGTGTGTCTCTCCCCTCCCACCAACCCCCGCCCATGCCACGTGTGTGTCTCTCCCTCCCCCCCACCCCCTGCTCATGCCCCGTGTGTCTCTCCCCTCACCCCCTACTCATGCCCCGTGTGTCTCTAGCCCTCCCACCCACCCCCTGCTCATGCCCCGTTTGTCTCTCCCCTTCCACCCACCCCCCGCTCATGCCCCGTTTGTCCCTCCCTCCCACCCACCCCCCGCTCATGCCCCGTTTGTCCCTCCCTCCCACCCACCCCCCGCTCATGCCCCGTGTGCCTCTATCCCTCCCACACACCCCCGCTCATTCCCCGTGTGTCTCTATCCCTCCCACCCACCCCCCGCTCATGCCCCGTGTGTCTCTATCCCTCCCACCCACCTCCCGCTCATGCCCCATGTGTCTCTCCCCTCCCACCAACCCCCCGCCCATGCCACGTGTGTGTCTCTCCCTCCCCCCCACCCCCTGCTCATGCCCCGTGTGTCTCTCCCCTCACCCCCTACTCATGCCCCGTGTGTCTCTAGCCCTCCCACCCACCCCCTGCTCATGCCCCGTTTGTCTCTCCCCTTCCACCCACCCCCCGCTCATGCCCTGCTTGTCTCTCCCCTACCACCCACCCCCGCTCATGCCCCGTGTGTCTCTATCCCTCCCACCCACCCCCTGCTCATGTCCCGTGTGTCTCTATCCCTCCCACCCACCCACCGCTCATGACCCGTGTGTCTCTCTCCCTCCCCCCCACCCCCGCTCATGCCCCGTGTGTCTCTATCCCTCCCGCCCACCCCCGCTCATACCACGTGTGTGTCTCTCCCTCCCCCCAACCCCTGCTCATGCCCCGTGTGTCTCTCCCCTCACCCCCTACTCATGTCCCGTGTGTCTCTAGCCCTCCCCCCACCCCCGCTCATGCTCCATGTATTTCTATCCCTCCTGCCCACCCCCTGCTCACGCCCCAAGTGTGTCCCTCCCTCCCCCCACCCCCTACTCATGCCCCGTGTGTCTCTCCCCTCACCCCCTACTCATGCCCCGTGTGTCTCTAGTCCTCCCACCCACCCCCCGCTCATGCCCCTAATCCTCCCACCCACCCCCCGCTCATGCCCCGTTTGTCTCTCCCCTCCCACCCACCCCCCACTCACGCCCCGTGTGTCTCTATCCCTCCCACCCACCCCCCGCTCATGCCCCGTTTGTCCCTCCCTCCCACCCACCCCCCGCTCATGCCCCGTGTGCCTCTATCCCTCCCACACACCCCCGCTCATTCCCCGTGTGTCTCTATCCCTCCCACCTACCCCCCGCTCATGCCCCGTGTGTCTCTATCCCTCCCACCCACCTCCCGCTCATGCCCCGTGTGTCTCTCCCCTCCCACCCACCCCCCGCTCATGCCCCATTTGTCTCTCCGCTCCCACCCACCCCCGCTCATGCCCCGTTCGTCTCTCCCCTCCCACCCACCCTCCGCTTATGCCCCGTGTGTTTCTTAGCACTCCCACCCACCCCCCGCTCATGCCCCGTGTGTCTCGATCCCTCCCACCCATCCCCCGCTCATGCCCCGTGTGTCTCTATCCCTCCCCCCCAACTCATGCCCCGTGTGTCTCTATCCCCTCCCGCCCACCCCCTGCTCATGCCCCGTGTGTCTCTATATCTCCCCCCACCCCGTGCTCATGCCCCGTGTGTCTCTATCCCTCCCACCCACCCCCCGCTCATGCCCCATGTATCTCTATCCCTCCCGCCCACCCCCCACTCATGCCCCCTGTGTGTCTCTCCCTCCCCCCCACCCACTGCTCAGGCCCCTTGTGTCTCCCCCCTAACCCCCTACTCATGCCCAGTGTGTCTCTAGCCCTCCCACCCACCCCCCTCTCATGCCCCTAGTCCTCCCACCCACCCCCCGCTCATGCCCCGTGTGTCTCTATCCCTCCCACCCACCCCCGCTCATGCCCCGTGTGTCTCTATCCCTCCCACCCACCCCCCGCCCATGCCACGTGTGTGTCTCTCCCTCCACCCACCCCCTGCTCATGCCCCGTGTGTCTCTAGCCCTCCCCCCACCCCCGCTCATGCCCCATGTTTTTCTATCCCTCCTGCCCACCCCCTGCTCACGCCCCGTGTGTGTCCCTCCCTCCCCCCACCCCCTACTCATGCCCCATGTGTCTCTCCCCTCACCCCCTACTCATGCCCCGTGTGTCTCTAGTCCTCCCACCCACCCCCCGCTCATGCCCCTAATCCTCCCACCCAACCCCCGCTCATGCCCTGTTTGTCTCTCCCCTCCCACCCACCCCCCACTCACACCCCGTGTGTCTCTATCCCTCCCACCCACCCCCTGCTCATGCCCCATGTGTCTCTATCCCTCCCACCCACCCCCCGCTCATGCCCCGTGTGTCTCTATCCCTCCCACCCACCCCCCGCTCATGCCCCATGTGTCTCTACCCCCACCCATGCCCGGTGTGTCTCTGTCCCTCCTGCCCACCCCCCGCTCACGCCCCGTGTGTGTCTCGACCTCCCACCCACCCCTGCTCATGCCCGTGTCTCTCTCCCCTCACCCCCTACTCATGCCCCGTGTGTCTCTAGCACTCCCACCCACCCCCTGCTCATGCCCCTAGCCCTCCCACCCAACCCCCGCTCATGCCCCGTTTGTCTCTCTACCGCTCATGCCCCGTGTGTCTCTATCCCGAACCACCCACCCCCCGCCCCGTGTGTGTCTCTCCCTGCCCTCCCACCCCCCGCTCATGCCCCGTGTGCCTCTAGCCCTCCCACCCACCCCCCGCTCACGCCCCGTGTGTGTCTCTCCCTCCCCCCCACCCCCTGCTCATGCCCCGTGTGTCTCTCCCCTCACCCCGTACTCATGCCCCGTGTGTCTCTAGCCCTCCCACCCACCCCCCGCTCATGCCCCTAGCCCTCCCACCCACCCCCCGCTCATGACCCGTGTGTCTCTCCCCCCACCCCCCGCTCATGCCCCGTGTGTCTCTAGCCAGCCCACCCACCCACCCCCCACTCATGCCCCGTGTGTCTCTAGCCCTCCCCCCACCCCCTGCTCATGCCCCGTGTGTCTCTACCCCCACCCCCTGCTCATGCCCCGTGTGTC
Organism: Ambystoma mexicanum; assembly: GCF_040938575.1. Lineage (NCBI taxonomy): Eukaryota > Metazoa > Chordata > Amphibia > Caudata > Ambystomatidae > Ambystoma > Ambystoma mexicanum. The sequence goes on from NC_090932.1 coordinate 1,342,543,202, forward strand.
TCTAACCCTCCCACCCACCCACTGCTCATGCCCCATGTATCTCTCCCCTCCCCCCAGCCCCCGCTCATGCCCCGTGTGTCTCTCCCCTCCCACCCACCCCCCGCTCATGCCCCATTTGTCTCTCCCCTCCCACCCTCCCCCTGCTCATGCCCCTAGCCCTCCCACCCAACCCCCGCTCATGCCCCGTTTGTCTCTCTACCGCTCATGCCCCGTGTGTCTCTATCCCGAACCACCCACCCCCCGCTCACGCCCCGTGTGTGTCTCTCCCTGCCCTCCCACCCCCCGCTCATGCCCCGTGTGCCTCTAGCCCTCCCACCCACCCCCCGCTCACGCCCCGTGTGTGTCTCTCCCTCCCCCCACCCCCTGCTCATGCCCCGTGTGTCTCTCCCCTCACCCCGTACTCATGCCCCGTGTGTCTCTAGCCCTCCCACCCACCCCCCGCTCATGCCCCTAGCCCTCCCACCCACCCCCCGCTCATGACCCGTGTGTCTCTCCCCCCACCCCCCGCTCATGCCCCGTGTGTCTCTAGCCAGCCCTCCCACCCACCCCCCACTCATGCCCCGTGTGTCTCTAGCCCTCCCCCCACCCCCTGCTCATGCCCCGTGTGTCTCTACCCCCACCCCCTGCTCATGCCCCGTGTGTCTCTAACCCTCCCACCCACCCACTGCTCATGCCCCATGTATCTCTCCCCTCCCCCCAGCCCCCGCTCATGCCCCGTGTGTCTCTCCCCTCCCACCCACCCCCCGCTCATGCCCCATTTGTCTCTCCCCTCCCACCCACCCCCCGCTCATGCCCCGTTTGTCCCTCCCTCCCACCCACCCCCCGCTCATGCCCCGTTCGTCTCTCCCCTCCCACCCACCCTCCGCTCATGCCCCGTGTGTCTCCCCTGCTGCCCACCCCACGCTCATGCCCCGTGTGTCTCTATCCCTCCCGCCCACCCCCTGCTCATGCCGCGTGTGTCTATATCCCTCTCCCCCACCCCCTGCTCATGCCTCGTGTGTCTCTATCCCCTCCCGCCCACCTCCTGCTCATGGCCCATGTGTCTCTCCCCTCCCGCCCACCCCCCGCTCATGCCCCGTGTGTCTCTTTCCCTCCCCCCCAACTCATGCCCCGTGTGTCTCTATCCCCTCCCGCCCACCCCCTGCTCATGCCCCGTGTGTCTCTATCCCTCCCGCCCACCCCCCGGTCATGCCCCGTGTGTCTCTATCCCTCCCACCCAACCCCCGCTCATGCCCCGTGTGTCTCTATCCCTCCCACCCACCCCCCGCTCATGCCCCGTTTATCTCTTTCCCTCCCGCCCACCCCCCGCTCATGCCCCGTGTGTGTCTCTCCCTCCCCCCCACCCACTGCTCAGGCCCCTTGTGTCTCCTCCCTGACCCCCTACTCATGCCCCGTGTGTCTCTAGCCCGACCAACAACCCCCCTCTCATGCCCCTAGCCCGTCCAACCAACTCCCCCGCTCATGCCCCGTGTGTCTCTATCCCTCCCACCCACCCCCCGCTCATGCCCCGTGTGTCTCTATCCCTCCCACCCACACCTCTGCCCATGCCCCGTGTGTGTCTCTCCCTCCCCCACCCCCTGCTCATGCCCCGTGTGTCTCTCCCCTCACCCCCTACTCATGCCCCGTGTGTCTCTAGACCTCCCACCCACCCCCTGCTCATGTCCCGTTTGTCTCTCCAAGCCCACCCACCCCCCGCTCATGCCCCACTTGTCTCTCCCCTACCACCCACCCCCGCTCATGCCCCGTGTGTCTCTATCCCTCCCACCCACCCCCTGCTCATGTCCCGTGTGTCTCGATCCCTCCCACCCACCCACCGCTCATGACCCGTGTGTCTCTAGCCCTCCCACCCACCCCCTGCTCATGCCCCATTTGTCTCTCTTCTCCCACCCACCCCCCGCTCATGCCCCACTTGTCTCTCCCCTACCACCCACCCCGCTCATGCCCCGTGTGTCTCTATCCCTCCCACCCACCCCCTGCTCATGTCCCGTGTGTCTCGATCCCTCCCACCCACCCACCGCTCATGACCCGTGTGTCTCTCTCCCTCCCCCCCACCCCCGCTCATGCCCCGTGTGTCTCTATCCCTCCCGCCCACCCCTCGCTCATGCCACGTGTGTGTCTCTCCCTCCCCCCAACCCCTGCTCATGCCCCGTGTGTCTCTCCCCTCACCCCCTACTCATGCCCCGTGTGTCTCTAGCCCTCCCCCCACCCCCGCTCATGCCCCATGTGTTTCTATCCCTCCTGCCCACCCCCTGCTCACGCCCCGTGTGTGTCTCTCCCTCCCCACCACCCCCTGCTCATGCCCCGTGTGTGTCCCTCCCTCCCCCCACCCCCTACTCATGCCCCGTGTGTCTCTAGTACTCCCACCCACCCCCCCGCTCATGCCCCTAATCCTCCCACCCACCCCCGCTCATGCCCTGTTTGTCTCTCCCCTCCCACCCACCCCCCACTCACACCCCGTGTGTCTCTATCCCTCCCACCCACCCCCTGCTCATGCCCCATGTGTCTCTATCCCTCCCACCCACCACCCGCTCATGCCCCGTGTGCCTCTATCCCTCCCACCCACCCCTGCTCATGCCCCGTGTGTCTCTATCCATCCCACCCACCCACCCCTGCTCATGCCCCGTGTGTCTCTATCCCTCCCACCCACCTCCCGCTCATGCCCCGTGTGTCTCTATCCCTCCCACCCACCCCCCGCTCATGCCCCGTGTGTCTCTCCCCCCACCCCCGCTCATGCCCCGTGTGTTTCTGTCCCTCCTGCCCACCCCCTGCTCATGCCCCGTGTGTGTCTCTCCCTCCCACCCACCCCCTGCTCATGCCCGTGTGTCTCTCCCCTCACCCCCTACTCATGCCCCGTGTGTCTCTAGAACATCCCACCCACCCCCCGCTCATGCCCCTAGCCCTCTAACCCAACCCCCGCTCATGCCCCGTTTGTCTCTCCCCTCCCACCCACCCCCGCTCATGCCCGTGTGTCTCTATCCCTCCCACCCACCCGCCGCTTATGCCATGTGTGTCTCTATCCCTCCCACCCACCCCCCGCTCATACCCCGTGTGTGTCTCTCCCTCCCCCTCACCCCTACTCATGCCCCGTGTGTCTCTATCCCTCCCACCCAACCCCCGCTCATGCCCTGTTTGTCTCTCCCCTCCCACCCACCTCCCGCTCATGCCCGTGTGTCTCTATCCCTCCCACCCACCCGCCGCTTATGCCCCGTGTGTCTCTATCCCTCCCACCCACCCCCGCTCATGCCCCGTGTGTCTCTATCCCTCCCACCCACCCCCCGCTCATGCCCCGTGTTTCTCTATCCCTCCCACCCACCTCCCGCTCATGCCCCGTGTGTCTCTATCCCTCCCACCCACCCCCTGCTCATGCCCGTGTATCTCTCCCCTCACCCCCTACTCATGCCCCGTGTGTCTCTAGCCCTCCCACCCACCTCCCGCTCATGCCCCTAGCCCTCCCACCCAACCCCCGCTCATGCCCCGTTTGTCTCTCCCCTCCCACCCACCTCCCGCTCATGCCCCGCGTGTCTCTATCCCTCCCACCCACCCCCCGCTCATGCCTGTGTGTCTCTATCCCTCCCACCCACCCCCTGCTCATGTCCCGTGTGTCTCGATCCCTCCCACCCACCCACCGCTCATGACCCGTGTGTCTCTCTCCCTCCCCCCCACCCCCGCTCATGCCCCGTGTGTCTCTATCCCTCCCGCCCACCCCTCGCTCATGCCACGTGTGTGTCTCTCCCTCCCCCCAACCCCTGCTCATGCCCCGTGTGTCTCTCCCCTCACCCCCTACTCATGCCCCGTGTGTCTCTAGCCCTCCCCCCACCCCCGCTCATGCCCCATGTGTTTCTATCCCTCCTGCCCACCCCCTGCTCACGCCCCGTGTGTGTCTCTCCCTCCCCACCACCCCCTGCTCATGCCCCGTGTGTGTCCCTCCCTCCCCCCACCCCCTACTCATGCCCCGTGTGTCTCTAGTACTCCCACCCACCCCCCCGCTCATGCCCCTAATCCTCCCACCCACCCCCGCTCATGCCCCGTTTGTCTCTCCCCTCCCACCCACCCCCCACTCACACCCCGTGTGTCTCTATCCCTCCCACCCACCCCCTGCTCATGCCCCATGTGTCTCTATCCCTCCCACCCACCACCCGCTCATGCCCCGTGTGCCTCTATCCCTCCCACCCACCCCTGCTCATGCCCCGTGTGTCTCTATCCATCCCACCCACCCACCCCCTGCTCATGCCCCGTGTGTCTCTATCCCTCCCACCCACCTCCCGCTCATGCCCCGTGTGTCTCTATCCCTCCCACCCACCCCCCGCTCATGCCCCGTGTGTCTCTCCCCCCACCCCCGCTCATGCCCCGTGTGTTTCTGTCCCTCCTGCCCACCCCCTGCTCATGCCCCGTGTGTGTCTCTCCCTCCCACCCACCCCCTGCTCATGCCCGTGTGTCTCTCCCCTCACCCCCTACTCATGCCCCGTGTGTCTCTAGAACATCCCACCCACCCCCCGCTCATGCCCCTAGCCCTCTAACCCAACCCCCGCTCATGCCCCGTTTGTCTCTCCCCTCCCACCCACCCCCGCTCATGCCCGTGTGTCTCTATCCCTCCCACCCACCCGCCGCTTATGCCATGTGTGTCTCTATCCCTCCCACCCACCCCCCGCTCATGCCCCGTGTGTGTCTCTCCCTCCCCCTCACCCCTACTCATGCCCCGTGTGTCTCTATCCCTCCCACCCAACCCCCGCTCATGCCCTGTTTGTCTCTCCCCTCCCACCCACCTCCCGCTCATGCCCGTGTGTCTCTATCCCTCCCACCCACCCGCCGCTTATGCCCCGTGTGTCTCTATCCCTCCCACCCACCCCCGCTCATGCCCCGTGTGTCTCTATCCCTCCCACCCACCCCCCGCTCATGCCCCGTGTTTCTCTATCCCTCCCACCCACCTCCCGCTCATGCCCCGTGTGTCTCTATCCCTCCCACCCACCCCCTGCTCATGCCCGTGTATCTCTCCCCTCAACCCCTACTCATGCCCCGTGTGTCTCTAGCCCTCCCACCCACCTCCCGCTCATGCCCCTAGCCCTCCCACCCAACCCCCGCTCATGCCCCGTTTGTCTCTCCCCTCCCACCCACCTCCCGCTCATGCCCCGCGTGTCTCTATCCCTCCCACCCACCCCCCGCTCATGCCTGTGTGTCTCTATCCCTCCCACCCACCCGCCACTTATGCCCCGTGTGTCTCTATCCCTCCCACCCACCCCCCGCTCATGCCCCGTGTGTGTCTCTCAATCCCCCCCACCCCCTGCTCATGCCCCGTGTGTCTCTCCCCTCACCCCCTACTCATGCCCCGTGTGTCTCTAGCTCTCCCACCCACCCCCCGCTCATGCCCCGTGTGTCTCTAGCCCTCCCACCCACCTCCGCTCATGTCACGTGTCTCTAGCCCTCCCACCCCCCGCTCATGCCCCGTGTGCCTCTAACCCTCCCACCCACCCCCCGCTCACGCCCCGTGTCTGTCTCTCCCTCCCCCCACCCCCTGCTCATGCCCCGTGTGTCTCTCCCCTCACCCCCTACTCATGCCCCGTGGGTCTCTAGCCCTCGCACCCACCCCGCGCTCATGCCCCTAGCTCTCCCTCCCACCCCCGCTCATGACCCGTGTGTCTCTCCCCCCACCCCCCGCTCATGCCCCGTGTGTCTCTAGCCAGCCCTCCCGCCCACCCCCCACTCATGCCCCGTGTGTCTCTAGCCCTCCCCCCACCCCCCGCTCATGCCCCGTGTGTGTCTCTCCCCACCCCCGCTCATGCTCCGTGTGTCTCTCCCCCCACCCCCCGCTCATGCCCCGTGTGTCTCTAGCCAGCCCTCCCACCCACCCCCCACTCATGCCCCGTGTGTCTCTAGCCCTCCCACCCACCCCCCGCTCACGCCCCGTGTGTGTCTCTCAATCCCCCCCACCCCCTGCTCATGCCCCGTGTGTCTCTCCCCTCACCCCCTACTCATGCCCCGTGTGTCTCTAGCTCTCCCACCCACCCCCCGCTCATGCCCCGTGTGTCTCTAGCCCTCCCACCCACCTCCGCTCATGTCCCGTGTCTCTAGCCCTCCCACCCCCCGCTCATGCCCCGTGTGCCTCTAACCCTCCCACCCACACCCCGCTCACGCCCCGTGTCTGTCTCTCCCTCCCCCCACCCCCTGCTCATGCCCCGTGTGTCTCTCCCCTCACCCCCTACTCATGCCCCGTGGGTCTCTAGCCCTCGCACCCACCCCGCGCTCATGCCCCTAGCTCTCCCTCCCACCCCCGCTCATGACCCGTGTGTCTCTCCCCCCACCCCCCGCTCATGCCCCGTGTGTCTCTAGCCAGCCCTCCCGCCCACCCCCCACTCATGCCCCGTGTGTCTCTAGCCCTCCCCCCACCCCCCGCTCATGCCCCGTGTGTGTCTCTCCCCACCCCCGCTCATGCTCCGTGTGTCTCTCCCCCCACCCCCCGCTCATGCCCCGTGTGTCTCTAGCCAGCCCTCCCACCCACCCCCCACTCATGCCCCGTGTGTCTCTAGCCCTCCCACCCACCCCCCGCTCACGCCCCGTGTGTGTCTCTCAATCCCCCCCACCCCCTGCTCATGCCCCGTGTGTCTCTCCCCTCACCCCCTACTCATGCCCCGTGTGTCTCTAGCTCTCCCACCCACCCCCCGCTCATGCCCCGTGTGTCTCTAGCCCTCCCACCCACCTCCGCTCATGTCCCGTGTCTCTAGCCCTCCCACCCCCCGCTCATGCCCCGTGTGCCTCTAACCCTCCCACCCACACCCCGCTCACGCCCCGTGTCTGTCTCTCCCTCCCCCCACCCCCTGCTCATGCCCCGTGTGTCTCTCCCCTCACCCCCTACTCATGCCCCGTGGGTCTCTAGCCCTCGCACCCACCCCGCGCTCATGCCCCTAGCCCTCCCACCCACCCCCCGCTCATGACCCGTGTGTCTCTCCCCCCACCCCCGCTCATGCCCCGTGTGTCTCTAGCCAGCCCTCCCGCCCACCCCCCACTCATGCCCCGTGTGTCTCTAGCCCTCCCCCCACCCCCCGCTCATTCCCCGTGTGTGTCTCTCCCCACCCCCGCTCATGCTCCGTGTGTCTCTCCCCCCACCCCCCGCTCATGCCCTGTGTGTCTCTAGCCAGCCCTCCCACCCACCCCCCACTCATGCCCCGTGTGTCTCTAGCCCTCCCACCCACCCCCCGCTCACGCCCCGTGTCTGTCTCTCCCTCCCCCCACCCCCTGCTCATGCCCCGTGTGTCTCTCCCCTCACCCCCTACTCATGCCCCGTGGGTCTCTAGCCCTCGCACCCACCCCGCGCTCATACCCCTAGCCCTCCCACCCACCCCCCGCTCATGACCCGTGTGTCTCTCCCCCCACCCCCCGCTCATGCCCCGTGTGTCTCTAGCCAGCCCTCCCGCCCACCCCCCACTCATGCCCCGTGTGTCTCTAGCCCTCCCCCCACCCCCCGCTCATGCCCCGTGTGTGTCTCTCCCCACCCCCGCTCATGCTCCGTGTGTCTCTCCCCCCACCCCCCGCTCATGCCCCGTGTGTCTCTGCCAGAACTCCCACCCACCCCCCACTCATGCCCCCTGTGTCTCTAGCCCTCCCCCCACCCCCTGCTCATGCATCGTGTGTCTCTCCCCCCACCCCCGCTCATGCCCCATGTGTCTCTGTCCCTCCTGCCCACCCCCCGCTCATGCCCCATGTGTGTCTCTCCCTCCCACCCACCCACCCCCTGCTCATGCCCGTGTATCTCTCCCCTCACCCCTACTCATTCCCCGTGTGTCTCTAGCCCTCCCACCCACCCCCGCTCATGCCCCTAGCCCTCCCACCCAACCCCCGCTCATGCCCCGTTTGTCTCTCCCCTCCCACCCACCTCCCGCTCATGCCCCGTGTGTCTCTATCCCTCCCATCCACCCCCCGCTCATTCCCGTGTGTCTCTATCCCTCCCACCCACCCGCCGCTTATGCCCCGTGTGTCTCTATCCCTCCCACCCACCCCCCGCTCATGCCCCGTGCGTGTCTCTCAATCCCCCCCACCCCCTGCTCATGCCCCGTGTGTCTCTCCCCTCACCCCCTACTCATGCCCCGTGTGTCTCTAGCTCTCCCACCCACCCCCCGCTCATGCCCCGTGTGTCTCTAGCCCTCCCACCCACCTCCGCTCATGTCCCGTGTCTCTAGCCCTCCCACCCCCCACTCATGCCCTGTGTGCCTCTAACCTGCAACCCACCCCCCGCTCACGCCCCGTGTCTGTCTCTCCCTCCCCCCACCCCCTGCTCATGCCCCGTGTGTCTCTCCCCTCACCCCATACTCATGCCCCGTGTGTCTCTAGCCCTCCCACCCACCCCCCGCTCATGCCCCTAGCCCGCCCCCCACCCCCTGCTCATGACCCGTGTGTCTCTCCCCCCACCCCCCGCTCATGCCCCGTGTGTCTCTAACCCTCCCACCCACCCCCTGCTCATGCCCCGTGTGTCTCTCCCCTCCCCTCCAGTCCCCGCTCATGCCCCGTGTGTCTCTCCCCTCCCACCCACCCCCCGCTCATGCCCCATTTGTCTCTCCCCTCCCACCCACCTCCCGCTCATGCCCCGTTTGTCCCTCCCTCCCACCCACCCCCCGCTCATGCCCCTTTGTCTCTCCCCTCCCACCCACCCTCTGCTCATGCCCCGTGTGTCTCTTAAACAGTCCCTCACACCCACCCCCCGCCCATGCCCCGTGTGTCTCTATCCCTCCCACCCACCCCCCGCTCATGCCCCGTGTGTCTCTATCCCTCCCACCCACCCCCCACTCATGCCTCGTGTGTCTCCCCTGCTGCCCACCCGCCGCTCATGCCCCGTGTGTCTCTATCCCTCCCGCCCACCCCATGCTCATGCCGCGTGTGTCTATATCCCTCTCCCCCACCCCCTGCTCATGCCTCGTGTGTCTCTATCCCCTCCCGCCCACCTCCCGCTCATGACCCAGGTGTCTCTCCCCTCCCGCCCACCCCCCGCTCATGCCCCGTGTGTCTCTATCCATCCCCCCCAACTCATGCCCCGTGTGTCTCTATCCCCTCCCGCCCACCCCCTGCTCATGCCCCGTGTGTCTCTATCCCTCCCGCCCACCCCCCGGTCATGCCCCGTGTGTCTATATCCCTCCCACCCAACCCCCGCTCATGCCCCGTGTGTCTCTATCCCTCCCACCCACCCCCCACTCATGCCCCGTGTGTCTCTATCCCTCCCGCCCACCCCCCCACTCATGCCCCCGTGTGTCTATCCCCTAACGCCCACCCCCCGCTCATGCTCCGTGTGTGTCTATCCCCATGCTCATGCCCTGTGTGTGTCTATCCCCTCCCGCCCACCCCCTGCTCATGCCCCGTGTGTGTCTATCCCCTTCGCCCACCCCCCGCTCATGCCCCGTGTGTCTATATCCCCTCCCGCCCACCCCCGCTCATGCCCCGTGTGTCTCTATCCCCTCCCTCCCACCCCCCGCTCATGCCCCGTGTGTCTCTCTGCTGTTGCCCCCCACCCCCCGCTCATGCCCTGTGTCTCCCTGCTGTTGCCCCCCACCCCCTGCTCATGCCCTGTGTCTCTCTCTCCTGTTACCCCCATCCCCCTCTCATGCCCGTGTCTCCCTCCTGTTACCCCCAAGCCCCCTCTCATGCCCTGTGTCTCTCTCCTGTTACCCCCCACCGCCTCTCATGCCCCGTGTCTCTCTCCTGTTGCCCCCCACCTCCTGCTCATGCCCCGTGTCTCCCTGCTGTTACCCACCACCCCCTGCTCATGCCCCGTGTCTCTCTCTCCTGTTACCCCCCACCCCCCTCTCATGCCCAATGTCTCCCTGCTGTTTCCCCCCACCCCCGCTCATGCCCCATGCCTCTCTCCTGTTACCCCGACCCCCCTCTTATGCCCTGTGTCTCTCTCCTGTTACCACCCACCCCCTCTCATGCCCTGTGTCTCCCTGCTGTTGCCCCCCACCCCCCGCTCATGCCCCGTGTCTCTCTCTTGTTCCCCCCCACCCCCCTCTCATGCCCTGTTGTGTTCTCTTTATACACCCCGCCTTCCCTTTCCATGGTGGCCCTCTTGGTAAAAGATTTTCCTTCCTGCACCGGGACGCCACCTTACTTAAGCACCTTACTTAAGTTGCTTTGCTGTATTTTTACAAAACGGCACATAGTATTAGTATTTTGAAATAATGCTGCAAAAACATTAGCCATACCATGACACAGTATGTTCAAATCAAATGTTTTTGATGAATGTTCGCTCATTCACAAATGTTATATACAACATTTTTTTCTGTGTCAGTTTTTTTATATATATATAAAAATAGCAATTGCATCCGTTAATTTTCATTTTATGTCTTTCTGTATATGTAAAGATGTAGTCTATGTGTACTCACCCTCATTGACCGTGTCCCTTTTGTATGTTTAAAGATGTCCGCTTGTTTAAACGTGACAAAGCGGCAAACAGCAGGTAGACACTCTATACCTACGATCATAGAGTGGTCAAAGCTTAAAATTGCAGTCCATCATCTGTCTTGATTGTTACCTACGTGATCAAGCGGTTTGCATACCGCGAAACGCGTCGTTCCTTTTTTATCAGGATGTTTCCCTTTCCTGCGCATAAATACTATTAAAGAAGAAACTTTTGTTGCCAGGAATTTTTGTGGTCTCTGTTTTTCCTCTTATTTTTTGCACGGATATTTTACTCCGCTGCAATTGCTCTTGGGAGTGCACTCCGCCAGCAGCCTTTCTCTGGAAAGGCTTCCTTCCGTCATATATATATATATATATATATATATATATATATATATATATATATATATATATATATATATATATATATATATATATTCAGTGAAAAAACCTTGTTGAAGGGACGTTATGGTTCCAAGTAAAACCGTAAAACCGTTGAAATTCGCCAGTTATGGTAAGCTAAGCAACCATAACTCGCGCCACCACCGTGCACTGCTAAGACTAACACCCAGGACATCAAAGATGACATCACAAATGTCATTGATGACATCACTGATGACATCACATGTCTGGCTCACTATTTTTTCTTTTGCTGACATATCTAGGCCACATGGTTTTCTTCAGTAACAGTCAGAAACTAAGAATTTTATTTTATTTGTAGACATATCCTTCTAGTAGGTTCTTACAGTAATTCCCTTAGAGTACAGTCACATCATATGAAACATATACATATGGGAAAACATAAGCTTGAAAGACAGCAATCCTTTTTGTGCATACAGATAATCACTAGACTTATGAGCACTTTCTGATAGTTCTGTTGTTTTTTTATGGCTGTACTTTCTCTATATATGGTCATATTTGTATACATTGTACTCACACTACTTTCCTTAGGGTCCAATCACATCAACTGATACATATACATAGGGTAAATAGCAGCTTTGAAACAGAGCAATCATTTATTTGCATGAAACTAATCAGTTAAGTTATGAATTGTTTCTGCTACTACTTGTGCTTTTTTGCTAACTTCACTTTCCCTGTATATACCCATATTGGTATGTGTTCTTGTGTCTTTGTGTTTTGTCTATAGTAATGCAATTATGTAATACATGGGTTTTATTAGCTACTTATTACATATTTCACAGTACACAAAAATCTATTAAGAAAACAATTATCATTTCATTATTCAACATATTAACATTACGAATATCATACCTTCATCTTGTACGCTGCACACAATGTTATATTTCTGTATGAGTAGCTTAGTATACTAGATAGAACCCCATAATAGGATGCTATTTATATCAATGCATCGTTCAATGCACTTATTAGGGTATATTTCTTGCAATGATTCTTGACACTTTTTTCGCAACATAATAAGAATCCCTTCTACACATATTTCATGAGAAGTACATACACATGTGATGTCATCAGTGATGTCATCAATGACATTTGTGATGTCATCTTTGATGTCCTGGGTGTTAGTCTTAGCAGTGCACGGTGGTGGCGCGAGTTATGGTTGCTTAGCTTACCATAACTGGCGAATTTCAAGGGTTTTTCGGTTTTACTTGGAACCATAACGTCCCTTTAACAAAAGGTTTTTCACTGAATTTCATAGGTTTTTAGTAGCGCAACTTAACCATAACGTCCCTTTAACAAAGTTTTTTCACTGAATTTCATAGTTTTTTAGTAGCACAACTTAACAATAATGACTTTGACTTTATATACATGTCATATGGAACTGACTAGATCTCTTCTTATGAACTTGATGTCCGCGAACTTATTCAAAACAGTACCACTACCTAAAAACTGTGGGGGGGGGGGTATGTTTGATTGTTATATCATAATATAGGAACATTTAACAAATTCAAAAAGCAGCACACAAACGCATTATATATAGTAATACATAAGAAATGTAACCCATATATCTAACACACTAACCATTCATTTAAATACAGTATGTTCTGAAATGGAATATACCACAAGAAAACATGTGCCAATCTGCAGATCTAACTTATGCCAACATTTTAAAAAGTTTGAGAGTTGGTATACTTTCTAAAGAAGCAGAAGCAACATTGAAAACCCGGCACATTAATGCACTTTATGGCGATAATGCATTTGCTACAGATGTTATGGAACAATTAGCCCACAAAAATGTCAATTGTATGGCCTTAATGCCAACTCTTGCAAGCTGTCTCAAATTCAATGAAATAATGTTAAGTAAAGAAATGCAACCAATAATGGAAATTAGCGCCACAGACAAACTAGATGTACATGGTATGACACTACCCATGTGTGACCAAGCCACAACAAGACTAAATAATTTAGAAAAATCAATCTCAAACACAGCAGGCTTAGAAAAGATGTTAAAATTATCCTTAAATTGCAGAGTAATGCTTAAACGTAACCTTGACGTGGACCAAGGACTAATTAATGGAGCACTGGGTACAGTTGTTGGCTTTCAAACATACCCACGTGACAACAAAATTCAGTTTGTCAATATACTCTTTGACAAACTTTCAGAAGTAAAACGGATAGGACGCTCAATAGCTAGATTCCTTCTCTTCAAAGATATGTATGTACGCAGAGAACAATTTTCTCTAACTCTTGCATATGCAGTCACGATTCATAAATCACAAGGTCTTGCCCTAGACAAAGCAATGATAGATATTGGTAACACAGTCTTTAAAGAAGGCATGAGCTACGTAGCACTATCACGCTTACGTACACTTGACGGTCCATTTCTAATCAACTTTGATGCAAGTAAAGTAAACGCTGATATTCCTTGCATTTTAGAATATAATAGACTTCGCTCACTATACACTCCCCATCTAAACACATATTCTGTTCCACAAAAACTAAAACGTTGTAAAAGAAAACTAAATCAAACAGAAATGCAACAGGACGTCACTGCAAATCCTCCAAAGAGAGTAAAAGAAACTAATACTTCATCAAGTACCATAAACAAAAAAGAATCAAGTAGAGAAAGTAAACCAGGTACTTCTTTAAAGAAGGAAGACAAACTCCAAAAAAAGCAGTTAGATACAGAACTACCTGGACCATTTAAATTCTCAAATATAGTTGGTGTAAGTTGCTATGCAAATGTAGCAATGAATATTCTATTTCAATTACCACCAATTGTTGACAACATTTACTTACACAGTACAGACCCATTGTGTTTGCAAATGTTAGTACTTCACACAAATGCAGCAAACAATCCTGACAACACATATAGTGTTTTTGGAATAAGACGACAATTGGACTACTGTGCTGGAATGGTGAAATTCACTATAAACTCACAGGAAGATCCACAAGAATTTCTAATGTACGTACTACAAGTACTGGAAAACAAAAACATACCTATAAATGAAATCTTTCAGATTTCATACATGTGGAAACATACATGCACTCTCTGCAACAATGTGACACAAGAAGAAATCCCCAATGAACGCTTCATATATATATCAATACCAAATTGTGAATCCATTCCATTTCAGCAACTTGTACAAAATGCAAACCATGGTAGATTATGCTCTACCTGCAATTCAGATAATCGCTCCACGTTAGTAATACAAACACATAGTAAATACGTAATAATAATGCTTCTACGTTACAATGCAGATGGTACCAAAAACAACTGCAAGCTGACTGGATTCACACATGGTCAAATATGACTTGGTAAGAAAACCTTCACAACAATAGGTATAATCTACCACAACCAATTCAGGGCACTACACTGCATATATAAAAAAGAAATGTGGATGATTTGAATGTAATGATAGTACCATTACTCTAAAGCAGAGATTGCCAGCAAATCTTACAAACGCTTATTTGATGTTCTTAAAACCAACATTTGATAAATAAACTGTATTTAAACCTTTAAGTAAATTTGTGTTACAAAAAAAATATAAACTGTTAGAATACTCCAAAAGCTGTCTAACTGCTCAAGGATTCTACAACAACTAATCAGTTAAATGAATACCACTAAATTAGACCAAAAAATACACAGTTAGAATACGCCAATCGGTATCTAACTGTCCCAAAATTATAAATTTGTGTTAAAATAATATAAACTGTTAGAATACTCCAAAAGCTATCTAACAGCTCAAAAATTCTACAACAACTAATCAGATAAACGAATACCACTAAATTAGGCCAAAGAATACACAGTTAGAATACGCCAATTGGTATCTAACTGTCCCAAAATTTAACAATATCCAAATAGATAAATCAAAACCACTAAAATATATTAAAAAAATAGACAGTTAGAATACGCCAATTGGTATCTAACTGCTCCAAAATTTTATAATATCAAAACAAATGAAGAATCTGTTACTGCTCCAAAAAAAATACAACAAAGCAAAGTATAAAGCATTAGCCAGAAACAACAAAACAAACACTGAACACTGAAAACAAACAAACAAATAAACTGTAGCATAACAGAAAAAGGTTTTTTTTTTAATCCAACATGGATTTTTCTTTCTCCCACAGACCCAATGATTTTAGCAACAAATACAGAAACTGAGCAATTTGCACAGTACTCTGATTTGTACTCTACTAAATATGAGGGTCGAAAAAAAATAAAAGTATATTGCTTATACAATGTAATAAGTCATTACAAAATACTAATACTAACATGCTATTTTCTTTTATCACAGAAATGAAGAAGAAAAACATGGACTCCCATTACTAGACCAAACAGTACGTATACAATAATAAGGACAACCATAGCAGCATATCACATCCATAGTATCTAATACCTTTGTTCCTTATACATTTGTTTTTCACCCAAAGTTATAAGCAAATATGAATGTGATATGCTGCAGTGGTTGTTGCCAGGGCATAGAGTCTTGGGTGCATGGCCAATAGTGTTCTTAGGACGCATGGCCAATAGTGTTCTTAGGACACATTCAACTTGACAGAGAACAATAAGGACAGCGTCCTCAGGACACCCCCTACGAACACTCCCCGGACACCGCAAGTGTTCTTAGAAGCATCTTCAGAACACCACCATCTTGTTTATTTGCGAACATTTCAGTACACCGCGAGTGTTCTTAGGACACATTCAACTTGATAGAGAACAATACGGACAGCGTCCTCAGGACACCCCCTACGAACACTCCCCGGACACCGCAAGTGTTCTTAGAAGCGTCTTCAGAATACCACCATCTTGTTTATTTGCGAACATTTCAGTACACCGCGAGTGTTCTTAGGACACATTCAACTTGACAGAGAACAATACGGACAGCGTCCTCAGGACACCCCCTACGAACACTCCCCGGACACCGCGAGTGTTCTTAGAAGCGTCTTCAGAACACCCCCATTTTGTTTATTTGCGAACATTTCAGGACACCGCAAGTGTTCTTAGGACACATTCAACTTGACAAAGAACAATACGGACAGCGTCCTCAGGACACCCCCTACGAACACTCCCCAGATACCGCGAGTGTTCTTAGAAGCGTCTACAGAACACCCCAATTTTGTTTATTTGCGAACACTTCAGGACACCGCGAGTGTTCTTAGAACACATTCAACTTGTCAGAGAACAATACGGAAAGCGTCCTCAGAACACCCCCTACAAACATTTCAGGACACCGGGAGTGTTCTCAAAAACGTCTTCAGAACACCCCCATTTTGTTTATTTGCGAACATTTCAGGACACGGCGCGTGTTCTTAGAACACATTCAACTTGACAGAGAACAATACGGACAGCGTCCTCAGGACACCCCCTACGAATACTCCCCGGACACCGCGAATGTTCTTAGAACAGTTTCACTTTGCTTGCGAACAAAACGGACACATATTGACTCCTTAGAACACCCCCTAGTCAGTTTATTTAGAACATTTCAGAACACCTGTGATGGCCGCAAACAAATCGAACACAAAAAGAACGTCTAACACATAAAAAACACAACTTTCATCCTATCTCATACACTCCCACCCTCCCCAAACACTCCTACACACCAACACACTCTACAAAATACACATTTTGAACAAAGTTTCACCGCGCTGTCCGCGGACGTCCGCGAATCCAAGATGGCGGGCGCTACCGCAAAATCTGACGCGCTTCACGCTCCACACCGTCCAATCAGCGAACACTTTGCATGTCCGCGAACATCACGCAAGACGATTGGCCAATCAGGACACTGTCCGCGGAGCGAACAGGGAAGTGTGTCCGCAAACCGAACACAGATATCACAAATTTTTTTTTACCTACTTTTTGGTCATTTTAAAAAAAGTACTGGACGGATTTTCACCAAATTTGCAAAAGCACGCTTTCGGGACCAAGCTGCTGCTCCTGGTCCAAATTTGGTAGAAATCCGTCCAGCGGTTTGGGCTGTAGGCGCGAGCAAATTTTTTTCCCATTCACTCTATGGAGAGTGAGTATAATGTATACAAATATGAGCATATAGAGGGAAGGTAGAGTAATAAAAATAAAACTATGAGAAAGTGCTGATAACCATAATGATTATCTTCATGCACAGAAAGGATTGCTCTCTTTCAAGCCTGTATCTTCCGCTATGTATATGTTTCATATGATGTGACTGGACCCCAAGTCTACAAATATAGTACCTTTTCAATTTTTACTTCCTGACTGTTACTGAAGAAACTTATGTGGCTTCGATATGTCAGTAAAGGATAAAAAGGGAGAGCCAGCCATGTGATGTCATCAGTGATGTCATCAATGACATTTGTGATGTCATCTTTGATGTCCTGGGTGTTAGTGTTAGCAGTGCACGGTGGCGCGAGTTATGGTTGCTTATGTTACCATAACTGCCGAATTTCAGGGGTTTTTCGGTTTTACTTGGAACCATAACGTCCCTTTAACAACGTTTTTTCACTGAATTTCATAGGTTTTTAGTAGCGCGACTCAACCATAACGTCCTTTTAACAAAGTTTTTTCACTGAATTTCATACGTTTTTAGTGCACAACTTAACCATAATATCCCTGACTTCATATACATGTAACATAGAACATACTAACCCCCTCGTAGTGATTTTCATGTCCGCGGACTACCGCCATGTCCGCGGACACATCGAAAATCTGAGCGTGGTGAATGTAAATTTAGTGTTCCCCTTTGAAGGTGGCTCTGAAAAGAGCCGTTTTTTTTTTGTTTTTTTTACAGATGCTTGACAGACACCTGTTATTTTGTATTTTTTTCTTGTTTTTTTTCTTACTTTACTCCTAAAATCTTCACATAACCTTCTCCAAAGCAACCCTTAAATTCCAAAATAGAAAGGCATTTCCCCTAAAAGATAAAGAAATGCCATCTTCTTTAAAATTAACAGCATTACTGGCATCAATATTCTCATTATTACAAAAGAACATACCAGCTCTAAGCATGAAGGCACACATGCCTCGGTTGATGACACACCTAGCAATGTTTTGCTGAGGACAAAAAACGGAACTATTGTCCCATATTGCACTAGGTAGTAATCCAGAAAAAATTACCTTCGCTTTTGGAAGGATCTTCATTACGGCTTGAACCAAGCGTTTCAAATCAGCCAACAAAGTAGGGGCACTGACGTTGCCCAAATGGAAAGCACCATAGTGCAAAACTACCACATGCGGACTGTTCATCGTGGCCATATCCTCGCAAACTTGTACAATTCCCTGTACATTGCAATCAGGCACAGTGCTCCACACCACCTCCACTCCTTTCACAGTTCTTTGCAACATGCCTGCATTGAGCGTACTGTTGTAAACCATACACACACATATCTCCAAGCACCAACACCCTGACTTTCTCGACTTCTGCCATCTTCACCACACACAGTCTCTTTCAACACAAATCGACAACCTCGACATCTGATTGGCTGATCCGTACAGTCTTCTTTCCATGTTGGATTTCCTGGAAAAACCCGGATGTAGCACGCCCTGTCCACGAACAGCCGCGGTGTCCGCGGACGGCGTCCACTTTACTCTCTGTACCATTCCCTCATTGCATACAGCTAAGCAATCACACAATACGAATAACATCCTCAGAACACCCCCATTTTGTGAATTTTCAAACATTTCAGGACAATTATCATTTCATTATTCAACATATTAACATTACACATATTATACTTTCATCTTGTACTCTGCACACAATGCTATGTTTCTCCATTAGTAGCTCAGTATACTAGATAGAATCCCATAATACAATGCTATTTATATCAATGCATCGTTCAAAGCACTAACAACAGTATGATATTTATTGCAATACCCTTGACACTTTTTTCGCAACATTATAATAAAAATCCCTAGTACACAAATTCCATGAAAAGTACATACACATGTGATGTCAACAGTGATTTCATCAATGACATTTGCGATGTCATCTTTGATGTCCTGGGTGTTAGTCTTAGCAGTGCACGGTGGTGGCACGAGTTATTTTTCATAGCTTACCATAACTTGCGATTTTCAGGGGTCTTTCGGCTGTACTTAGAACCATAAAGTCCCTTAAACAAACTTTTTTTAATATCACGCAAACAATATACAAACATGGCGTGCAAAAACCAACTTCTACAGATGGCTTTAAAAAGAATGTTGCAAAGTAAGAATTTATGCTCGTTCACAGTGAAGGTCAGCTTCTTCCATTTTTTTCTCGGGCCCCGGAGAGGCTCACGAAGCGGACTATAAGGTTGTATTGTGTTTTGACCTTGACAGACAGAGATTGTGATGAAAGACTTCTCTTGAAGGAGTGTTGCTAAAACGTAAGAGAAGATAAAGATGAAATTTCTGAAACAAACCACTTTTATATATTATATCACTATGCGAAAGATCGTTCGCACACGTAGAGTCGTATTTTGGGACTGCACCACTCGTACACAATGGAAATTGCAATTGTACTGTAAGTAACCCTTTAGATTATTTCATACCAAATTTACAGGCCGATTCATGGAATTCCTCACAAAAGTGTCGCACGCGGCTGGCGCACAGCGTGCCCGTGCGAATGTCTGCGCCAGCCGCGTGCGATAAAATCAATTTCCGCGCACAGCATATTCATAGATTCTCGCCTCCAAAAGCAGACGTGGTGCAGAGTGGCGCAGCGACCCTGCAGCAGAGCCAGTTACACCCCCAAGAACGCCCTCGCGCAAGGAAAAGCCATCAAGATCGCAAAACCATCGCAAAGGGCTGTGCCAACCCTGTACCAGTTTACCGGACTGGCAAACAGCAAACGCAAAGCGGGGAACGCGTATTACGGGTTTCGTGAACACACATGCGCGAGAAGTTTCACACGCGATCTGGCCTGGGGGAGCGTGTGCGTGTATTTCAGGGGTGCGCGAGAAGTTTCACACGCGATTGGGCTGCGTGCGGGTATTTCAGGGGTGCGTGCGAAGTTTTACACGCGATCTGGCCTGGGGGAGCGTGTGCGTGTATTTCAGGGGTGCGCGTGAAGTTCCACACGCGATTGGCCTAGGCGCGTGTATTTCAGGGGTGCGCGAGAAGTTCCACACGCGATTGGGCTGCGTGCAGGTATTTCAGGGGTGCGCGCAAAGTTTAACACGCGATCTGGCCTGGGGGAGCGTGTGTGTGTATTTCAGGGGTGCGCGTGAAGTTCCACACGCGATTGGCCTTGGCGCGTGTATTTCAGGGGTGCGCGAGAAGTTCCACACGCGATCTGGCCTGGGGGAGCGTGTGCGTGTATATCAGAGGTGCGCGGGAAGTTTCACACGCGATTGGGCTGCGTGCGGGTATTTCAGGGGTGCGCGTGAAGTTTTACATGCGATTTGGCCTGGGGGAGCGTGTGCGTGTATTTCAGGGGTGCGCGTGAAGTTCCACACGCGCTTGGCCTAGGCGCATGTATTTCAGGGGTGCGCGAGAAGTTCCACGCGCGATTGGGCTGCGTGTGGGTATTTCAGGGGTGGGCGCAAAGTTTAACACGCGATCTGGCCTGGGGGAGCGTGTGTGTGTATTTCAGGAGTGCGCGTGAAGTTCCACACGCGATTGGCCTGGGCGTGTGTATTTCAGGGGTGCGCGAGAAGTTCCACACGTGATCTGGCCTGGGGGAGCGTGTGCGTGTATATCAGAGGTGCTCGGGAAGTTTCACACTCGATTGGGCTGCGTGCAGGTATTTCAGGGGTGCACGGGAAGTTTCACACGCGATTGGGCTGGGTGCGTGTATTTCAGGGGTGCACGGGAAGTTTCACACGTGATTGGGCTGCGTGCGGGTATTTCAGGGGGTGCGCGGAAAGTTTTACACGCGATTTCAGCAGGGTACTTGTATTTCAGGGGTGCCGGGGAGTCCTACATGTGATTTGGCAGTGTGGGTCCTCCCAGGTGTTCCCTGTACACCCTCCACGGCCCCTGCAGGCAGCCCACACCACAGGAGACTACCCTGCATCCCTGGTCATATCCCGCAGGCAGCCCACCCAACATCGGCATGCCCCCCAGCAAAGGCACATGTCTCCTTGCACTAATGATCACCAACTCATGTCCCCTTGCACCCCCACCCCCGGAATTGTGGGCCACCTGCCAGCAGGCCCCCACTCATGTCCCACTCATGTCCCCTTGCACCACCACCCCCAGCATTGCGGGGCACCTGCCAGCAGGCCCCCACTCATGTCCCACTCATGTCCCCTTGCACCCCCACCCCCAGCATTGCAGGGCACCTGCCAGCAGGCCCCCACTCATGTCCCACTCATGTCCCCACCACCCCCAACCCCCAGCACTGTGGGGCACCCTCCACCAGGCCCCCACCCATGTGTCCCACCACCCCCACCCCCCAGCACTGTGGGGCACCTGCCAGCAGGCCCCCACCCATGTCCAACTCATGTTCCCCACCACCCCCAACCCCTAGCACTGTGGGGCACCTGCCAGCAGGCCCCACCCATGTCCAACTTATGTTCCCCACCACCCCACCCCCCAGCACTGTGGGGCACCTGCAAGCAGGCCCCCACCCATGTCCAACTCATGTTCCCGACTACCCCCACCCCCCTGCACTGTGGGGCACCTGCCAGCAGGCCCCCACCCATGTCCAACTCATGTTCCCCACCACCCCCACCCCCCAGCAGTGCAGGGGCACCCTCCACCAAGCCCCCACCCATGTCTCCCACCACCCCCACCCCCCAGCACTGTGGGGCACCTGCCAGCAGGCCCCAACTCATGTTCCCCAGCCAACATGTCATTACAATCTAGATCCCTGGTCCCTATGGTCGACCTCCAAATGCAAAACACCCACCCGAGTATTGCATCCACCCACTCAGAAATGGCAATTACATGACAGAACACCAATTGCAAGTTTCGAAACAAACACATGTCCCTCACATACACCGAATGTGTGTCAGTGAATCTCAAAACCCATATCATGATATGCATGAAACCAATGAGATGATACTACACATCGAAGTTCGATAAAAAAAGATGTATTAAAGGAAACATAAATAGATTCAAAAATAAATAAACTGAAATGGGAATGTACAAAAATGAAAAGAAGCATGTCCGTTAAAAAAAAGCAAAACCAAAAATCATAATCCAAAGTAATGGTGTCCAAAGTCACTGTCCACAAAAGTAAATCCAATGGGAAATAGTAATTGAAAGCCATTGCTCCATGGGTAAATTGTGAAAGAAAAATTAAATCCAACAGTGAACTATGTACAGACGAACAAGTCAGGGTCCATTATCCCAACAAAAGAAATGAAACCTATCTTACAACACTAACTAATAAAGTAAACTATATACAAAAATGTGGCCAATGTCCAAAAGGTCCAAAATAAATTAAAAAAAGAAAACCTAACAGTACCTACATAACTATGTACAAGGGCAGCGGGCTAGTCTGACGGCTCACTTTTGGATGTCCCGGGCCTGGGCATCTTTGAACTCCTGCTCAATGTCCCGGAGGCGGTCCTCCTCCATGGCCCCGAGGGTCTGCAGGGCCGTCGATGTGTCCACCTCGCACCCCCTGCGGATTGCCTCGAGGCACTCGGCCCGCCTCAGGGCCCTCCGCATGGAATTCTCCGCCCTGACCATTGTGAGCCGTTCCTCCTCTGCCCGCTGCCGCTCCGCACCTATCTGCTGGCCCAACCGCTCCCACACGGAAGCCACTCCCATTCCAGGGTTCTCCTGCCCTCTGGCCGATGCCTGCACCCCTGATGTTGATGGCCCCGAGCCATGATGCCTCCCACGTCAAGCCTGCCGCTGCCTCCGACGCAACTGCCTGTGCCAGCACGATGGCATCCAGGCTGATGGAAACCACCGACGCCGTTGTGCACGTGCCCTGCCCGATGATGCCGTCACATCCTCCATCTGCTGGGGTCCAGTTGCTGGTGTGTCCACCCCTGCTGGACCTCCGACTCCCGACTGTGGCAGGGATGGGATCCCCACCGAGGTGGCTGCATTGGTCGGGGCAGGTCCACAGGGGGCCCTGGTGGCATCTGGGCCGGAAGACGGCATGGAGTACGACTGGCGCATAGCCTCCACAAAGGAGGAGAGGGTCGCCAGAGTGCCCGACACATGTACGAGACCCCCGACCATGACCGCTCCCAACTGGGCCACGTTGGCACGGTGCTCTTCGTGATGACGTGCGTGCTCCCCCCGGGAAGCACGCACCTCATCACGAATGACAGCCGTGCGCAAAGCGACACCAATCAGGACCTTCTACATTCGGCCAGGGGTCCCCTCGTCCACAGGTGGAGGGGAGTCAGATGACATGGACATCCCCCCTACCTGCGGACGGGCCTGGGATGGGGCATCTCTGCTGGTGCACGGTGGTGCAGTCACAGTGTCAGGGACAGTGACATGCACAGGCACCTCCACGGCAACCTGTGCTGCCTCCTGCCCCTGCCCCTGGACTGCACCGCTTGCACCAGCAGGGATGCCCCCACCAGGCCCCATGTGCGGCTCAGTAGCGGCCTCCTCCTCCTCTGTGGAAGCCACCAACCTGGATGGCTCCACACCGTCTTCCGCCGTTGCAAGCCCCTGCGGGGGCTCACCCACCCCTTCCGCTGCAGCCGTGGGGGCATCCCCGCCGCTTAGCTCCACAGCGCCGTCTCCGCCCTCTTCTTCACTTTGCGCTGTGTAGAGGGCGACATAGAACACAAGCATCAGGGTACTGTACAATGGTCCCCTAGACAGGAAGCAATAGCAGATGAGTGGCACTGTCAAAGATCACTTCCATCATGTCCCTCCACAACACATGGGTCAGTGCAGGCAAAACACATGCAGTAACAGGCATGGCACATGCTATGGACATAAGCAAACATGTCCAAGGGATTCTTGAAGCATACAATGTTGTTTTTGGACTCACGTGCATCATGGGTCATGCCTATCACATGCATACACTTCAACGTACTTTCATCCATCTGGACTTGTACACCCCAGACACAGTGGATGCAAGGATAACTAGGCTGCATTGGTGAATCTGAACATTGTCACAGACATGTGTCATGCATCCATGGCATCCACAAGTCACAGACACGCAGGTCAGAAACACAGACATGGACACCATACATGTACATGGCATCAGCACCCATCCCTCACCCACACCCATGTCCAGGAACAGAGACTGGCATGCTTTCATGTGTCCATTCCGCATGGGGCTCCCCATGTTACATTTCAACACATACACCAACCGTGTGCTTCACACATTACTGGTCTCACATGCATGACCATGATGTCCCTGCACACACACACGCATACATGGCCTATGTCACACATACAGGCAAGTATCAGACAACCAGCACGCTGCAACATGCCCTGTCTCACACAGCAATGCTTGGCCACTTACCGCTCGACTCCAGACGGGTCTGCCTCTCAAGGATCTGGGCATGGAGCGCTGGGTGTACGCGTTCCAGGACCCTCAGCTGGATGGTACTCATGCTGCCCCGGCCCCCCTCCACGAGGCGCCGGGCCTTTATGAGGGTCCTGGACCTGAAGTCCTCCCAGCGCTTCTTGACTTGCTTGATGTTGCGGGTTGCCACCCCCTCCGCGTTGATGGCAACCACAAAGTCCTCCCAGATCCTGTCCCGTCCTTCCTTGTTGGCGCGTGGTGATCCGAAGAGGGCATCATAATGCCCCAGGACAAGCTCCACCAGGACACCAACTTCCTTCTGACTGAAGCTGGTGGCCCTCTGCCCCTCTGGCTGGGGGTCGCCAGTGGTCTCGGATGGTGTTTGCCCCAACATGGCGACCCCCGAGGCAGGCGTGGGTGGGCAACTGGGTCCTGGGGCTGGGCTGTGGAGCGATGGTATCCCAGTCGGGAGTGTTCTGTTCCAGCAGGGGTGGACACAGCAACTGGACCCCTGCAGATGGCTGATGTGCAGGCACCAAATGGCAGGGCACGGTGGCAGCAGGCAGGCAGGCAGGCAGGCAGGCAGGCAGCAGCAGATGGCACGTGGGAGGCTGCTCTGGGTACTGGGGGGCAGTAATTCGGCCTTTTGGGCAGGAGCGTGGTCTTCCGTGTGATTACACGTTGCCAGCTTGATACGGAGTGATTTGGCACGTGAAAATTCTGCACGTCAGCGTGTGAATCGAGGAAAGGCCCTTAGCGCGTAAGCGCGTCAGCACGCATACGCGATTCCATTGGACCAAAGGCCCTTAGCGCGTATGCGTGTCTGTGACGTATCGCGCACAGGCGTTTCTTTTCGTGGGGTGCGGTGCGTGTGTCTTGCAGGCGTTGGGGTTCACACGCTATTACTTCACAGCGGGTGGGTGTTGGCTACGTGTTCTTCTACATGCAAGGCAGACGGTGAGTGGTACCCTGCTCCCCCAGGCCCGCTCACGTGTAAAAACACCTGCAAGCCCCTAAAATACACGTACCCCGCTCCCCCAGGCCCGATCGTGTGTAAAAACACCCGCAAGCCCCTGAAATACACGTACCCCGCTCCCCCAGGCCCGATCGCGTGTGAAAACACCCGCGAGCCCCTGAAATACACACGCCCAGGCCAATCGCGTGTGAGAAACTTCTTGCGCACCCCTGAAATACACAAGCCCAGGCCAATCGCGTGTGGAACTTCTCGCGCACCTCTGAAATACACGCGCCCAGGCCAATCGCGTGTGGAACTTCTCGCGCACCTCTGAAATACACGCACACGCTCCCCCCCAGGCCCGATCGCGTGTGGAATTTCTCGCGCACCCCTGAAATACACGTGCACAGGCCAATCGCGTGTGAGACTTCTCGCGCACCTCTGGAATACACGCGCCCAGGCCAATCGCGTGTGGAATTTCTCGCGCACCTCTGAAATACACACGCCCAGGCCAATCGCGTGTGGAACTTCTTGCCCCCCTCTGAAATACACGCACACGCTCCCCCAGGCCTGATCGCGTGTGGAACTTCTCGCACACCCCTGAAATACACGCGCACAGGCCAATCGCGTGTGAAACTTCTCGCGCACCTCTGGAATACACGCGCCCAGGCCAATCGCGTGTGGAACTTCTCGCGCACCTCTGAAATACACGCACACGTTCCCCCAGGCCCGATTGCGTGTGAAACTTCTCGCGCACCTCTGAAAATCACACACATGCTCCCCCAGGCCCGATCGCATGTGAAACTTCTCGCGCACCTCTGGAATACACGCACACGCTCCCCCAGGCCCGATCGCGTGTGAAACTTCTCGCGCACCTCTGGAATACACGTACACGCTCCCCCAGGCCCGATCGCTTGTGAAACTTCTCACGCACCTCTGTAATACACGCACACGCTCCCCCAGGCCCAATCGCGTGTGCGCCGTCTCGCGCGTGTAGGACTTTGGTGCACATTTTTTTCCTGCGCAGGGACGTTACCGCCTGCTTTCGTGTGGCGGACATGTATGGGCCTGTGCACGTCTTTGGCCGTGCGCTGTTTTTCCCTATTCGATTCCATGAATACGTGTTGTAGGCGAGCGTGTGGGCGTTCTGCGCACTTGCCTCCTGTACTTCCCCCGTGACGCCCACATTTTCACGAGTTGTTCCCCATTCTGCGTGTGACGCCCCGTGTTACGCCTACTTTTGTTATGTGCGCCACGCTATGTGCGAATTCGCTGTGGCCTTATCGCACGGCGTTCGATGACCTGTGCGCCAGCGTGCGCCAGCGTGCGCCAGCGTGCGCCGCGCACTTTTTCAGCGCACATCCCACATTTTGCGCATGCACGGACTTCCATGAATTGATGTGCGATGTTTTCTATGCGATAATCGCACTTGCACTGCGATTTTCGCTATTTCACTGCGAATCGCACGTTTTCGCACGCGTGCACCGTTTTTTCTGCGCACATTAATTCCATCCATCGGCCTAATAATTACAATAGCGTAGCATTAAATACCGCTCAAGTTGAACTTGATCGTTGAAAGTGGCATAATGTTTTCTACCGCGCACTATCACCGCCAAATTGATCCCCTGTCGTTTAGAGGGCTCTGAAAAAGGCAGACGACACAGGGTGGGTTAATAGAAATAATTTAACCGGTCTATAGGCGGTGAAGCACTCTACTCGCTGTGCCACTTCACTGTAGCCTGTCAAGTGGCACAGCGAGTACAATGCTCGCTTTGACATCCGTGCACAGCTTGCTAATGCAAGTTCGTATCCCGGCAAGGCCAAACTCAGCCTTTCATTCTTCCGTGGTCGATAAATGAGCACCACACACCGTGGTTAATAATAAGCACTGCTTAGATACCTCACACTTCTTAGCGCTATATGAATGGGAAAATATTATTATTTTATTATTGACATACTCCGTTGCACTATTTTCGATAGCAAATAGTTTCACGCCCTAATAAATAAAATGATAATTTTTAATGAAGATCGGCTGGTGAGACTAATTTATGTTTTTTAAAACAGGTATATGGCCCCATTTTGCCTATGTCACGATTTACAGACTCCAGCGGATGGGGTCTTCAACTGCCAGGTGCAGGTCCAAATATGCAACTTCATGACCCTCATACCAACCAATAGGGTAGTCTAATGGCTCATTGTTGGAGCAACCTTCCGATTATCATAGCGACCATTTACTGCTTTTATCATAAACCAACAGCCTATCTACCGCAAAGGAACAACGAGTGGCTCCAAATAAACTTTTGCTGATCGACAGCAGAGACAATAGCAAATCGCTGAATATTCACTAAACATTTCATGTGAAATAAATGTACTTTACCAAATGTATCCTGCTGTTTACTTTTAAACCACAGTTTCATATTCCGAATTGTGGTGCACTGAGTTGTAAGCTGATCTAACACCCTCTGTACCGCTAAGGAACATCGCGTGCCTCAACATGAACTTTTGCGGATCGACAACAAAGACAAATGCAAATTGCTGAATATTCTCTAAACATTTGATGTCAAATAAATGTACTTTACAAAATTTACAATCTTGCTGTTTGCTTTTAAATCACTGTTTCATATTCCGAATTGTGGCGCGCTGTGTTGTGACATAATATGTGTTGTCTTCCGGGTTCTGTGTAAAGTCACTTAGGACTGTAGAGAACTGGGCGCGTTTGATGATGCACCCTGTAACGTCACGGAGAGAGGCAGGGAATATGAATGCTTTGATAATATCAGGCTTAGGGGCGGGAGATATGATTTAGTGTCGCAAAAGCAAGTCAGCCAGGTCAATAGCGCCAGTCATAGGATTATCACATAATGTCGGCCCACACCAGCCGGATTTATCGTTTCTTTAGTGGACAAAAAGTCAGTTGACGCCCATAGGAAATTGTACTATTAGCGGACAAAAGGAGTGGTCTTAAAACTCTTTCACCGTGACAACGAACAATACAAACAATGTTCTCAGAACACCCCCATTTTGTGTAATTGCAACCATTTCGAGAAACCGCGAGTGTTCTTAGAACACATTCAACTAGACAGATTACAATACGGACAGCGTCCTGAGGACACCCCCAGTTTGTGTATTTACGAACATTTAAGTACACCGCGAGTGTTCATAGCTCATTTTTACCTTCCTTGCGAACAAAAATGACACATACTCCGTCCTCTAAACACCCCACCATTGAGTGTATTTACAAAATGTCAGAACAGCCTTGTTCTCCGCGGACAAATCGAACGCAACAAAAACGTCTAGCACATAAAAAAACAAAACATTGGACCTATCTCATACTCCCCCACCCTCCACAAACACTCTTACACACCAACACACGGCACTAAATACAATTTTTTATCCACGTTTCACCGCGCTGTACGCGGTCGACGGCGAATACAAGATGGCGGGCGCCACAGAAAATCTAACGCGCTCCACGCCCCTCGCCGTCCAATCAGCAAACACGTCACATGTCCGCGGACATGACGCAAGGCCATGGGCCAATCGGGGTGCTGTCCGCGGAGCGAACAGGGAAGTCCGTCCGTGAAGCGAACACAGATATCACTAATTTTTTTGCCTTACATTTTGGTCATTTTTTAAAAAACTACTGGATGGATTTACACCAAATTTGCAAAAGTACGCTTTTGGGACCAGGCCGCCGCTACTGCCGCAAACTTGGTGTAAATCCGTCCAGCGGTTCGGGCTGTAGCTGTGCACAAAGTTTTTTTCCCATTCAGTCTATGGGAAAAAAAAAAGTTTTGGGACCCCCCCTATAACTTTTCCCCCCCTGGACGAATCCTCACCAAACTGCAAAGTTTGATGAGGATTCGTCCAGGGGAGCGAAGTTATAAGCCGCCCAAAAGTGCTCTTCCTATGGAAACAGCAACTTAACCATAACTACACAGCCACTACTGTGGCTGTGTAATATATATATACAACATACAGGTCTTTTGAGTATGCCTAGCACAGAACGGGGACTTTGAGGATCAGCCAATTAGGTCTGCTGTGTGTTGTCTACAGGAAGAGAGGGTAGCAGGAGTTTTCTTTGCAGGAGTTGTGAGAGCACTGAAAATGGCTATGGCTATTTGTTTAAGAAGGTAGAGTGCCTGGATTTTGGGGACTCTTCAATTCAGCCATTGAAGGTGTAAGCTGCAAATCTTGGCATCTTTGGAAGTATTAGATTGGCAGAAGTGCAAGTTTTGTGGCATGTAGTTTGTGGCATAAAACAGAGCAAGCTTGTTTTCACTTTGTGAGAGTATGGCTCATATTAAATGTCCAGACATTGTAATTGTGCATTGCGGAGTGGACAGTTTGGGGTATTGATATTGATATTGATATTTTATTTCTATTGCACTTGTACACAAGTGTTTCAGAGAGCAACAAGGCATGGGAGGGGAACAGGGGAGAACCAAAAAAACAATCTTACTAGGCCCAGTGACATTAAGAACCCGCAAGTACATGGGAGAAGGGGGTGCATGGAAGGGGGGAGAAGTGGAAAGTGCGGAGCAAAGGAGAAACAGATAACTAATAAATAAATAAATAAATAAATAGTAAAGGCAACTAACAATGGTAGTGCAGCCAGCAATTGGCTAGTGCTGGGTTTAAGGGAGCAGACAGGGTAGGTCTGATAAGTGCAGGAAGAAAAAAGGGGGGGTGTATGGGTACAGATACAGACCCCAGTGAAAGGGGTGGCCCCGGAGGCAGTGCGGGAGGGTGGCAGGGTGAGTAGGTACCTGGGTCCAGAGGACAGAGGGTGGCCGGGTGCACGGTGCCAAGAGAGAACAGATCAGCAGGGAAGAGGGGGAGGGATAGCAGAAAAAAAGAGGAAGATCTTGAGGTGCTTCTGGAAATGGAGAGTGGTTCTCCTCAGATTTTAGAGTGGCAGGGAGGCTGTTCCAGATGGAGGCCCCAGCCCCCAGCTTGTTTCTTTGAATAACGACTGACACTGAGGGAGTTAGAGGTAGAGGAGCGAAGAGCTCGAGAGGGGAGTTATTTGTGGAGGGATATCTGCAGGTATTTTGGACCCAGGCCCCAGAAAACCTTTTAGACAATGCAGAGGGTTTTGAATTGAATCCTTGCATTCAATGGGAGCCAATGGAGAGATTTCAGAGCTGGAGACATACGATCCCAGGGCTTGAGGCCAAGGACACGTCTTGCAGTCCTGTTCTGGATTAGTTGCAGACGGCAGAGAGTAGAGGCAGGTAGATTTAGAAAGAGGTGTTACAATAGTCTAACCTAGAGAGAACCAGAGCTTGGGAGACCATGAGCTTCTGGGGGAAGGAGAGGAAAGGGAGGGTACCTCTGAGGACCTGCAGTAGGAAGTTTGACTTTTTAGAGACCTCAGAGATATGGGCAGAAAAGGAAAGTGTGGAGTCAAAGATGACCCTGAGGTTCTTAGCCTCGCAGATGGGGATAGGAGGAGGGCCAAGGGAGGCCGTCCAGAGAGTGAAGGGACAGGATGGTGAAGGAATGCTGATGAGAAGGATCTCTGTCTACCTGGCATTCAGACAAAGATCATTGGCGGCACACCAATATTGAATGGCAGTTAGGCAATCAGAGATGAGAAAGGGAGAGGAGGTGGCCAAGGGCAGTCTGAAATATAGCTGAGTGTCATCAGCATAGCACTGGGAATTTGAGAAGGAAATGGCAATGCAGTGGGTGAGAGTTTCCAGGTATTGGTTGAAAATCCAGGGCGAGAGGTTAGACCCCTGGGGAACACCCCAGGTAGAGAGGAAGATAGATGACACAAAGGACCCAGTTGGACCTGGGAAGGTCGATCAGAGAGGAAAGAGGTCAGCCAGGCCAGAGCCAGATCAGTGATACCCAAGTTATCACGGAGACAGTTGAGCAGGATGGTATGGTTGACCTTTTCAAAGGCAGAGGAGAGATTGAGGAGGGTGAGGACAAAGGGAATGTTAGAGTCAAGGTTGGAGAGCAGTTATTCACAGATGTTCTGGAGAGCAGTTTCCGTGCTTCTGGCAGCTCTGAAGCCAGACTGGTGTTCATGGAGACAGCCAACAGAATTGGAGAGAAGGCCAACTTTTCCAGAAGTTTGCCCAGAAAGGGAGTAATGGAAATTTGGCGATACAAAGCCAGACAAGAAGAATCAGCTGTGGGTTTCTTGAGAAGAGGATGCACAAGGGAATGCTTCAGAGGTGAGGGGAAGGATCCTGGGGCAAAAAAGTGGTTGCAAAAGTCAGCAAGGGCCAGAGTGAGGGTGTCAATGTGGTCCTTGATGGTTTTAGAGGAACATGGATGAACCTGTCTTGATGAGGATTTCATAGATTGGACTTGTCTAGCAACCCCATCAGGGGAGAAAAGAGGAAAGGACGAGAAGGAGGGTGGGAGGTAGCTGAAGGAGGGTCAGCAAGCACAGACGCAGAGGGCAGAGGAGGGGCAGAGGTGGAACGGGTGGACAGGATGTCCTGGGTTTTTGAGATTAAGTGAGAGTCAAGGGCATTGCAAAGAGCCTATATGGCAACAGGAGGGGTAGAGATTGCAGCAGGGTTGGTCAGCTCTTGCAGATTTTAAAGAGTTCGGCCAAGTTGTTAGATGCCACAGAGACACAAGCTTGAATGCGGACTCTCTTCTTGGTGAGGACAGAGAGTCGGTATTGCCTTTGGAACAGGTGACAGGCCAGTTTGTCAGAGGATGAACAAGAAGCCCTCGATTTCCTCTCAGCCGCCCTACACTTATGTTTATGTGTAGCTAGATCAGAGTCATACCAGGAATTGCTCTTGCCTTTGGACTTCAAACGGATCCTCATGACAGGGGCAAGAGCATCAAAAGTATCAGAAATTGAAGAGTAGAGCAGAGACAGGACTGTGTCAGGATGTGAGACAGCCAGAGGGGGAGTGGGGAGGAGAAGGTGGCAGCGAAAGTCTCAACTGACACACGCTTCATGGGATGGATGTCCGAGAAGGTAGGTGGCAGTGTTGGGGTAGGCATGGCTTGCGGGAAAGAGAGGGAGAGATGAGAGGAGAGGAGGGAGTGATCGCTCCAGGAGAGAGGAGTGGTCAGAGGGATGGAGATGGGGAGGTCAGAGGAGATCAAGACATCGATTGTGTGCCATGCAGAGTGAGTCAGGCTGGAGGGAAGGATGGACAGGGAGAGGGAGTAGCAGATGTCACGGAAGAGTACAGAGGAGGAACAAGGATAGTCTAAATGGATATTGAGGTCACGGAGGAGGAGAAGTTGAGTAGTAGAGGCCAGGAGGGAGGAGGAGAGGTCTGCCCACTCAGAGAGAAATTAGGTGATTTAACCAGGAGGCCACAGTAAGAGAATGGGTAGGTGAGAAAGAGATCCTACAGACAAGGCATTCAAAAGAGGAGTAGGTCTGAGTGGGAATGATAGAGTCAGGAATCCAATCAGGAAAGATCAGGGATCCCCCCCACCGGACCGGGAGGATCTGAGTGTGGAGAGGATCTTGAAGCCATCAGGGAGGAGAGTGTCAAAGCTTGTGACAGAATTGGCCGTGAACCATGTCTCAGTAAGACCAAGGACATCAAGGTCTTGTTCTTCAAGGAGGTGGCAGATGTCAGTGGAGTATTTGACAGCAGAGCGAGAGTTGAGAGTGGCAATATGAAGAAGGTTGCCAGCCTTAAAGACCTTCTGGGGAGGGGTACAGATCAGAGCTATGCTCTGCAGAGGAGAAAGAGCCATGGAACGGGCAGAGGAGGAGGAGAGAGAGGGCAAGGTAGCCAAGGACGGAGAGGAGGGGACAGCAGGAGATGAGAGGAAATTGATGAGGTGAGGGAAGCACCTATCAAAGAGGAGGAGATTGGCCTGAGGGCCTTAGACCATGACAGTGCCATTAAGGTAAACATTAATGATGACTTTAGAGGAGTCGAAGGAAGCCATGAGAACTTCCCAGCAAATGCCACCGTTAATGGGAGAGGAGGAGGTAGGACAGAGCACAGAGATCATATGAAGAGTCCATAGATCTGACGAAGGAACGACAAAGAGGATGTCGGTGAGGGTCTGTCTTGAGGAATCATTGGAATAGGTGTCGGCAATAGGAAGACTAGGGTTAGAGGCCAAGATATCATTTTTGAACTTCTTCTTACCAGACTTAGTGAGAAAGGAAGGATAGTCAATGGAGAAGCAGTTGGAAAAGATAGGAGAAACAGATAATACCATAGCCTGGTAGAGAAAGGAGGCAGTAGAATAAATATACACAATCACAGGTAAGGAACAGTCACTGGGCTAGCAGGTTACAATTGAGAGCCGAAGTAAGGTGGAAAAAAACAACAGAGCCCCTTTTGATTTACAGAAACACACCCACATTTGACTTTCCCAAACACACCCAAATTTGACTTTCCCAAACACACCCAAATTTGACTTTCCCAAACACACCCACATTTGACTTTCCCAAACACACCCAAATTTGACTTTCCCAAACACACCCAAATTTGACTTTCCCCAAATACACCAAATGTGACTTTCCCAAACACACCCAAATGTGACTTTCCCAAACACACCCAAATTTGACTTTTCTAAACACAACCAAATTTGACTTTTCCAAACACACCCAAATTTGACTTTTCCAAACACACCCAAATTTGACTTTCCCAAAAACACCTATGTGACTTCAGTGTATTTGCAAGTTGCCCTAAAGGATGTCTTTAAAAGCCTAATGCAACAGTTTCCTGCTGCCAAGATTATTTTTTGGGAAATAAATCAGAGGCAAACATGGAGATGTCCAACAAACTTGTTCAGTCCTCAAATGGAAGAATAAATACAGCCTGTAAATAAAGCTGTATCTGCTTTTTAAATATGGCAGGAATATCATCTTTTTATAATGACAATATAATGTCTGATCGTGTGAATTTATGATGGAGTTCATTTCACAGATGTTAGGAATGCATTGAAACAGTTCTTGTAAGAAAATTTCAGAGTGTACAGTACTACTGCAAATAAATGCAAAAAAGGAAAATAAGGTGTCTCTTAACAAACCCCCCAACCAAAATGTTCTTCTCAGAGCCACCACTAAAGAATAAATAACTGAAATTGAGTTAACACTCCCACTCACCCCTTTGTTTGGCCACAATGTCCGTGGACACCACGGGAGTCCGTGGAGAGCATGTGCCACATCCAGGCCTTGTGCTGTGTGCGGACATCGGGGGATCAGCCAATCTGGTTTCTTGGGTGTGGTGTACATGAAGAGAGGGTAGCAGGAGTTGTGTTAGTAGGAGTTATGAGAGCGCTGACAATGGCTTTGGCTATGCATTTGAGAATATAGAGTGTGTGGATTATGGGGGACTATTGGGTCCATTGGTGGAAGGTCTATGCAGAGCAATGTGGATTGGTGGAAAAGCATGTATTCCATGAATTTGAAGTGTTATAGTATGGAGTGTGAGAGATGAAGTGGGTGGATGTGCTCCTATTTTGTGCAAATATGGTTTAATTGAAACATCCAGACAATAATATTCTTCATTGTGGAAGAAACAGTTTGGTTTATTTGACTGGAATTTCATTGCAATTTGCAATGAAGCAGACATTGGGAAAGTTGAAGGAAATGTTCCCAAATTCGAAAATAATTATTTCTCCCATTGCTCAGAGACAGATGTGGATGCGCAACGTCAATTGAATGCAAAACAATATAAATGATTTTCATGCCCCAAACCCACGCAATCTGGCCACTGCCCATGGCCACATGCCATGACTCAGACAATCTGGCCACTGCTCATGGCCACCGACTATACCTAAGTCACTATGACTATTTTTGTACCTACAGTATGACACTTGTAAAAAAATAAAACACTGACACATTTGCAAAACCATGCTTTCAAGTCCTTGCTAACGCTCCTTGCACAGCTTTCCTGCAAATCCATCCATGTTTTATTTTTGAAAAGTTTCAAAATGTACGTAAGTAAAATAGACATATAACTTGGCTCCCAGTTGACAAAACCATTTCAGACTTTGCAGAAAAATTCAAGTTTCGGTCTATAATCTTTTTTAAAATGTTTGTGCGCATTGGTCAAATCGCAACAGAGTTATAACCCATCTTAAAATGTTTAAACCCCCCTCGAATTCTGCCCCCTCTTGCCAAAATCCCAGGAAACTTTGTAAAAATATACAAATCTGGGTCTTAAATGTTTTTGCAAACTTTTGTGCAGACATTTGTGATGTCATCTTTCA
The DNA here is from genome assembly GCF_040938575.1 of Ambystoma mexicanum. Classification (NCBI taxonomy): domain Eukaryota; kingdom Metazoa; phylum Chordata; class Amphibia; order Caudata; family Ambystomatidae; genus Ambystoma; species Ambystoma mexicanum. Next base: position 1,342,578,476 of record NC_090932.1, read on the forward strand.
TGTACTGGGTGTTTATTTTAGCAGGCCACAGTGGTGGTGCGAGTTATGGTTGCTTAGTGTACCAAAACTGGTGAATTTCTATGGGATTTCGGTTTTACTTGTAACCATAAAGCCCCTTTGACAAAGATTTTTCATTGAATTTCATAGGGTTTTACCAGTGCACCCTAATTTGCTACAAATTACTAATATCATACTTACCCAAGTATAGCAACATTTGTGTCCAATTTAGAAAGTTTCACCTTAAAACTCTTCATACCCCACCTTCTAGCATCCTTTGTAATTCTTCTATGTAATTTTTGCAACTTTTTACACAACTTTTGTGTTCGCCATTGTTCGCGAACATCTGACGTCTTTGCGGACTATCCAGACAGTGTAACGTGATCATGCGCTCGCATACATCAAGATGATGTGTCCTTCGTTGACAGTTAGATGCTTCGCAAACAATTGGAACATGCATTTTTCATCTCATCTAGAAACTTTAAAGCTCAAAATCTACCCTTGCACAGCTCCCGCACATATTCCTACTCATTATCTATTAACAATCTAGCACACAGCACATACTTGGAAGAATTTGGCATCCGCTATTGTATCACTCCTGCCCAAGAGCCACCACCAACACCAGCTGGAGGGCCTAAACAATGAAAGAAGAGCAATACTTCAATTGACAATCAAGAAGACCATGAAGATGAGGTAGAAGAAATATCTACTCTCTAGTACCCAGAGGGAATCTTAGGTGTGGCAGTTCATTAGAAGTGCATAAATAAAAGGGGCAGTACGGATGGACAAGTGTTCAATGGAGCCCAGGATGGACGTGCCAATGGATGCCAAGGTGGGAGGCCACTAGCTAACTGCTTGGGCAGAGGAGTCCCAAGGGTGGGGTACATCGTACCCGTAATGTCCAGTGCTTTAAGTGGGATCAGAAATTGAGAGGGGGTACTCAATAGGATGTGTGGCCTAAGTACAGGTGAGCTTAGGCCACGGCCCCTATCAAGAGCCCTGGCTCACCTAAGGGGTGGGGGCTTCTAAAAGAAGTATAGCTGGGGCGCACTGGCATTATTATCTTTGATGTTCCCAGCCCCAGCTTTTAAACAAAAGAAGGGGCTGGACGCATCAAAGGTGTGACACCAGTGTAGCCCAGCTCACACAGAGCAGGCAGCCTTTTCGTTCAAGGAGCCATGTGGTGCAATGCTTTACCACGGGCTCCTTGAATGAAAGTGCTGCCTGCTCCTAATGGCTCTGTACTCTGAAACAGGAGGAAGGCTGGACTAGTAAATAGCCATCAGCCAACATTAGGAGCCCAGGGGGTTCATGATGGGTGAGAGCTATAGCATCCCAGCCCTCCTCCTATTTCAGAGTACAGAGCCATCAGAAAGGCCCACACTACACGGTTCCACCTGTTGCATACAGGTGTCTGCACTTTGATTTAGAAAAAAGAAAACACAATGCCTTTTCTTTTCTTCTAATCCGAAGTGCTGACACCTGCAGGCAGCTCTTGGAATGTGCAGCTGCTACACAGTCTGCCTTAGGTGTCAGCATGGCTGGGGCTAGTCGGGGTGGGCCCTGGCAGGGCCCCGGCTCGGGAGCCTTTTCAGGATACTGCCAGGGCTTGGTCCTGGTTAGCCCCAGCCCACTTAAAGCACTGGAAACATCCCTTTAACAAAGTTTTTCTGTCAATTGAATACGTTTTCAGAAATGAAGAATTTTCACAATGTTACATTACTGTATATGTTATTAATAATTCCTCTTTTAACATATATGAAATAACTATAAACCTCTTTTAACAAACATATTTTTGCAATGCATACTTATGAGTGTCGTTATCAGCAGCACATACCCCAGTACGCAAATCAGAGTAGATATTTGTCCTTGACGAAGTACAGGCCCTCTGCCCATGGGAGAAAAGTTATATTACTATGCAGGACAGATTTCCAAAAGTATCCTTTCAGGTCCTTACTGATGCTACTTGCGCAACTTTGTTACAAACCCATCCAGCACTCTGGGCTGCAGCCGCAAGCAGATTTTCTTTTCCCATTTAAACCTAGAGCTCGGCCATGCTGCATGCCCCAATAACTAATTCAGAGTAAACATGTGTCCTTGCCGAGGGCAAGGCCCATTTTCCATGCACCAAACTTAAATCACAATTTTTTGTGCTTGTATTTGGACACTGGGTTATTCAGTAATTAACTATTGTCGTTATGAACCAGTCTTCAAAACCATTCTTGGTGCTATATTGATTGTTAGAAGTTACCCGACAGGTGATTCGACTCTCTAGGGCCTTTCCCAAGGCATGTGGATTGTGAGCCAGTTATTACTGTGAGGATGTGGAAATGAGGGTTCCATGTGTTAATATCCCGGCAGAAATATTGCCATACAAAATTATCGCCATATTTTTGCACCGATATTAAGGCATGGAACCTGCGGGGCACACCGCCGCATTCATTTTAAAGGAACGGGGGAAACCCCCACAGCCCCCGCTCCCATAAACCCTAAAAATTACCTCCCCCAAAAATATCGCCTATGGCCGTTCCTGACGATCATATATATGGCGATATTTTTGGTGGGATAACATGTAGTGATACTGAAATGAGTCCAGCATCCAATTCCAGTATCTTGTCCCACTATGGTTGCAAATAAGGGTGGTTAATGATTTCAAGGGGTGACCTGGTGACGACGTGGGCACCTGGTTTGGTGTGCTTGGTTATTATCTACTGATTAGCATATCTCTGGGTGTATGCAGCGATAGGCATGGCGATCCGTTGATGCAATCCTGTGCAGCACTTCATGCTGTCGCCACGAACAGAATTGTAGCCACAGGCAGAAATTTGTTTCCCTTAATAAAACCTATCCCGATTTTGAAAAATGTCACCACACGGCCAGTCCCTGGTGGCCATGCCCACTTTAACCCCATTGCCAGGCCCTCAGGGTCATTGCCAGTAGCCAGATTATCCGAGTCATGGCCTTTTGTCAGGACTCAGACAATCTGCCCACTGCCCATGGCCACTGGCTATACCTCAGTTACCAAAGGTATATCACTATTTCTTGTACCTACATTATGACACTTTTCTAAAAAAAAATAAACAGACAAATTTTCAAAACCATCCTTTCAAGTCCTTGCCAGTGCTCCTTTTACATCTTTCCTGCATTTTTTCATGTTTTGAAAAGTGTCAAAATGTACGTACATAAAATAGTCAAAATCCATTCAGACTTTGCAGAAAATTCAAGGTTCGGTCTATAATCTTTCATCAAATGGCAACAAATTCATAATCCATCTAAAAATGTTGAATCCCCCTTCTAAATTTGCCCCCTCTTCTTAATATTCTACCAAACTTTGCGCAATTTTTATTTTATAATATGTTTTTACTGCAATGTTCACAGACAACGTGCGCTGTGCATGAATCCAACATGGCAGGTGTTTCCCTAAAATATTACACACCTCACATTTTTCACCATTCAATCAGCGGGGAAGTGAGTCCGTGGACCGATGCCAGATATCACACATTTTTGTGTACCTACTTTTTGGCCATTTTAGAAACGACTACTGAACGTATTTACACCAAATTTACAAAAGCACGCTTTCGGGACACATTTGGTGAAAACCCATCCAGCGGTTTGGGCTGTAGGAGTGAGCAAAATATTTTTTCCATTGCATCTATGGAAAAAAAAACACACATTTTGGGACACCTTTATAACTTTGCCCCCCTGCACAGAACCTCACCAAGCTTTGCAGAATCAATCTGACGGTGCCATATATATTTTTTGCAAAGTTTCATGAGGATTCGTCCGTGGGTGAAGTTATAAGCCACCGAAAAAGTGTTCTTCCTATGGGTTTAGCAACTTAACCATAACTATACGCCCTCTACAGAAGGCTGTGTAATGTTTATATATACACAGTATATGTGTTAAGCTGGAATGTCCATGCTTTCTATCCGTATGGAAAGGCATTTAAAATAAATAATGGTTGGGCATGATTTTAAGGGGCATAGGGAAAGAACAATAATAGTGGTGCCACTGCTGGAAGGGGGACTGGAATTGACAGCACCTGCCTCTCAGAAGTTCGTCTTATTCTCATGACTACCAGCTTGATATTAATGATGACTTTTACATCACAGTGGCCACCTACGACAGTTCTGTGCTGTAAAATACAGAAAATGTAGCAGGTGTTTGGACCATGCAGGCAATATTCACTTAAACAAAGTTGAGTGCACCATACAACAAGGTCTGGTGACAACATTTAGATTATAAAAGCAGTTGAATTACTGTCAGACAAGAATGTATGCATGCAGCACTGGTAAATTAAACCGACTAAAAAAGGGCATTCATAAAAGCAAAATACACTTATTAGTGTCAACTGTTTACTGGAGAACTAACATTGTTGCATTGGTTGAAATCCTGGCTGTTAGTTGATGGAGGGATTCACCCATTTTAATGAGGGGTTCACCAGTATCTGTACCCTTTGATTGAGTAGTTGACCGGGAATGCACTCTGACCTTCAGGATATAATGCATGCCCGAAAAGCCTGTGTTGTTGAAATGATGCATGTATTTGTGTTGTGGAAAAGGCCTGCTGTTGCAGTTAATTCACTCAAATTTTAATGACACTTAATGACACTAGGTGGCGAAATTGTAGTGTCTTGCAAGACTGTATTGGTTGTTATTCAGAGATCAATAGGATCATAACAAAGTCGTGATATGATGGTGATATAGGGATGATCACTGATGCATCTTCCTTGCACCGCTGGTTTCTTTCTTAAAAGGTAAGCATAGTTTACAAAAGGTAAGCATAGTTTACATATAGACATTATATAATGCTTCAGAATATATTCTGTATTATCAGATGAAAAAGTTGATAATTAAAAAATACATTGCAATATGTACATTTTGGAAACGTGCAAAGCAAAGGTACACTGCCGTTTACTGGAAAAGTCTATATTACTTTTTGTTCTACTTTTACTAGTTTGTTGTAACATTTTTGACTTTAACAATGTAAAAAATGGGCCTCATCCGGAGTTTGGTGGTGTTCCTGCAGTACTTTCCTGGATCTACAGGCAAAATCCATTACTGTTACGGCCAGTCAGTCCAACGGTGTGGCTGCAAATTATGAGTGATGGCATGTAGTTGATAATCCCCATTGTTGGAGTCCATATGACTCCAAAGGGGATTTGATGGCTTTTCTCTGGGTCTCTGGGTGACAATTCTGCTTGCATTTAATATGCCATGCTGTGGCATTAACAAGGAGGAAAATGCTTCACTGTCCCCCAGTCGTGAAATTCAGTGGACATTGCAGCCAAAAAAGTCAAATGTTCATTAATGCTGCACCAGAACCAACACTTGCACTTTATCATGTTGGTGATTTAATAGCCTGATGTCTTGTCTGACCGTCTAACTCTGCATTAAACCCTCCGCATTTACTGTTCCTCTGCACAGCCTTAAAGCACACTCGCCTGTTTGCACTCATTTATATGTCAAATGATCAAGCATCTTCCATGGACATTATGTGGTTTCCCACACTCATAACCAGTAGCTGTCTTGTAAAATGTCTTGTAAAATGTCAAACGGTTTGGAGGAAATGTTGGCTTGTTTCAAGTTTTCCTTTCTTGCTGTAGGGTATCGAACAGAGAGCCTTCGTTTGCAACCACCGTTACCCAATAGCATTCCTCCACTGGGGAACGAATCTGATAATTTGACTGACATCACATTTCACAATCCACATATCCCCATGCAATTAGGAATCCAATAAAGCATGTCCTAGACAACCTTTAAGCCTAGATCACATGCTCCCACTCTCGTTCACTGTCGCAACTGCATCATTGCAGCTTGACATTTCAATATAAGGATAACATTTAGCCACTACTGATTGACTTAACGTCACAGCACTTCATTTTGTTTTTAAACCTAACAGCTTCTGTCTCTTTTCAATGACTTGTTCAGCTCCCATTATCACACCTAGGGGCTTCTCTAAAAGAGAGTATGCTTTCTTTTTCAAGTAACATATATCTTAATGTAGATAGGGAACTATTTATTTACTATATATTCCCCCAAGGTTTCCACATAGCATCTCATAGACATGAGACCTCGGGTTTCATATATTGTGTCATGGATGGTGGTACAAACTCCCAGACTCTGAAGGATTGTGTAAGGATCTTTATTTCACAAATAGTACAAACAGTAGTTGTTAGCCTAGTCAGGTAGTGGGCAGTGTACAATAATGGGGTTCCCTCTAGCAACCTCCCTTTTATCCCTCCTCCTTTATTCAGTCCCTAAACCCCAGTGTTCGAAAACTAGAAATCTGTAGCCTCTACTATTGAAAGACTACTAGAGGAGATGGCCTAAATGCCAACACCTTATCTATCTGGCTCCCTCAGGAGTTCTCCTAATGGTCCCATAACCATACCCTCGCCAGGTGTTGTGAACAGAAATTGTTTCTTTTTTGTGATAATACCATGTACCCTGATCCGTTATCTCACCACTTGCTCCCTTTCTCTCCTCTCCTTGATCTTTCTACTTCCTCCACCGTACCCTCTGTCTTCCTCTCACTCACCCCTTCTCTGTCCCTCCACACTATCTCTATCATTTTTCTCCTCTCTGTCCCCTTCTGTCCCTCTGATCTTCACACACTCTCCCTCTGCTCATCTTCCATCTCCTCCTTCACTCTCTTCCTTCATCGCCCTTCTCCTCTTTACTCACACTGCTCCTCTCAAGTCACCAATCCCCTTTCCTTCTCCTTACCCTCCCGACTACTATCGCTCCCCCACACACTCAAATTCACATTTTCAAACTTACAAGCAGTACCACTCTCTCTCACAACCAATACCTCACCTGCATTCTGCACCAACTCTGCCACCAACTATTCAGCACTCCACACACCTGCCCTTCCACCACTTGGTCTCTCAGTCCGGTTCCACCTCTTCTGACATTACCCATAAAATCCACACTTCTCCCATCCACTACTCTACTTTTATACTGTTCTCTTCCTCTCCCCCCTACCCCCAGATTGTATCCAATTGTCAAGTGACTCTGGCCCAATATGTGGCTACTCTCCCCCTGCATGCCAGGTTTCAGAGAAACAAAACATTTTAAAAAAAACACTCTAAGCCCTAACCCCTATCCATGCACGATACTGGTGGCATGTTGTGGTATGGGTGTTTCATTTTTCCTTCGCTGCAGAAAATTGTGTATGTGTCCGGTATATTGGGAGTCATTTCCTTGTAGCATTTTGCAGGCAGTGTCATGCATAGTGTCTCTTCCACTCATTTTGCTCATTTTTTGCGACCATGAATTCTGGTGATTTAGGTCCTTAAATACAAAGGAAAGACCTCTTGCCAGAAGATGTATTGGGATGTATTGTATAACAGAAAGTGGTACCAGCATTTTCATTCAAAGCAGTGGCAGGGATTCAGGTACTGTAACTCCCACTCTACATATCTAGGACAGGGCTGGCTGTGGGATTTCCCTGGTAGGCTCTCTTCCTCAGGTTGTGAGGGATTGCTGCCCCTATCCCCCCTCCCACGACCAGTTGTGTGCTGTGTATTTCTACTTCCCTTGTTTTCCTTGTCAGTTGTTATTGTATGTCCTGGAGAAAGGGGATGTAAGGAAGCATGAATGATATCATAATATTGATGAGTACTGTCTCCACCTCACTCCTAAATAAAATTAAAATAGCCTATTTATGCCGTCCTCATCTCTCTCATGCTTGCCATCCCTCAAAAATCAAAACTGTTTCTGGCTTGCTTCCATACTCGCTGACCGTACAGATCTCCCCACCCTTCTCACTCAAGCAAAACATGACCTTGAATACTGCCATCCAATCCGCTTCCCTCAGGTTCCCCTCGCTCCCAGCATGAGTGCCTGAGCATGCTGGATACATAAAACTATCACTATGACTGATATCCCATGCTGCCATTGGCCAAATTCCAAGCAGAAGACAGAGAGTTTATAAGTAAGGAAATTGGGAACATCTGAGTTTTAATAAACTTCCTGTATACTGCAATCAAGTTAGTAGTGTTAATATCTGCAGCACTACCTGTGATTACAAGGAACATGCATATACAATGGAATCCATACTTTATTATGTTCAGTGAAAAAACGTTGTTAAAGGGAAGTTATGCTTAAGTTGCTATGAAATTCAATGGAAAAACTTTGTTAAAGGGGCGTTATGGTTACAAGTAAAACCGAAAAATCTCCAAAATACACTGGTTATGGTAAGTTAGCAACCATAACTCGCGCCACCACCGTGCACTGTTAAGACTAACACCCAGGACATCAAAGATGACATCACAAATGCCTCGCAAGCCATACATGATGCAGTCGAACCATACCTTTTGAGGGTCACAGTGCTCTATGTGTACTGTGACGCACCACTCTGTAGGTGGAGCAGTTTTGAAGTGCTTTCGAGGATTCGAGAATGCGGTCTGAGAGCACGAGAAACAGTGTCCCCGACCTAAGTAAGACCCACCCAACATCTTTCTCTCTCCATCTGCCCCTTCGTCCCTGCGGTTGGTGCCCATTCCCTACCCTACCTTTACTTCCCTCCGTTGTGTCTCCTGTATAAAGATAAGTCCAAAAAATTACAAAACACAAACAATCACAATTTGCATTTAAACATTTCTTTTCAAGTTTTAAAGTGAAAAATGCATGATATATTTTCAAAAAATGCTTCAAAGCAATTTGAATATTTTGCAAAAAAAAGCTGATTTCAAGCATCTTTAAGATGTACTCCACCGCTGTGGAAAATGTTGGTATTGGCAAATTTAATATTTTCATTATGTAAAGCGGTCATTCCAACATCTCCCAAATATGCACTTACAGCCTTGTTGACATTGCGCCTCGCTTTCTCAATTTGCAGACCAAATGAACTGGAACTCATCCACATCTGTCTCTGGGCAATGCAAGAAAACATTAGTCGATAGTTTGGGAACATTTCCTTCATTTTACCAAATGTCTCCTTCATTGCAAACTGCAATGAAATTCCAGTTACATAACCTAAACAGTTCCCTCCACAATGAATAATGATAATGTCCGGATGTTGGAGTGTGACCAAATTGATACAAAATGGGAGCATCCCACCCACATCATGCCGCGCACTCCAAACCATTCCACAAGAACACCATGAAATCCAAGATTTCCATCTACTCCACACTGCTTTGCATATACCTTCAACCAATGGATCCACGATTCCCCCAAAATTCACACACTCTGCCTCCTGAAAGACACAGCCATAGCCATCTCCACTCCTCTCAGCAAACAGACCTTCTACCACACTCTCTCCTTGCCTACCCCACCCATCAAACCTGGTTGGCCAATCCGCTAGACTGCACAGTCCCATTTCCATGCCTGGCATCCTCAAAAGACCCGGATGTGGCACATGCTGTCCACGGATGACCGCAGTGTCCGTGGACATATCGTCTAATTCAAGAGAGTGGGGAGAACAATTCAAACCAAGGTAAGGTATTTACTCTATAGTGGTGGCTCTGAAAATAGCCTTTTTTCTTTTATTCTTAAAAGGGCCTTGTAAAAAAGCACCTTTTTTAATCTCTTTGTTTTCCTTACAGGCTTACATGAACCTCTTCAAAGCATTCCTTAAATTATGAGGAGCATGGCATTTACAATATTTGACTAAGAAATGCCATCTGCAGCAAATACATTCACAGTCTGAGATTTAATGTTCTTATCCTCAAAAGTGAATATCCCAACACTGCACAAAAAAGAAGATATGCCTCAGTTCACAAGAAACCTTCCTGCAGCTTGCTGAGGACAGACGACATTGGGGCAGTTCCATAGTGCTCTAGGTGCTATGCGAGAAAGAAACACCTTTGCACATGGAAAAAACAGCATTAGTGCCTGTTGCAATTCCTTCAGGGCACTTTGCAAAGTTACTGCACTAATGTACCCCAAATGCAGTCCTCCACAGTGCACCACAAGAACATCTGGAGTATTAAAAAAAACTGCCATATCTTGACAAAGTGCAAGCACACCTTTCAAATTGAAGCCAGGCACACCACACAACAAAGCCTCCACTCCCTCAAATCCAAGGTTGGCAGAAATGCCACTTGTCTCTTCATACCTCTGCAGATCAGTCACAAAGCAATCTCCCACCATCCACAAACTGACTCTCTCCATCTTTGCAACCACAGCCATCTTCACTACATACAGCAATGAAAAAAATGATTACCCTCTCTTTCTATAAAGAATAACCAGAACACCTGATTGGCTAATCCCCATAGTGCCCTTTCCATGTCAGGCATCCTGAAAGGACCCGGATGTGGCACGCCCTGTCTGAGTACTACTGTGGTGTCCTCGGATGCTGTAACACAGGACAGCCATTCTTCCCTTTCCACTTCACTCTTTGCAGTATGTTCTCATTGGCTACTGTTAAGCAGTCACACACCCATCCACCAATCACATCCAAGAACTCTACATCTAACTCTGTCATCTCAGTTCAACACTTCAGATATACTGTTGAACATTCAGAGTACAGGTCTACTGTTATTCCCAAGCACGTCCATCAAAAACTACTGTGAAACTCTCCAAGATTTCTACTTCCAGATTCATCCACATCTGGATCTATCAACATAAAGTACAGGAATGCATATATTTTTTAAATTACATTTCCAACTCTTTTGCAAATGAATATAAACAGGGTTCCTACCACTTACCCTGCATTAACAGATTCAATAATCATACTCGCATTGTCCTGCCTCCTGACATCAAATGGCACTCACAATGCTTTGTAGTTGCAAACTTTTCTTTTCATGAAGATTTTCATAACACTTTCAAAACAGATATTTGCAATTACAGCAGCACTGTCTGTGTCTTTTTTTGTAAAACAAAGAAAACCACATATGACACATTTCCACAGCATGTTTAAGTGCCATAATCTGTTTGAAACTTCAATATTTTACCAAGGCATGCATGCTTACCCACATCACCCATTCTAATTTACAAGCTGTTATTTTCTTCCTTCATTCTGTCACTTTTAAAACCACTTGTCCCACTAACAAAGCTGCACTAAAACTCCAGCAATCCACGCACAAAACAAAAACTGCATGTATGTTACTAAAGCCTGGCATGTACATGAATGAAAAATTACAAAATCCAATGCATCTAAAACTATTCATTTCAGCACCATTGCAAGTAAAACAAATAAATACACATGTACCTTTACAACAGTGCTGTGTGACATTTTTAAGAAATAAATAAAACAAAATGGAAACGATTTCTCCACCATATTGCAATAGCGCTCCTTGTGTGCAATTTCATTAACTTTCCCACACATGCATACTTGCTACCTAACATTCTCCTTTCTAATCTGTACATGCTTCTTGACTGGCTTCTCAATTTTTCTCTGCATACTTGGATTTGCACTGCACCATTTCTAATACAAATAGTGCAACAACAACTACCACACTTTCAGTACTCCCGCCCATAGCGCATACTTATCACAGGACTACCGGCCTCATTACCAACACTGCCGGTGCTCCCATGTCCCCATTTCCATAGAATGCTATGCAACTCCACACAAAAAGAGACTAACATTTTCCACCACCTGCCTATCCAGGCCAACATGACCTGCAATGTCCTAGTCACACTGGGAAGCTAGCTGCCAAATAATCTGGTGGCAACCCATATCCAGCAACTGCAGTGTTACAAGCATTCTTGCAATCATGTGCAATGTTACTAACTCTTCTTCCCAACAACTCCTCCTACAGTGCAACATAATGTCTTCTTGTACTACAATTACTTTGCCATTACCACACATACCCACAAATTGTCTTCTTTCCCAATTGCCGTGAAGAACAGCCTCCTGATAGAGAACAACCTCTCTTAAAGAAGACAAGAACTAGAAAACACTTCTCTTCACATCCTACAAAGTAAGTGCAGTACTGTAATAGTATTCTTTCTGTTACTCATACAGTGCAGTGAAGCCGTATACTAGCCTACTCAATTCTTTCCAAACCAACAGCATTTACCTCACTCTTACTGATTGCACCTCAGCAGGTACACTCTTTGTATTCTCATCTGAACATCTAGTATCGTGAAAACATGGTAATGTCCTTACTTATTCTTGCACAGTAACAGTTAACAAAAAAGGTCCCAGTGACACTGTGCCAATTGGTGCAAGGATTAAATTCCAATTTGGTGTTTATTTAGAATGATGAGACAGCCTGACATGTGTTTCGAGTTTTCCTAGCTCTTCATCTGAAGCTTTAATACGAGATTCAATGGTCCAAATCTGTATATGGCAAAAGTTGGCTGATGCTTCACAATTGCGGCGAAATCTGGTGTAAGGAGAAGTAACAACAATACAACCGCAAGTGCACAGTACACTATTTGACTCACTTAACCAAGCCCTTCACACATCTACACACACACACAACTACTCTTACAACCTTCCCAACCAGAACTAACAGGCCATTGCACATTCACACAGCCCTCTATTTATGTCTGCCCTCATATTCACACACTCATTCACAATGCAAGCAAATACATGGCACAACTTTCAAACCCACACTTTCCTTTTTTCTCCAAACAGACAGAACATAATGCCTACTAAAAAGTAACTCTGTATAAACAATGAAAGAATAGAGCAGATTAAAGCATGCAAAATACTCATCGTCTTCCAGCAGAATTTATAGCAAATGTTCAAACAAAAATGCTAATACAGTCAGTCAACAAAACTGAACCAGCTAGCACTAAAAAATCTAGGCCCGCTCTTCTAAAAAGTAAAAATAAAAACAAATAAATAAAGAAGAATAAAACGACTAATAGCACAGCACTACATCTATCAATCTTAACGTAGCCACAGTTAAGTATTCCCAAATATTAATTTTACATTTTTCCACCATAGGGTGCTTCAAAATCTTATAAGAACAGCAGAAAAGTCATGCTCAACCCTTAAAAATTCCTGCAGCAGTCTAATCCTGGAATTGTTTATATTAATTTTAACCAAAATGAGACCACTAACAAAATTAATCAGTGAACTACAAAAAGTACCTCTAAACATGCGCAATGTCAACATAGATGCCTTTGCAAACTTCTGTGCAGGTGAATGTATTCACACAAGCAGCACATAACCATATTTCAATGAAGAGGCTTATAAACAAGAGCAGAAAAACCCAATTGCCATACAGACTAGTGGCCGAGAGTATGAAATGGTAGACAAGGCCATTATGGCACAAGAAACCCTCATTGACAAAATTTCCCCAACAAACTTACAATCAACTCTTCATTCTACCGAACCAATCCGTCCTGTCGACAAATGGTCCTGCACCTCCATTTGTAAAATACAGAAACAATCCTTCAAATCTGCAACATTTTAATAACATTCTCCTACATGGCACTGCCAAATAACTCTTTCAACAAATAGCCACATTGAAAGTAAATATTTTGGAAGTGAAGATCACTTACAAAATCCAGTAACTTTAGAGAAGAGTAGCGAAAATCTTACAAAAGCCAGTCTCCAATAAACACGTACGAAAAAGAAATAGCAGAGTTTAAAAGTGCATCTGCTGAAGTACCAAACCAAGAATGTGTGTGTTGTTGCAGAACTTTTTATTAAAAGAACCCCAACACTGTAGATAGAAGACAATGAGAAATCCCAATTGCTCTAATTGGCTCTATAATTTATAGCAAAAAACAAATACAAAATCACTAACCCCTCAATACTTTGCACATACTGTAATGCAAAGCTTGATAATAACCAAATGCCTTCACAGGATATCAGTAAATTATGTAAATTCGGAGAACATTACCAAAAACTTAATAAACAACAACGTCCTAACAAAGAAATGCAAAAAAGAAATAGCTACGTTTCAAAACACATCTGCTGAAATACCAGACAAAATGTGTCTGTTGTTGCAGAACTTTTTATAAAAAGAGCACAGAAATAGTAGATATAGTCTACACATTAGGGGGCAATGAGGAATCCCAATGGATCCAATAAGCTTTATATCCAACAGCGGAAACTAAATACAAAATAACTGACCCCTCAATAGTTTGCACATACTGCAACACAAAGCTTGACAATAACCAAATTCCATTGCATGCAATCACTAATAAATATTCCCACTTCCAAAACCTCTCCAACAGCTTAATTTGTATGAGAGCATTATAATCCAAACATTTCATCCATTTTGAGCTATAAAGTGCCATCAACCGAAAAAAAACAAATTGCCTCCTTCTGAATTACTAATAGGCATCCGTGGCAAAGTAGTTTATTTGCCATTAGATTGTAACGAAAATGCAGACACTCTAGGAGTGCAAAGGCCAATAGATAAATCTTTGATTATCCTAGTGAATGGTGTATCAATGAAAGAAAAAACTATTTGGCAACTACTAGTTGACTTAAACAAAGTTAGAAAAGCCCTACAATATATTAAAGAGAACAATGAGTACTACAAAGAAATAAACATTGAACAAAACCTAAGGGAAACTGCTGAAATAATTCAGGATTCCTCACCAACTGGCCAATTTGAAATTGTAGATCTTATTGCAAAATCCAATTTTTTAGACCAGTATACAATTCACCCACTGCACTCCAAAGTCAGCATAGATGATCCACTAGAAACATATCAAATGTGTCAAGCCAAAGGATCTCCAATAAGCATATGGGAAAACGTGTAGAAGCACAAGCCTTTCCTCTATTCTTTCCCACATGAAAAGGGAGAAAATATGATGAAAGATGCACACAAATAACAGCATCAGAATACCGCTCTATACTTTTGTATTCTGGAGACCCCAGATTCAGAGAAAACATTAAATAGATGTTCCACCTCCTGCTTGAAAGTGAAATAGCAGCTCTGTTACGTAGTTGCACACACATTGAAAACAGGATCCAATTTTTTAAACATGTCTGCTACCCTACTACTTCAAATGATAAAAGAAAAAGATGAAGTTTTGCACCCAAGTATCACAAATCTCTTGGCAAACATGTGTAGTAAAAAAGAATACTGGTTCCGATGTCATGTTGATATAGAGTGTATGCTAAAGTACCTTAGCCCACCCACATGGTTTGTCACTTTGAGTTGTGCAGAATATGCATGTGAGGACTTGCACGACTTCCTACATATAGCAAACCAAAACAAAGATGGGATAGACATAACAACACCAGAAGAACTCTGCTCTCTTGATCCTGTAAATGTATCAAGATACTTTGACCACCGCTTTATTGCCATGCTGCACTACATCTGTAATACAACCATTCCTCCCCTCAGAGAAGTGGAACAGTTCTTTTGGAGAAAAGAATATCCATCCAGAGGAGCACCACACATCCACATGTTTTTGTGGATAAAAGATGCTCCTAAATGTGGTCATGACAGTGATGCCACTGTTTTACGGTTTGTTCACAAATATGTTACCTGTGTCATCCCTTCAGAAAACACACATAGTGAGGTACATATACAAAATTTACACTACCCAAAACATAAGTGTGGCAAATATTGCCGATGCAAATATAAAAACAAAGGTTAATACTATACCAAATGTTGCTTTGGTTTCCCTAGACCAGTTTCAGCAAAAGGACAAGTAAACAGCTTCATGTCTTCTGTTAGACACAGTGTGAAAGGCAAATTGCATTAAAAGAAACAAAGCTTCAAAGTACATCAATGATTAGAATACAATCATTGCCCTCTTGTGGAATGCACACATAGATAAACAATACATTGCAGACAATTCCACTGCTGTTGCAAGATATGTCACTGCCTACCTAACCAAAGCTGAGAAAACAGAGCTAAAAGACCTCTTGGATGACATATCATCTGACAAAACACGCTCACAAAAATTGTACAGCTTTGGCATAAAAATGCTCTCCCACAGAGAATGTGGATGCTACGAGGCTGTAGACCGTTTAACAGGCACAGCCTTATATGGCAAATCCGAACACATAGGGGGTCATTCCGAGTAGGGCGCAAAGGGAAACCGGGCACCGTTAAGGACATCGGTGCCGGTAAACACTTTGCACCCTACTACGAGGTCCCTTTGCGGCCCCGTCCGTAACACCTGCTTTTACCAGGCGTTATGGACGGGATTGGCAAAGGGACTTCAGAGCTAGAAACGGTACCGTAATTTACGGTACCGTTATTAGCACCATTCCCATTGAGCCCTATGGGGGCTCAAATGGGAATGGGGATTGACATTTTCAATGGGGATTTACTGGTCCTGCAAAGTTTGGACTAGACCGGTAAGTCCCCATTGAACGAGGGCGGATAGCGCCATGACTAGCACCAACCTCAGAATGAGGGCCATAGTCTGGCTAAGCCTGGTCCTGCTACATCCAGAAAAAGAGTGCTGAAATCATACCAAGACATAGGGCCTCATTACAAGTATTGCGGAATGGGTTAATGGCTGCAGCTAATGGGGGAGGTGCCATTAAACTCTTTTTGCAATATTATGAGGTTCCCTCGTGGGACCCGATGAAGACGTCTAGTTTTACCAAACGTTCAGAGCTGGTCCCGCGAGGGGACCAGGGAGCTAACAATGGGCCAGTCGTAATCGGCCTGTTGTTAGCTCCCGCACCCATTCGCATTGAGCCCTATGGGGGCTCAAATGGGAATGGGGAAGGTCCGGGCCCGGGTTCCCTGAAGGAGGAATTACCAGGCCCTCCAAACTCGGAATGGCCCGGTAATTCCCCATTCAGGAAACCCGGACACGGTTTTGGAGGCAGCCATGCCATGGCTACCTCCAAAGTCGTAATGAGGCCCATAGAATCAATAGCCAAAAATGATCCCAACAGCCAGGACATTTTGAAAAACTATTTATTAGACACATTTTACCCAAACAAAAGTAGTACTTTGGAAAACATGTGCTTGTACCACATATCCCAACATTTCTCCTACAAGAACAATGTTAAACCAGATGAAAAAAAATGGAAAATACATAGTAAAAACGTGTGAAGGCAGCCTCATCAAACTTACCAAGCCCAGCGTAATTAATCACATCAAGTTATCGTTTAAAACTCGGCAATATAGAGAACTTTACTACATGTCTCTACTCCAACTTTTTAAACCATGGAGAAAAGAAGAAGATGTATTGAGCACCCATGACTTATTTAAAGCTGCATTCAATGCAAATGAAAGCAGTATAACAAATGCCTATTTCATGCAATAAAAAATGTCATGCAATGCAAAAGCATGTTGGACAATGAACGCCAACAAGTGGAAGAAGTTCAAGCACAACTAAATGAAGACACTCCTGAGGGCAGTCAACCTTCTGTTACAGGAAACCAAGAACAACTTGAGAAGCCACTCATAGTAAATGAAGCAGAATTAGCCATGACTGAAACAGAAAACACCATGTATCAATAAGAGCAATCAGAAGAGAAATTGGCACTGCTCAAAGAACAACTCAATGATGAGCATTTAAGCATTTTCCTAGTCACTAAAGAAATTGAACATGGTTTGCAGCATGAAAGTAACCCTTGTAGCAGCTGTCAAAATTATAAACCTGTACTCCTCTATGTAAGTGATGAAGCGGGTTCAGGCAAAACATTCTTAATAAAACTCATGTGCAAATTCCTACAAAAGGTAACAAACAACAACATTTGAGCTGTTGGAACAGTCCCCACAGGTTTAGCTGCCTACAGCATAGGAGGTATTACATTACACTGATTACTGATCCTTCCAGTAGAACACAAAAACAAATTAGAGTATTTCAAACTATCAACAGAAGCTGCTACTGAACTATGCAGAATTCTGAAACAAATGAAAATTCTCCTACTATATGAGGTGAGCATGGTCTCCAACTTAATGTTGGCTGTAATTCACCTCAGATTACAAGAAGTCCTTAAAGCGGACTACGAAGAACTCTTTGGAGGAAAACACATTGTTGTTTTTGGAGATCTCCTACAATTAACACCAGTGAAAGGTGAACCTATTTTTAAAACCTTAGGACACAAACAATGCCACAACACACTTGACAGCATGGGAAATGTAAATCTCTGGCAACATTTCCAATACAGAGAACTAACTCAAAACATGTGTCAGTCTACAGACCGCACCTATGTTAACATTTTAAAAAGCATTAGGACTGGTCTTGTTTCTAAAGATGCACAATCTATCTTAAATAGTAGAATCATCTATGAGCTAAATGGGCATGGCACATCTGCTCCTGATATCATGGAACGATTAGCACAAAGAAAAATGTAAAATGCATGTCCTTAATGCCAACCCTTGCAAGCTGAACGCAATACAATGAGGCAATGTTAAAAATTGAAATGGAACCAGTAGGGCATATTAGCTCCACAGACAAACTGGAAGTGCATGGCATGACACTCCCTATGTGTCAACAAGCAACAGCATGACTAAATAGCTTAGAAAAATGTATCTCCAACACAGCTGGTTTGGATAAAATGTTAACACTCTGATTAAACTGCAGAGTAATTCTAAAACGTAACCTTGATGTGGAGCAAGGTTTAGTTAATGGAGCAATTGGAGCAGTTGTTGGATTCCAGACACATCCACATGACACCAACATTCAGTTTGTCAACATCCACTTTGACAAACATTCAGAAGTTAAAAGGGTAGGATGCTCAACAGCATGATTCCTTCTTTTCAAAGACATCTATGACTCTTACATATGCAGTCACTATTCACAAATCTCAAGGTCTAAACCTCGATCAGGCATTGGTTGACATTGGCAGCACAGTCTTTAAAGAAGGTATGAGTTATGTAGCACTGTCACGTCTCTGTAAACTCGAAGGATTATTTCTAGTCAGTTTTGATGCAAACAAAGTCAAGGCTGACATTCCTTGCATCGTAGAGTACAACAGACTATGTGCACTCTACACACCTCATCTCGATATATACCCTGTTTCTCAAAAAGGTATAGTTGCAAACAGAACGTATAAGAGATCTCCCAACAGTACCACCAAAGAAACTCTAAAAAACTGCTACTCCATCAGGATACACAACTACAAAAGTATCTAGTGCAAACACAAATGCACATCCAACAGCAGAAACAAAGAGAAACATGTCTTCTAAAAAAGAAGTGAAAGTACAGCAAATGACACAGAGACAGAACTCTCTGGTCCATTTAAATTTTCCAACACAACTGGTGTAAATTGCTATGCAAATGTAGCAATCATTCTTCTGTTCCAATTGCCACCAATTTTTCAAAACATTTTCTTGAAAAGCTCAGACCAGTTGTGTTTGCAAAATGCTCGTGCTTCATAGAAATGCAGCAAATAATCCTGACAACACTTACAGTGTCTCAGGAATAAGGCAAGAATTGGACTACTGTGCAGGTATAGTAAGATTCCCCATAAACACACAGGAAGATCCACAATAATTTGTAATGTACTTATTGCAAGTACTAGAAAGCAAATATATACCTATAAATGAAATCTTTCAGATTTCATACACGTGGAAGCATACATGAACTCTCTGTAAGCATATTGCACATGAGCACGTCCCTAATGAACAATTTGTGTATGTATCTATACCTAATTGTTAATCCATTCCATTTCATCAGCTGGTTCAAAATGCAAATCGTGGCATATTAGGCACTGTTTGAAATTCAGACAATTGTTCAACCTTACACATAAACTCACATAGCCAATATGTAATAGTAATGCTTTTAAAATACAAAGTAGATGTCACCAAAAACAACTGCAAGCTTACTAGCTTCACACACAGACAAGTGTCTGTTGGAAAGAAAACATTCACAACAGTAGACATAATCTACCACACTGGTGTCACAACCACTGCATGTCACTATACTGCATACATAAGAACAATATGTGGTTGGTTTGAATCAATGACACTTCCATTACTCTAAAAGATAGATTGCTAGCAAATCTAACACATGCCTACTTAATATCCCTTAAACCTAAATTTAGTCGCTGACCTGTAAACCTATCGTAACTTAGTGCACTTTAGACACCAACTGGTATCTAAGTGCTTCAGAAAATACCCTTCTCAACAGTAAAACAAATAATTAAAATACACCAACTGGTATATAACCACATCCATAGTGCTACAATACTACTTGTGAAATGGAAAACAGTTTAAATATGGCAACAGATATACATTTAGTACATTTTTTATAATGCTAAATAGATGTTTTCCCCAATGACACAATGATTATGCAAACAGAATCAACAACTGTGCAAAACACACACTAATGTTATTTCACCCATAGTACTTAAAGTTTACTCATTATGAGGGTCTACAAAGTTTAGACACTAACCTGTAAAACTATCAACAGTTAGAATACACCATCAGGTATCTAACTGCAGCCATACCACTCCAACAGTACTTTTAAATAGCAAAATAGCTAGAATACACCAATAGAAATAAAAGTGCTTCAAAAGACACCTTTGAAAACTGTAAAACTATCAAGAATTACAATACGCCAACTGCTGTCTAACTGCACCCATAATACTGCAATGTTACTTTCTAATATTGAAATAGTTTGAATACAGCAATAGAAATAAAAGTGCTTCAAAACAGACCCTTCAAAACTATAAAACTATCAACAGTTAGAATATGCCAACTGGTATCTAACTGCACCCATAATACTCCAATATTAGTTTTCAATAGTGAAAAAGTTCAAATCCACCAACAGGAATAAAAGTGCTTCAAACCATACACTTCAAAACTATAAAACTATCAACAGTTAGAATATGCCAACTGGTATCTAACTGCACCCATAACACTGCAATAATACTTTCCAATAATGAAAGAGTTCAAATCCACCAACAGAAATAAAAGTGCTTCAAAAGATACCCTTGAAAACTGTAAAACTATCAACAGTTAGAATACACTAACTGGTATATAACTGCATCCATAATACTGCAATATTATTTTCCAATAGTGAGTTAAAATCCACCAACACGAATCAAACTGCATCAAAACATACTCTTCAAAACTGCAAAACTATACAAAGTTAGAATACACCAACTGGTATCTAACTGCAGCCATTCCATCAGAACTTTCGAAAAGCAAAACATGTACACCATTACAATTGTTTCTACTGCAACACTGCGTGTACCATCCAACAGACTTAATTATGCACCTCAAACATTCCTTTAAGTACTGCACACTTCAAACAAACATAGTGTGACACGTAACGTCAAATAAATGTACTAGGGTTTTTTTAATCCTACATGGCTTTTTCCCCACAGACACAATGATTATGGAAACAAACACAGCAATGGTGCAAAAAGAACAGTAATGTTGTTTGAAGCATAGTACTTGGAATGTACTAATTATGAGGGTCTAAAAAGTACATGAATATGTGAGGCTGTATGCAATGCAAGATTTGGAACGATCCTACCTAACATATTATACTATGTTCTGTTTCACAGAGAAAGAAGCAAAGATTTCTCCTGCATAACCATATACAACAAAGTCAACCAGTACCCCAATGCTACATCAATGTACTTTTTCCACTTTAATGGTATTCTGTCACTATCTTCAAAAAACTATACACTGCCTATACAGTATGTATAATTACTATACACATATTATTATAATGGTGTTTCCAATGGCCGAATTCCATTCCTGTATACATATTACAATAGTTGTGGCCAGTGGCCAGTTTCTTGGGTGCATGGCCGTATTATGCTATGGTGGTTGTGGCCAGTGCCTACATGCATGCATCTCCATGCACCCAAGAATCTGGCCCCTGGCCACAACCACCACACCACAACTTTCCTTAACTTCCCAATTCAAATGCCATCTGCAGATATCAAAGTAGACTGCCAACCCTGTTTTTCACCAATGCCAATATGACCATATCATCTAGATTACACTCCCCTACTCTAACAAGCCCTTTTATAGTCACCAAATAACCACAAACGTTTTTCTCCAACTGCCCACCGAACACTTACTATTACAATGGTTGCAGCCAGATTCTTGGTTGCATGGCTGTATTATGCTGTGCTGGTTGTGCCACTGCCTAGATTCCTGGGTGCATGGCCTACTTTTTAACCTATGCAAACATCCTCATACTATCTACATTCCACTCCCCTACACTAACAAAGCCTGCATGCAGTCACCAGATAAACTGCCTGCCCAAGACCCTGTCCGCGGACTACTGCGGTGTCCACGGGTGCCATTGCCTAGATTCCCAGGTACATGGCCTACTTTATAACCTTTGCAAACATCCTCATATCATCTACATTCCACTCTGCTACCCCAATAAAGGCTGCCTGCAGTCACCAGATAAGCTGCCTGCCCAAGACCCTGTCCGCGGACTACTGCGGTGTCCGCGGACTGCAGCGCATGCACTTCTTCCACCTAAACAAATAGCCGCATATCATCTTTATTTCACTGCCTCCACCCTTCCCAACCCCTCTTCCCTACAGAAAATGAGCCAAGACATGTTTCCCAGCCCTGTTGCCCACTGTGCTGTCCGAGGACAGCCGCGTCTGTCCGCGGATAGAATGTGGCTGGCGTTTCGGGAAAAATACTATGCACATCACACTTTTCACCAACCAATCAGCGGGCACATTGAGTGTCCGCGGACATCACGTCACCCTCTGAACCAATCAGCGTCTCCTGTCTGCAGAGGAAGTGGATCCACAGAGCGGACCCAGATATCACTATTTTGTGGGACCTACATTTTGCCCAAAACTACTTGATGGATTTACACCAAATTTGCAAAGCACATTTTCGGGACCATGCCACCGCTCCTACTGCTAATTTGATGAAAATCCGTCCAGTGGTTTGGGCTGTAGGCGTGACCACATTTTTTTCCCTTTGTGTCTATGGTGGTGGTTATGAGTTGGGCGATAAGGGGAGAAATAACAGTATTTGCCAAATGCTGTGTTTTATACGAACCATCTAATTCAGAGGTGAGCAGGCCAGCGGTATTCCTGGGGATTAGTGCTGGGGACATTACGAGTTGGACTTTCCAAATGAAAATCAGCCAAATTGGTTGAAACAGTATTTATTTTTTTACTGTACAGAAATAAATGTGCAAGTGTTTCCTTAAGCAAGATACAAACATATTATACACTGAGCCATTGTCAGGGTACTGAAAAGGTGAACATATTTTATACACTGCTTGCCGCTTGACACATGTCATTCATAATAAGGACACAACTGACAAATGTGTGCATGTATTAAAATAAAACAACACCCACAGTAGTAGTTTGTATCACTACAGTATATTGTCTATTTCTGCCATCAATATGATGGTAAACATTGATTAAAAAAAGACAACATGACAGAAAACCATGGCATAGAAGCTGATTTTAGGAGTGTGTGTGATTCAATCCTTTCAAATTGCAAATGGTATATCTTGACCATTCAAAACCTCATCTTATTTGTCATATTTTGAAGGTTGGGGAAAGACCTTCAGCTATGTTCCTGAGGGCAGGCTACACACTTAGCAACACATTCTTCTGCAACAATTTACCTGATTCATGGAATTTTCTCTTCAGTAAATAGGGACTGTGCACGCCAAACCACGCTTGAAATCACATTTGATGATTTATCGAATCGACTGTGCAGGACTTTTTCGTACTTTGCAGGGACTTCACGCAGGCTCAGCACATCTCTGCATGTAGTTGATCACCCTGCGTGAGACACCTTGCAGAGCATGGGTGTGGCCTGCGCAGAGGCAAGAGTAGGGGGTGAACATGGGAAATGGGGAAGAACTTGGGAAAATTACGAGGGACGGGACACAGGCAGTCAAACGCACACCTACAACTGCGCAGGAAAATCATATTCATGGATCTCACTGCGCAACCTCCCGTCAGGCAAATGACCGCTCAAAGCTTTTGATGTAACCGCCACCCGAAGGCAGGCATACAGACACTTGCACATGGGAATCACTGCACAGAGGTAAAATGGCATGTTGGAGTTAGTGGTGCGTGCATGCAGTCGGGGTTCCGAAAGAAGTTAGGGGTGCACATTAGCAGTGTAGGGGGGTCCGCTCGCATATTTACCAGGAAATGTTAACGTTTATGATACATATTACGTATGTTAAGGAGATGGAAGGAGAAAGGAGAAAGGAGGGAGAGGAACAAAACAAGCAACTATCATACTAGGCCTGACAACAGTTCAGATTGTGCTGGGGTGGGATAACAAGTAAGGAGGGGGGAGGCGACAAACATTTGTTAGTATCATACTAGGTCCAGGGAAAATTGGGATAGAGTAAGTGCATAGAAAAAAGTAAGGGAGGGGGAGGAGAGAAGGGGGAAGGGAGAGGAGAATAGAACAAATAATAAAACAGTGAAAAGAGCAGAGAAGCAGAGGGGGGAGCGAATACAGTTACAGAGGTCAGTGAAACACAATGTTGCAAGGGAACAGAAAGTGTAGGCAAGCATTCACAGTGACAATGGGCACAGCATGATTCAGGGTCAACCTGAGTGCGATATCCAGGGAAGGTCTAGCATGAGAGTTGAGGTAGTGAAGCAACATTAGACAGTGGCCCTCATTACGAGGAGGGTGGTAAGGGGTTAATGGCACCGGTAAAGGTGCCAGAGCTGTTATCCCTGTACCGCCCTATTACGAGGTCCCCTCGTAAACAAGGACGTTTTACCAGACGTCCTTTGCAGGTCTCGCGAGGGGACAAGCCTGCTAACAACGGGCCTGTTATTAACGGGCCTGTTGTTAGCATGCTCCCCATTCCCATTTAGCCCTACGGGGGCTCAAATGGGAATGGAGATGGTCCGTGTCCAGGTTCCCTGAATAAGGAAACACCGGGCCCTCCAAAGTCCGAATGGGCCGGTATTTCCCCATTCAGGGACCAAAGACCCGGACCCGAGTTTGGAGGGAGCCATGTCCTTATTAAGGGCATGGCTACCTCCAAACTCATAATGAGGCCCAAAGTGTCCATTCGTCCTGCCCTCCTTCCCTCCTTCACAGTGTGTTCCAGATGAAGTGCCTCTCTCCCTCGGCACTGGGAGCCTTTCGGAGCTCCATCCGCACCTTTGGAGAATTAAGGTAAGCTCTCTCTAGGCTTATTGCAGCACATACACTGGCGCTTGTTATTGATTTTAATAATGTGCAGTGATGGCACTGAGCAGTTTACCATTTACGGGCAAGGAACAATGATTACCATCTTGGGGATTACCTGTATTTGACTTGTAACAGGTTTTCTCCCACTCTGACTAAATGCGACTTGGCCATTCCAAGATGGTGGCATGCATTTCGCCCACTGTAGTCCTTGTCCTAGTTTGCTCATCTTTGCCTCTGATTGGTCTAAGGCCTCAACATCATGGCCTATGTGGTAGCCGGCAGGCTTGGCCGGCCCTCCAACCAAAGGCCCATTCCTAATGCCCATATCTGCTCCCTGTCCACTTCAGGTATGCTTCCCACCCCCCTCTGGTCCCCTATGATGTTGTAGTTTGCCCACACCCCCATCTTGCCCCCTATGTTGTTGTCGTGTGCCCCCTTCTGGTCCCCTGTGTTGTCGTAGTGTGCCGCTCACCCCTTCTGGTCCCCGTGATGGTGTTGTTTGCCCCGCACGACCCCCTCTGGTCCCACTGTGATGCCATTGTGTGCCCCCTCCCCCTTCTGGTCCCCCCATTATATCGTTGTTTGCCCCCTCTGGTCCCCTGTGATGTTGTTGTTTGCCCCCCACCTCCCTCTGGTCCCCCGTGTCGTTGTAGTGTGCCCTACATCTGCCCCACTGGTCCCCTGTGTTGTTGTTGTGTGCCCTCTCACCCCTCTTATCCCCCCATGATGTCATGTTGTGTCCCACCTCTGGTCCCCCCGTGATTTCGCTGTATGCCCTGACCCCCCTCTTTTACCCCCCGTTTGGCCCCCCTTGATTTCCTCCCCCCTGCCTTCCCTGATCTCTTCTCCCTCCTCCCCCTCCTAATCCCTTTCCTTTCTGATACCCTCCTACCCATTGATTGCAAGAGTTTTTTTGATTCATGAAGTGTTCACCATCAATGACGTTTGACAATGATTGGAATTGACATGGGAACCCAATCAGACCTCCAAAGGCTGGGGCACTGATTAATCGAAAATAGGTTAAAAAAAAGGGAGCTTAGTATTCTCTGGGTTATTCTGAGAATGGAGCTTCGTACATATGAGTCGTCTGAGGGTGCTAGGAGAAGGAGCCCTGAACAAATCTCGGAGATTCGTCAAAAAAGATCACTGATAAGTGATAAGCAGCTGATATTGTGTGTTAACTCTACTGCTAGTCGATACAGTATAGTCCAGTGGGAACTTTGAGGAGTTCCTGAGAGAAATGAATGGAAGAGAAATTATTGTCTGAAACGTGCTTCATTTTGGCCATAGTAATCTTTTTTTTTTTTTTAGTATTGCAGCAACAAAGGAGAAACTTGCATTTAGATGACAAATCATAGTTCAATCTCCATCATCGTTCTGCTTGTCTGAGTGATTTTTTTGATATCCAAATCTCATTGGAAAACCACCGCTATTTAATCTCAGATTTACTCTTTTAAAATCCTATTTCAAGGGTGGCTAGGTGATCAACAGCAACTGTGGTTTTATGATAAAAGTTGTCAAATAGCCACGATAGTCTGTCAGTTACTGTGTTAACATTGACCTTGTTTTTCCAAAGGTGTAATGTAATTGTGCTCTAGTAAGATATCCTGATGAACATTCTATTTTAATTTGATATTTATACAGTGCCAAATGTATATTAAACTATGTCAAATTGCACATTTCTCGCTGCCAACCAGATGTATGTTGTATGTCTTCAGCAATTTACAAAATGCCAACTAATCTTCAACCTTTATTCTGAGACTAAACGAAGTGAGTGCACATGGTGGTAATCAACCAAAGAAAGCCAACTGCAAAGGCTGGGGTAGTCTAGCAATCTCCAAAGTAGCAGCAACCAAAGAGAACCAACACAGAAGACGGGGAGATGGTACAAAGTAACTCAACAGAACACATAGAAAGGGGCAGGGACGTCATTCAGGGGTTGCCAGGGGTCACACCTGCGACCCCTGAGTTCTCCCTTACTACTCTTGTGGTCTCCCTTGCCACCAAGCTGGTAAGATAGCTCACTGGGTTGAGAGTTTGCTGCTGTAATGTGTGTGTGATCTGCAGGTTCGACTCCAGACAAGGTCAATTTAGCCTTTCATCCTGCTGAGATTGATAAATGAGTACCAACACATGTTGGATGATATTGTATGTATATGTGTTCTATATGAAGCTCTTAGGCATACATGCTATATAATAACACAGCATTATCGTTTGGGCTTGCATTCACAGTAATTTGGTAATATGGGCCTATACGCACTGATATTAATGTATACAGTGATATCATAACCATATGTTTTATTGGGTACTTAGAAACAATGCTATGTGATGCCACTTCCTGTTTTTTCAAGGGGTGAAAGGTTGTGTTCCATCGACTCCCATGATGTCACTTGGGTGTGGGGTCAAATGACATCACTTCCTGTGATGTCATCAGAGGTCAAGGGTTGTGTGATGTCACATCCGCTCCCCCTGGCATTTTGGTGAAATGATGTCCCTGGGAGGGGGCACATCCAAGATGTAAGATGCCTTGAATGAACGAAGAGAACCAAGAGATAACAAATTAGTGAACAAAAAGGGTGGTGTATAGCAGGGTCGGACTGGCACATAAAATAGTCACCAAACAAAAAGTGCCCCACAGTTGCAAATGTCAATTCATTCCTTTTGTAACACACTCTTTGAGTAGTACCCAAGGGGGAGGTTTTTGATAAAACGTGATGCAAATTGTGCATTGTAAAGAATATTTATTCAGTAATAGTGGTCAAGACTACTAGCCGCATGGTGAAGTAACTTAACAACCTGGCCTCACGGGCCAAGAAAATGGCCTACACTAGCATTTGCCATTTTTGATTCGGCATTGCCCTATTGCCCTATAGGCCATAACGAGATTGGTGGACACATCATTCTAATGGTGTGGAATGATGCATCAGGCACCGGGCCAACGCTGACAAGGGAAATAGGTAAAGTTTTCGGATTGTGATTCTTCAATTCCACAACATGCAAAACACGTGGCATTAAACCTCTCTGGAGACGCTGGAAATCAAAGTTTGAAGGAGAGAGAGAGCGGGAGAGAGAGAGAGACCCATAACTTTATAAATAAGGTCATGTTTTCCACTTTCAGTCAAACTCTGGCAACTTTATTTTACCAAAAACTTTAGAGATTGTGTTCTATGTGTAGGCCTTCGTAAAAAACGCCAATGACAATAGAATGCATAGCGTTCTTTCACTGTCTCCTTTCCATTTGAGCCTAAGCATTTTACATTACTTTGAATTGTGAATTGGATGCCGAGGAAACCATTTTGCCCACTGTATTCCCAATTCTTGATCAGAGCATTTGTTGACAAGCATTCATTTCTTTAATGGGATTAAACATGTGTTAACCACTAGCTGAGCATGTAAAATGGGAGCAGAGTTCTGAGCATACTACAGCCGTCTGCATCCGGGGCTGAGGTTATACAGTTTTTCAGAGCTGTTTTCGTTTCCCTCCCAAAGTTTGGAGGGGCATTTTATAAAATAAATGTGAATTGCATGGAGGCACTCTCCAACTTTAGCACTAATGTGCTATAGTTTCCCGTGTGCAGGGAAGTGAAGAGTAATACCATGTGAAATTACCTTTACCCTACAGTTTTACTCTCCATCATGTGAAATCGTAAATGTTGCCGCCACGTTATTATTTCTACATGGCATTTACAATGGGTGTTCATTTCAGGGTGGTTCTATAGGAATCCATTCGTTCTACACCTGCATTAAAACATATCATGCAGCCTTCAAAGGACTTTTAAGAAAGTGGAAGAAAGCACTTAATTCCACTGTGTGCTCCTTCTCTGCCTTGAAAGCGCATGAGAATGGGCTGGAGTGGCGAAAGAAGGTGTGCATGCCTTATGCCGAACATCATCATTTTAAATGTGGCAGAGAGGGAGAGGGAAACAATACAGCGAGACACATTTTTAAGCCTCCATTGCCCTTTCTTCCCCATATGGGAGCAGTGGCGCAGAGTGGAGATAAGGGGCCCGATTCATGGAACTTTTAGCACAGTGCAAAGTGACTTTGCACATGCGCTTGCACTGCCAGCAAACACCCTGATTCACAGAGTGGTGCAAAATAGTGTTTGCACCACACTTAATGGGCCTAATTTACGGGGCAAAGAGTCCTTTTGCAGTGCAGAGTGACTTTGTACTGCCAGCAATCACCCTGATTCACAGAGTGGTGCAACATGGTTTTTGTTTTTGCTGCAAAGTCACTTTGCACCGTACTAAAAATTCCATGAATCAAGCCCAAGGTGTCTGTTGTGCTTACCTTCTCTGGATTGTTGGTGCATTACATTTTAGGCCTGAATGAGATTTTCCTCTAGGTGTAAAATGAATGTAGCTCAATGGCATCGCCAGGGTTTCGCACCTGCTCAAGACAAGGCACATTTCATTAGTAAACGCCATCTGCTAAGCATAACTCTCGGGCAGCGTTTTTTCACAAGATGGGGAGGAACATGAAAGCGTTAAAGTGAGTTTGCCTCTCTTTACTCTTTCCTTTTCCCCTCTGCCTTGCGAAGGATGAACATTCCAGCATGTAAGTGCAAACGATGGTGGTTGTCTCCTTGCAATTTGCGTGTAATAGAAAATAAGACTTTTAGTGATGAAACATGTTTGCACTATTCCATATAATATATGCATTTGCTCAATTGTTAGTAGTAGACAGTCTGACCCCATGTGTCGTCACTTCCCTTCATGAGAATGCTTATTCAGTAGCACTGTGGTTATCAAGTTAAAAGTAGGATTCAGAGAGTAAAGAGGAGCTGGCTGCTTAGCCGGGCTGGACTAGAAACCAAGAGTAGCAATGGAAAATGTTGTTAAACCAAGCCCGCCTCCTCTGGGTGTTGCAGACTTTGGCACGTTTAGAAATGATGTCTGTATTTGATTTTTTTTTAGTTTGGCCTCCTAGGTGGTGCTTGCGCCACTTATAAACCCAATCTATTGTATTAGAGTACAAATAGGGAGACATGGCATATGAGGAGGGACACAAAGCTTGTAGGTGTTTGGTTATTTGTTCACCCATCAACTGAACATGGCTAAGCTAATCCCTATGGCCATTCCCACCCAGTTCCGTCCACTCCCTAACCAAAACACCTTGTGGGAATTCTTTAAGCTTTCATTAATCAAGCATTATCATTGAACTTTGCACTCAAGGTGCCTGCCAGTGTGTTTTCAAAGCAGTCTTCTGGGAGTTAATGACTTAATTTTAATTGGAGATTTAAAATGATGTAATAAAAATGTCCTAACCATGTATGCCTTTAGCCACTCGATTTATAAGCAATATGCATGTCCTTCACTGAAGTCCTGTTAAAAACAATCATTAGCAATTTTGCACCCGCTTCTATCAGTGGCCAGTTAATATCTCTACGGCAGTCCCTGGCAAGAGCCTTTCCATTCCTAAACATAAATCTGAACTGTTGGCATTGCCAATGCTTGTTTATTTTATTGTAGTCGTTTTTAGAGAAGTGGCTTTTCTGCCAAGACCAATTGCAATTGGAATAGCACGGACCTACCGACATTAGCATTGTGGCAGTGGGAAAAGCACCGGTAAATGAGGTGTTTGTTTATCAAAATCAAAAATAAAGAGTAATTGTAAATAATGAACAGGTCAACATTATGGGACGCTCTTCTAAACATATCGAATAAGTACAATGAGTTGTGAGAACATTGTTTTTATCCCATTCACCTTGTCATCCTGTTGGAATACTTTTCAAGGATAGGGAAGAGCAAATAGCTCTTTAAGGAACGAAATAACATGAATGCAGTATAATTAAATGCACGTTGAACAATTCAGTGACCATTTTATAATACATCCGTGTGTAGCAATAGAAGAAAAAATAATTAAAGATTGAATCCCGCATTATCTGCCACTACATTTTTTTAGACAGTGTTGATATGTATGTCAACATCAGACAATCGAATTGACCCACATGGTCCCTTAACTCAAACTTCATCTCATGATAGAAATGATGTGTTCTTAGCTATGAGTTATTTACATGAATAATTGCTGGAGGGGAAATTAAGCCTTCAAAATATAGTTTATGCCTTAAAAAATTGCAACACTTATGCAAATAAACCTGTTAAATGAAGCCTATTTCTGGGTAAAATAATTATGCATAGCAGTTTCCCTCTGCATAAAGTGCCAAAAATTATCTCACCGATGCCAATTATCTTCTTGTTCGAAATGACATTATCATAGTCATTACAGAAAACCACTGCAGTTCTACACAGTGTTCCATTGTATTTCGCCCTATTTACAACTCTCTATAATACATGCCATTTTTCAAATGTTAAGGTATTTGGATTCAGTCTGTCATTAAGACATTGTATATCTGCAGTTTATGGAACGTAAGGATTTACATTTTTAAAGCTGTATACATAATACAATTCAGTAACTCTTTTGGGAAAGAGAAGCAGGCAGAAGAAAGGCAAATGATGCCTGTATACAATCATTGTTTTGGAAACTTGGCTCTGCTACTTCTTTTAACACACCATGCACTTAACTTTTCAGAGACGCGAATTCCTTATGTTGTGATGTATTATTAATATCAAAAAGGGTTCAGACATGGGACAATGTGGGGTGGTTTGAATAATTGCCACGTCATTTTCCACTCGGTGGCAAAGTCGTTGATGCATTCTGCCAAATATTGGACTGTACAAATATCAAATATAAACACATCCGTCCTTCTGAAAATCATTACTTGTAATCAAAATTGGAATTATTACGTGTCATCACCCCTAAATTTGATGAATATTTTCCTAGGGGATGGTCAAAGCCAGGTAGTCACTGTGGATTTTTAAAAAAAAAAACAATGTTTTACAATCCGGCTTGATGGTGTCTGAAGATGTTAAAATTAGGTTGTTTACTCTTTCAATTATTGGGTAAATACCAACAAGTTTAACAATGTCACACTGTCTTGGGATTTTGTGATGTCTTAACGCTCTATGTCAAATAATTAATTTGCCAATTTTGGAGTGAAACATTTGTGCTCTTTGTTTTCTCTATACAAGCAGAGTGGCGGGTGAGCTACCTGTCCAATCAAATCTTAGTCTAACAAGTCGTTATTGATCCGTTACCAGCCACGTCGTATGCATCATTTAGACTGAACCCATGTGTTGTTTTCCGAGAACATTACCAAATCATAGCACACTGGAAGTCTGTAACTTTCGTTATTGATATGTACATGCTTAGATGTATTTGTAGCTTAGCTGACTGAGTGACCAACCAGGAAACCTTTACCAGGCAACTAAAACTGTGCTCACTATCGACTCAACATTTCATTCTTGTCAAAAAAAGTGTGCTCTTCTGAACTGGATACTATTAACTCTTTTAATTAAACTGCTTAGAGACAATATAGTAAGCATAGGTGTATTTACTTTTGGAACTTTGAACCAAATGTCATTTGGTTCAAAATGTTCCAATCGAGGTCAATGCTATGAAAAGTTGGAACCATCATTTTCAACTCCCCCCACCCCCAGCTACATAGGAGCTTCTCTGTCAAATGGAGTTGAACAATTCGGACCTGCAGCAGGGCTTCACCGAGCAAACCAACGGTCCAGAGGTTGCAGCAGCCGTCCTCTTCCAGCTCGTCTTTGGTTCTTTCATTCCAGTGGTCGACTCTGCCTTCCAGTCCACGAGACTTGCCTTTTAAACAGTCTTGTCCCTTTCATTCCAGCTTAGCTGTCACTCACCCAGCAGGGTGGCTGTCCTTGCCGGACAGTCAGCCAGCCAATCATGCCAGAGTGCATTTGGGTCTCCTAGGAGACTAAACACAGGTGAGTTTCGGGCACCTCCCTCACTTCCTGCCCACCCCAGACACTCAGACACCAAGGGAAGACTTCAGTCTTGAAGCCCGCCAAAGGCACACAAACAAAGGGGTAGAGACAAACACTAGAAGGACCTTTCCAAAAATAAATGGTGAAAAAAGAAGACAGGGACCTGTTTAAACAAAGAGGCTTAACGCGCCATCTTGAAAAACATTGTTCCCTCGATTTTTAGCTACCGGTATTCGTGGTCGGGAAAAATCATGGTAGTTTGTTATAAACAACTTCCACCAGCCTTTTCAATAGGAAAGGGTAGCATTAGACTGCTACATGAGTGTTTAGACACATGGGATACCATGTAACCCCTCCAGCACTCCATTGTAAGATTGTGTGAATTTGGAAAAGACTAGTAAAGTCAAGTCCACTTTACATTCTCAGGGAAACAGTAGTTTATCCCAGAGAAGGTATTTAAACCTTTGGGAAGTCTAAAAGACATCCCTCTGTCACTGCACTGTCACTGCACTGAGGGTGCTGTGTAACCCACGTGAACATATGAGGCCTATGAAGTTATCTAAAACTCCATAATCAGAGAACACAAATGTAAACACACATCAAAATACATGAAAGAGTGGGAAAAAAAGCTCCCACTCTTTCCAGGTAAAAAAAATCCTCAAAATCCAGCAACGTTGCTGGGGATCTCTAAGGTGAAGGGAATTAGCACATTTCTGAGAATTCTCCCTAAAACCAGTGGACTCGAAATAGGACGGAGGGGATCCACGCTGTAAGAGAAATGTAAACTGAATTTTGAGACAGAGCACCATAATTGATTGAGGATGATGCAGGATAGATCATGCCTGAACCATAGTCCACTAATAAATAATTTTGATCTGATTTACAGATCAGGCGACTTTCTGAACACAGTTGGAGTAAGAACAGACACATATGACAAAGATCTCACCCCAGGTTAACAAACTGGAATTGCCAGACACTGTTGGTAAGAACAGCAAATAGGAATGTCCATATATACTATATGAGAAGGACTTAGTTATATGAAGGTTACAGTGATTTCTTTAGTTTAGATCTACCAGAGGAGAACTGTGAGAAATACAGGAGGGACTCAATCTACATACTGCCCAGATCAATGTAAGGGTGGTGTATGCAGTGCACTGAAATACAGGTACACCTAGTATTTTAAACTACATTGTCTAGTGACTACAACTAATAGGGATACTGAGATAAACATGTTTTAATGGTTTTTGATTTATCCTCCGATATATTTTTATTCTTCCAGCTAAATGCACTTCCCCAGATTGGAGGGGATTGTGGACTACATATCAGATACCCGAGGATAAGAAAGCTAGGAATTACACATTATCAAGTTTAAGAATAAAAACGAGAATCAAGAACCTCATCCAGGTGATTATGATAAGGCCAGATCATCTGGTAGCCCACCACTATACATACTATTCATTCATTTTAAGGCTGCCTTCGATCTTGTGCCGAGAGATTTGCTGTGGACCAAATTAGAAATCATGGGATGTCCGAAAGGAATTCTATATTATCTTAGACAGCTACATTGGGACACCACAGTCTCCTTAAAATTACACGCCAAGGGTAACATGACCAACAAAATCAATCAAACTCGTGGCGTAAAGCAAGGCTGTGTGACAGCACCGATATTATACAATCTATTTGTGCACAATATACCAAAAGCCCTATTAGATGTTCATAATTGTCCACCAAAGATAGGCTCACTGTCCAGTCCTTGCTTATGCGGACGATTTAGTCATCATGGACCACACAATCAGTGGTCTTCGAAATTCTGCAGAGGCATTATGGAGTTATGCTTACAGAAATGGCCTCACTATTAACCTGGACGAAACCCAGATGATGGTCCTCAGCAACAAGAAGATTGCACGAGTGAGTCTTCAAATACAAGGGTCTACAATACAATACACACCCTACTATAGATATCTGGGAATTGAGATAGAGCCCAAGGGCCAATACACCATGTGTAAGCAAGCCCGTAACACATGAGCGGCACAAATTAGTGCCCTGATATATCGCTTTTCCATCTCTTATTGCGGATACACAGTCAGGGCCACAAGACAACTATATCAACAGGTCTTAACCCCCATGATTATCTATGGACTAGAAGCCTTGCAGCTGATGGACTTGGGCTGACTCCAGATACTAGAGGGGAAATTCTGGAAGAAAATGCTCAGACTTCCTAACTGTATACCAATGTCTATCCTCAGACTGGAACTAGGTCACATCTCCCTGAAAGCGCAAGTACTCAGACAAAGGGTGGAACTTTACCTAAAGATGTATCCACAAACAGAAAATCTTCTGCTGAATGCAATGCATAACAAAATTAATAAATCTTCCACATACTCTTTCATGAAAAACAGATGATAGACTATCTGGAAAAGATTGGCTGGACAAGTAGGTCCAACGGGATTCAAGCCACGACAATGCGTGCTCTGTCTAAAAAATCTGAATTAGATGATTGGATCGAAAATTATGCACACTTGGAAGAGCTGAAACGTTATAAATTTGTCCATCATATGAGATACACTTTTAAGAAACCAGTTCCCTATTTGTCTCTGTGTCCTTCACCACGGTTGAGATGATTTATTCTATTGTTGAGGATTGATCAACTACTGGTACTGGCTATTAGTGGGATTATGAGTAATCTCACCAAATCAGACTGTTTCTGCCGGCTATGCATGAACAGAACTGTCACCGAATCAGGGAAACATGTACTAACTAGATGTCCTGCCATGTTAAAAACCTATACAACATGTTATGGGGACTTTGTCCACCGAATGGACTACATCAGTAGTGACGATTTCTGGCTGAGGGCGATTAATGCAACAGGAATGAAGCTTTATATTGCATTATATAATGTGTGGTTGACAATTGAGAAACTATTGGTTATATCTATATAGTGATTTCCTTCCTATTACTCTTTGATGGGACTAAAATTAGTAAATTTCTAGGATAACACAACACTACTAGCACTATGAGCTTATCATTATAATCAAATGTAATTACTTGAAGAAGAGATATGGTTTGAGTAATTATCAATAATTGTATGATCACAAAATTGTTTAATTGGACTTTATGCAGTATACATTGTTGTGGATGTCAAAATATGCAATGTAACAGAAACTGGACCTACATATATGTTGTAATATTATTCAGAGGTGATTTATTGTATGTGAACAGTAAAATATGCATTACTTTTTTACTCAGAGGTAATTTGAGTTTTTTCCCATCGGGACTGACATATATATTTAGAAAATTATATACAACATTGTTTGTAGTTGTCCAACACAAATTGGGAGTGCGAGGGACGGGAGAGTTCCACAAGTCTGTGGACATCTGTTGTTTTTCAGTTTGAACACCACCTAGTGTCAGGGTTGGTTAATCTCCCTTGCACCCCACTAATCATTGTTTATAACATTAATAATTATAATGAATATTGGGAGTGCTCCTAGCACTCAGTAGAATAGAGTTAACTATTTAAACCAACTCAAAATGTATTTTGTCAACACTCAGGAATCATTGAACCTGAAGAGACTTCTAGGAAGCCATAGATAATTCATTTTATCTGGTTTTCTACCCAATGCCTAATCACAATTGGAAACTATTTGCATCTGGTAGCAGAATACTCCTTTATCTGAGTCAGTGTTTTTTGTAAATCATTGTGTGACGTGTCATGAGCAGGAGAAAGAGACTATTGAGAATAAACTACAGAGCCTGCAGGTACAGGTGCAGAATACTGGTAAAAGGGGAGTTTGGGGGAGTACTTGGAGGTTGGTCTCGGGACACAGGATGAGGATTACTGCATCAGGGGTAAGCACAACATGAAGGACAGCAATGATATCCAGGACAGCAATATCTGCAGGAACAGCTTGGGTATCAGAGTCCACTGTGAGGCCAGATAGACCCCTTAGTTTGTAACTACTCAAAATAGGTTGAACACTAGAAGAATGAGTGACCTTACAAACCACAGCAACACTTTTTCGAGAAGGTTCATGGACAGAGCACTGCTTCGAGACCCTCTGCATGGGGTAGGACCCTGTCCCCAATACAAATGTGAAGCCCCCCATTTCCAAACTCCAGCAGCCTCCAGTAGACAAGGAATGTCCATATTTAGAATGTAAAGTAGAGGGAAGATATACAAAATGTTTATTGGAGACAGGTGCTTAAAAATCAGCCCTAAGGCTAGACCGGTTTTCTGGTGCACCATTGTCCAAAGATATAGTGGGGCGATAGGAATATCTAAACCCTTCTACTATACTGTCTTGTATTCCCCAAAATGCCACACTGTAGCAGACATATATTCAGCATTCCTCTCTGTTCCCACACATGTAGACAGTCAGTATCTGTTTGTATGTTTTCATAGAGGAATTTGATTAATGTATTGATTCTTTGTCATGTCGACGCCTTGATTTAATGTCCCGTAGTTACACAGTCGCACCCCACAATTTTGTCCAGGAAAAAATTATTGGATAAATCAAAGGTACAATCACAGCAACAGTGGTCTCCAGCTTTATGCAGGGGATGTCAACAAACTGTTACACAATCAAAAACATCTGGTCCACAAAAACAAATTATTACTCAAAAACAAACACCCATTTACAAAGTAAATGATATACCTGTATTAAGTTCTAAATTACTGTAGGTATGCTTATTTCAACACCAAAACATTTCCAAATTACATCATAGTTATATTTGCAATGACTGAACAACGTTGCTTTCCTCAACGGCACGATACATGTTAGAATCAAATGACTATTTCAGATCACATGCTTCTCTTCTATGTGCTGTGGGCTGTTAACATGTGTGTGCAATTTACAATGTACTTATAATATCTTGAAATCGAATTCTGCATGTTTGGGAGAGAGAAACAATGTTTTTTAGCGTAGAATGTGCAGGCTATTTTGACTCGCCCTCCACACCCCAATTTGACTTTTTTATATCTAAACTGTCAATTTAGTCCCCCATCCTTACAGCTCTATTTAACTCAATATATGGTAAAAGAGTCGGCCCTATAAACTGACTAGAGGCCAAAAGTGTCCAGATATATAAAAAAAAGGGGACTAGGAATTATCAGGAAATGACTGGTCAATCTCATTGATAGATTGCATGGCCAAAATCTATGGAAAGGTCGTCCTAGAAAGACTTGTGAATTGGGCTCCTGAAGATAATGTGATATCTGAATTGCTGAAGGAGGTTTTTAAAGGTATCTTGGCACAAATGAACAACCATTTATTTTGGCTGTGCTCCTCCAAAGGTTTGTGATAACTCAAAAATAGTCTTTGTATTTCTGCCTTATTGATTTGAAATCTGCTTTAGACTGTGTGAAGGGTACTAGATCATGGGCAGTTTTAAGTAAACTGGGAGTATCTTCAGGGCTGATTAAAGTGGTTGCCACTTCATATGCTGATAATGTGGAAAGGGTTCGATATGGGCAGAATGGGGAGTGCACGGGCAGTTTTGAAGTAGAGGTTGGAGTTAGACAAGGTTGCATCCTTGCTCCACTGCTCTTCTCCCTCTGCATCAATAGACTGTCTGGAGCATCCCAGTTTAATTGGAATTATGCCTTTGCCCATTACGAGACCTGGTGTAGAGCTTTTAAGTTCTGGATGCATATCCATAGAGTTAGTATATTTAGGATATTCAAGAATATTATCTGACATATGATAATAAACCAGGAAGGCCGCATGCAGGAGTTGCTGAGCATATAAAATATATTCTTGTTACGGTGGGATTCGAGCACTTCTTGCACATCGATGCTCAGAGTTGCACAGCTTGGCCCCTGGGCCATTTCTTGTCAAAGGCCCAATTTACCCGTGGCACATTGAATTACCTTTTGTTGAAGGATAATAGTGCTTTCGATTATAACTTGAATTGGATCAGCCACTTGTGCAAATGCTCATTTTATTTAAAAATGTAGATGACATCTATTGGATCTACCCTTGTGTATTGGTAAGTGGAATCATGGCCGCAGTGGAGATTGTCCCTTCTATGTGACTGTAACAGAATCAAAAGTCCCCTTTATATTCCTTTGCGCTGCTTATGCTTGAGTACGGAAGAGATGGATACTCCCCACTCTAAGAAATACGGGCATAAGAACCGCTTAAGAAGCCCTGATTTCTTTATTTAAAACAATACATTGTTATACAGGTGATTGTTGTTGCAGATTTCTTATACTCAGACTGTTTTTTTAGACCTAGATTTGTGAATTAATTGTCATTGAAATAGCGATAATTTGTACAAGTTGTATTAATTGTAAATTAAGAATGCTTGGATTGTAGTTACATGTTTACTTTTAGACAATCTTTTACATGTTTGTATGTATTATGATTTTGTGTTTTATTGAATGTATTATTTCCAAAATAAGCATGATTATGATGATGATGTCTATTATCATGGGAATAGATATGCCACATATTAATGTACACATATTATCATAAAAGACGTTATACGTAACATCATCATCATATGATATGATATGATATGGCATTTATAACGCGCCTATACACAAGTGTTTCAAGGCGCGACGAGGCAGGGGGGGGAACAAGGGGAGACAGACAATGATCCTACTAAGCCAGGTCTCATTCAGATCGTGCAAGTGCAAGGGTAGAGGGGAGGGAACAAGTGCAGAGGGGAAAGGGAGAGGGGAAAGTGCAGTACAGGGTTAATAGCATACAGGATAAATAACAAGGGCCAGCTAGTGGCAAGTTTGAGGTAAGTGCAGACAAGTGCTGGGAAGGGGGGCTGTAGGGATACAGACACAGTCCCGAGTGCAGGGGGTTTCAGGGAGGCAGTGCAGGGGAGAGTGGCTGGGCCAAGGACCGAGAACGGTGAGTGTCCCAGTTGCAGATTCAGTGCAGTTTCAGTAACCTTAGCAGGGGAGAGGGGGAGAGAAAGCGGAGGCGAAGAGGAAGGTTTTGAAGTGCTTCCGGAACCGGAGATGGTTCTCCTCAAGTTTCAGGGAGGCAGGAAGGCTGTTCCAGAGGGAGGCTCCTGCAGCGGAGAGAGATCTGCCCCCAACTCGTTGTTTGGAGAAGCAGCTGACCCTGAGGGAGTTGGAGGCATATGAGCGAAGAGCTCGAGAAGGGAGATATTTAGGAAGAGAGAGTTGAAGGTATTTTGGCCCAAGGCCCCAGAAGGCCTTGTGGACAATGCATAGGGTTTTGAACTTGATCCTCACAGTCACTGGGAGCCAGTGTAGTGATTTCAGTCCTGGAGAGATACGATCCCTGGGCTTGAGGCCAAGGACAAGTCTCGCAATCCTGTTCTGGATGAGTTGCAAAGGGCGGAGAGTAGAGGCAGGCAGATTTAGATAGGGGCTGTTACAGTAGTCCAACTTTGAGAGAACCAGGGCTCTAGAGGCAGTGAGCCTCTGGGGGAAGGAGAGGAAAGGAAGGATACCTCTGAGGAGGTGTAGCTGGTAATGTGACTTCTTAGAGATGTCAGCTATGTGAGGAGAGAAGGAGAGTGTGGAGTCGAAGATGACCCCAAGGTTTTTTGCCTTGCAGGTAGGAGCAGGAAGAGAGCATGGATATGTATAAATTATACATATCCATGGATTCCATTAAACCTTTATTCAGCACTGCAATTCCTTATCCTTTAAATTATCTAAAATGTATGCGCATAGATCCACCATATAATACATCAAATTCAAATAATTCCCACCCAAAAACGAATTCCACAGATCATAAATATTGCAATCCCCAATTCTATTATTATACTGTAATAAAAAATGATACTGAAATACATCCAGGCGTGAGCACTCAAAAGCAAGATTAATAGACATATCTCCACACAGCCGGCAAACCCGTTCATAAGCGGTATGCCCCATTGTGCCCCTACAATTTCCATGGTGTTTACTGTATTACATGTTTGGCCATATACATTCTTGTGTTCCTTATCAACAAGGCCATATACATGCCTACTATAAGATTGTTGCAATATGCTTTAATATACTCAGGGACACATTTTTGTTGCAGATTTGACTCTAGAAACATGGGGCTAATAGACATAGATGCTAAATGTAAAATGTTTTGCTTTCTCTCTCATGTAATTAAAGTATGCAAAACAACATATTTGTACAAGTTGGCTGTGTACTGCACTATGTCCATATCAAGTTGTTTATGTGTAATGCTTAATCGTCCCAAGTAGCTGTTATTCCACCTCATATCCAGCATGCATAAGCCTGATATAGCAAGGGCAATAGTGACCTCTGATTTGCTCCACATGGGTTCTTATATAACCGTATGCACTTATGCATAACCATCGTAAAACCGCAATTTATATTGCACTCAAGCTGAATATATTCAATAAATGTTTTTTTTGTGCATTTTAGCATTTTTGACTCAAATACTTTCAATCACTTCTGATAATTCCAGCCCCAATTTTCCACTTTGTACATCATAACCGATATTACTTTCACTTTGTACATAGTCAATGTTGTCTGCACCAAGGGCCCCTCATGCAGACCCGCAAATTTATTGATGACTCTTACTACTTGGACAACATTTTCGTTTATCAGCTTCCAATGGTCATCTCACTTCAGACATACATCAATTACCACTCCTAGGTACTTAAATATCTTAACTTGTTCCACCTCTTGTTGTCCAATAAACCACGTGTGCTTCTTACAGTAACCCCCACCGGCTTAAACACCATCACCATCATCTTTGAGGTGTTCATATTCAGGACATGTATTTTTGAGTTTTCACACAGTGAATCAAGTTTCCTCTGTAGGCCAACTGATGTATAATCTATCAACAGACGGTCATCGGCATAGCCTAGCCAAGACAAGGCAATATTGCAAAACATAATAGGTTGAATATCAGGCAAATCCAATGCCTCTTGCAGATCTGCCAGATACTTAATAAATAGACAAGTAGCTAAAATGCATCCTTGTTTTACTCCTTTCTTTGTGGGTATCCAGTTAGAAACCCTACCCAACTCCTCCATTCTCACATGCACACGTAAGTGGTATGCAACTGTTGTATCATGGTAAGGAGGCCAATAGGAATTCCCCATACAGCTCATTTCTGCCATAGTCTTGCTCTCATAACGGTATCAAATTTTGAACTAAAGTCTATAAAAGCAGCATATATCGGTCGTTTACGCTTACACCAGGAATATTCAATTAGTGTGATTGGTGCTTGCAAATTATACAAGGTACTTGATCCTTTATGGAACCCAGTCTTATTATACAAGATGACCTGTTGATTATCACTCCATTCCATAAGTACGTTTAGCAAGACTCTAGCAAAAAAGTTAGCTGGGATGCTTAACGTGGTGCTGAGCCTTCAATTGTGATAATCATTCCCATTTCCTCTTTTTTAGACTGGCAGTATAATACTGTCTCTCCAAGCCCTAGTTATTTACCAGTCCTACTAATGGCATTAAACAATGTATAGAGTGCCTTAGCCCACAAATGAGGATCCATTCTAAGTAGGGCATTACACATGGCATCAGATCCAACAGTGTGTTTGGTAATGAATTGCGATTTTCTCTCTATCAATGTGCCAATTGTGATGGTAGACTCCCATCATCCACCCCTGCATGCTCTTATTTGCCATTTCTAACTAAAAGCTTTGGCCTTCACAGAATACACATTATCAAACATATCTTCACTATGGCATAGTGTGGAGCCCTCAACCTATGGTCTAATGTCAGCTAGATCTGTGATAGGTATGTTTTAAATAGCACTTATTGGATACAACACTGTCAGTACTCGGAAACACTCCCTATTTTGCACAGTACTCAACTGTCATGATCTCTGCTTCCAAAAGGTCAGGACTTACCCAACTCCCTTGGAAGCAGACCCATAACCCAGGTTCCGAGTGCCAACCAGTCCCAATTGGGACCTTTTGGACCCTGTCCTGGCGCCAGTGGCACCAGGCTCATAAATATGCCCAGTCTCAGCGCTGGAAGCGCCGGGCTCATAATGCTTGGGTGGACTTACCTGCAGCAGACCATGCTGCTTACTTACCTGCCAGTTGAGCCTCTAATCCTCTTCTGTTTGGGACTACTTTTCCTGTTGGGTGGGGCAGGAGCCAC
Organism: Ambystoma mexicanum; assembly: GCF_040938575.1. Taxonomy (NCBI): domain Eukaryota; kingdom Metazoa; phylum Chordata; class Amphibia; order Caudata; family Ambystomatidae; genus Ambystoma; species Ambystoma mexicanum. Next base: position 1,342,621,259 of record NC_090932.1, read on the forward strand.
TCCCTAGGTTCAGAACACTGGAACTCTTCTGGAAAGCAGGAACTCTTTTCTTACCTAGGCGTGGCTGTGGAAGGAGACACCTAAGCACCACAGGAGGCTATTTAAACCACACCCGATGGATGAATCTTGCTTTGTGTTATTCTGCATCCTCTGCAGCAGAACGCTCATCGTGTCTTCTGCATCTGATCCTGGTCCTAAGGGAAAAAGGCTTACCATCCTGAATCCAGTCTTCAGCAACACCTATAAAGACAAGAAAGAACAGGTTAGCATTACGGTCTTCAGTGACAGCGCTTCTCTTACCTTGTCCATCGGCTGTCACCAACGCCTCGCGCTGCATTCCGGCATCTGAAAGACAAAGGCTTACCTACTCTTCGCGTGCTCCGGAGGTCTTCGCACTGCATTCCGGCATCTGAAAGACAAAAGCTTACCAACTCTTCGCACGCTCCGGAGGCCTTCGGCGCTGCATCCCGCATCTGAAGACAAAAGAAGGTGCGTTTAAAGACATTGGGTAACTTTATTACTCATGTGCCATTACTCCTTCCCACGCCGAACCCAGTGGGTATTCCGGCACCCTTCAGCAGCTCCGAACTTGTACCTGCAAGATAAAAGGACAGTTAGTGCGCATCGTGAAGCAGGCAACAAGCGCTTACTTACATGCTTCCAGGCGCTTCTATTCCTCACACGGGTTCCATCCTCAACTCACTTCAGCCCGTCATCCGCCATCGCCGGAACCCTGCAAAACAAGAGACATCATTACAAAAGACTTTTAAAGACATTTGAAATACTCGGAATTTACCGTTCGTGCAGTAAACGACGGACAGCAGTCCTCTGAGGTCAAGAGGCCTGCACCCTTATCCAGTGAAGAAACTGGTTACGGCACCCTGCCCCGAGGCAGTTGGAGAGCTCGGCGTTCACTTACCTAAGGTGAGAGCGTTAACCTTTGGGGTTCTACAGGAGAAGAGAAGGGGAAGAAGAGAGAGACACCCAATAACCCCAGTTCATTAATCCCATATTTTCTATCTGCAGACATCTTACTCTTCGAGTCAGACATACAGTGCACAGAGGTCCAGCCCAAAGAGCCAATCGTGTGTTACACATCACCTTTGAAGATCCGGTATTCACCCAGTCAAGACCGGCGCCTCTGCGGGAATCAGGTGAGCGTTACATCAACACAGCAAAAACATTTCTGTATTTATTTAAAATAATCTCCCTGAGTGATAAATACAACACAATTGGGCTACAACTCACCCTTGCAAAACCATAATATCCTATTCTCTTTCTACGAATAAGAACATTGTCAACACCTCATGTGCAGGAATGCTATGTTTTCTATACAAAATCAATTCTCACTGGGCTTTCATACAGTGAAAGGTACAATGCATTTCACGACTATTGTACTAAGTTATTCCATTAGAAAACATTGCGTGTATTGATAACCACCACTCCAGTTTCCTTTATTCCTAGGTAGAAAATGAGGCAATAATTCCAGTGGACATATCTAATTACATTAGAGGGAGTTTAAATAATCACATTTAACATTTTTCTTTTGTGATATCGAGGCAGGAGAAACCCTTAACTGTTCTCAGAGAGATCTTATTCAGCAGGCCCCTCCTGATGCCTTCTTTGAAGCCAGGAATGCCCCATGTCAAGTTGGTTTCAATCCCTCATGAACAAGGTGCAATTTTCCAGATGATATCCATATTCAGCACTCATCTAATGGGGACATGGTCTCTTCTCCCTGCAGCTTTTCCAATGAAAGAATAGTCGCTTCTGTTCTTAAAAATGTCTGAAGTATCAAGAACTCCAATGTGCCTGTCATAGTTATGTCACACTATTTGATTGCCCGATTTTTCCATTGGCCAGCCTTATAGTTAGATACTCCTGTAATTCTCCAATGACATTTGCTCTTTATTGTACTCATACCTGTAATACTCTTACTCACCTGATATGTGCCTACTGTATAACTCAGATGTATTCTCCTGAATAATTGAGTGTACTTATAGTTGCTTATCTCCTGCTCATCTCATATATACACCTACTGTATAACTCTGATGTATTCCTCCGGAATAATCTCTGCTGCCTTTCTATCTCTATATAACATGTCATGCTTTGTAACCAAAGTTTTAAGTATCCTTGTACTCGTTGCACCAGTTACTTACAGGTTTGGTGTGCCTACAAATTAATAAACAAACAAACAAACTCCTAATGAATACACACACCCAGTTTTCATTGGGTGTTTATATTTCAATTTATGTGATCAGCAAAAGGGTGAGAGCCAATAAATACCCCTAAAACATGCCAATTAAACAGAACTGGGGTTATTATAATTGTTCTGTGTGGATACATACCTAAACACGCAACATGAATATTTGTCAACATTCTTTTTTCATTTGTGTTTGTATTTATTTGAAAAACAAGGATGTCACTCTCAAACAGAAATGTCTTACAACAATACATTTACAGATGGCGGCGGCATTCTCAAGATGGATGCCTGTATAATAGCACAAAGATTACAACAAGTGCTGAGCCAGTTTTTGAGAGTGTAAAAATGTGGGACATATACACGGAACAAAACAAAACAGAAAAACGCATAAACGAACATAGATGGGAGCAAGTGCTTCATACTAAAGAGAGGTACTTTTTAAATATAAAAGCATCACTGGAGGCAGTTCTGAGGTCAGGTAGGTAGAATGGGGGAGAGGACAGGGGGGGCTCCCTGTTTAGCAAGCACGTGAAGTTTAAGCTGAGCCAGTGCATTCCAGTGAAGTGGGGTGAGTAGGGAGAAAGAGCAGAAGGGATAGGAGGCAAAGTGAGGATGTTGGACAGTGAGAAGAGGTGCAGAGGAGGATCAGAGTAAATAAGATGGTAAATAAACTGAGAAACAATCAGAAAGGTACTGAGGATGAAGACCATTGACGAGAGAACGGTTGTGCATGGAGGACCTACCAGCATGTTGTCAGTAGGTAGAAGTGGGGAAGGATATGAGTAAGTTGGGGAGCAAAGTTGAGGACTTGGTCTAGAGGTAGGAAAGAGGAAAAAGATAGGCCAAGTAGAAGGCTTCAGCAGTAGTCAGATTTGCTGAGCTTGTGAGTTTGTGTAGGTTGGTTAGTAAGAAACAGACACATTTTCCAATGTTGCAGAGGTTAATATGAGCAGCAGAGGCAGTGGCAGTAACAAATTGTTGCAGTCGTAGGTTGCTATCAAAGGGGATCCCAAAATTGAGAGCCTTGGGTGAGGGAGCAAGAAGGTCAGGCAGGAAGGCGAAAAGAGAAGACAGGGTAGGAATGGCATTGGAAGCCGGAAGAAAGATAACTTACGTTTTTGAAGAGTTTAGCATGAGACAGTGATGAAACCCAAAGGATAAGATGAGTCTTCCTAGGACAGAAGAATGAAGAGCAGAGGTGCAAGGTCTGTTCCTTGAAAGATGCCGACAGGTAGAGGAGTGTGGTCAGTGGTTTGCGAGTTCCAAGTGATTTTATAGGATCAACCTTGCAGTTAGGAGGTGATCCAGGCAACAGGAGATTTGAAAAACCCAAGGTCCTGGAGAGTGAGAACGAGCGAGGAAGAGTCAACAGTGTCAGAAGTGGCAAAACAGTCCAAAAGGATGAGTATAGAAGAGAGTTTGGACTAGTGAGCATTAGGGAGAACGTTGGAGACATGCATGAGATCAGTTTCAGGGTAGTGTTTTTCTATGGAAGCCAGTTTGAAGTGCATCTCAAAGGATATTATTGTCAATGTATTTAGTGATCTGGTTAATGTCTGCCCACTTAAAGACTTTTGATTAATGGTGCCAGAGAGAAATTGGGTGACAGTTTGCCGGGATGTTTGTGTCAGCAGAGGGATTCTCCAATAGGGTAAGACAGTTGCTGATTTAAAGGACGCAGGGAAGACTCCAGGGAACATAGAGAGGTTAAAGATCTCAGAGAGATACCTCCACACTTCAGCTCCCTTTTCCACAGAGGTCATCACCTGGATCACATCCTTCCTTAACGGCAGGACTATGAGGGTCTTCTCTCCCACGGATGCAGCAAACCCCATACCCATCACATGTGGCGTTCCTCAGGGCTCTTGTTTCTCCCCTACACTATACAACATATTTACCAAGCCCCTTTTCGATGATTTGGATCATCTCGGTATCACCTACACTAACTACGCAGATGATACTCAGATCCTCCTTCCGCTTTCTGGAGATTATGGAAAGGATTTGGCCTTGTTAAATAGGGTGTATATCATCATCCAGGCATGGATGGCCACTCATGGACTATGCCTGAATGATGATAAACAGAACTTATCATCCTAGGCACGACACTCACCATAAAGAAACTCGGCCCGGCCTACAATTCCTTCATGATTGACGGAAACAACATCAAAGTCGGACAGGAGGTCAAAACATTGGGATTCTATCTAGACTCCAATTTTTCCCTCAAAAGACAAGTGGGCTCCCTCGCATCCTCCACGGCGTATACGTGCAAATTAATCCGTGCTGCTAAACCTTTCCTGTTGGACTCTAGCTGCTTGACTCTCGCCAGAGCTCTCATATTGTCTCGCCTCGACTATTGCAATGCCCTCTACCTGGGATCCACCAAGGCCACCACCAGTAAACTGCAAACCCTTCAGAACAATGTTCTCAGAGCAGCTCTGGGCATTTCCAGAAGAGAACACATTACAGGACTCAGCCAACAGAACAACTAGCTCTCCACTAGAGAAAACAGTCTATTAAAAACGGCATCACTTACATGTAAGTCCCTTAATAATGCTGCCCCAATTTACCTGACCAATAGATTCCACAGACAGTCCTCATTAAGACCCACCAGAACTGCATACAAAAACTGTCTCTCTGTTCCTCACTACAAACGGGCTACCATAGGGGACAATAGCTTTCTGGTAAAAGCTGCCAAGCTGTGGAATTCCCTGCCTCCTAATCTCAGAGCAGACTTGCCCTATCTGAACTTCTGCTCCTTGGTAGTCTCCTGGCTGAAACTAGAGACCCACTAAGACTATCTAGTACCCAGCGCAAACTTCAACCACTTGTGTCCTCCTGCCCACCTGCTTATAAAGGCTTGTTGGCCTTACTGTTGATTTGTTTATAACTTTGGTGCACACTACTCCTGTCTTTGTATATTGGCCGGTTGGCCTCACTGCTGACCTGTATATAACACTGTTGCACCTTACTCGTGTCCTATATATATTGGCCTGTTGGCCCTACTGCTGATTGTATATAACACTGTTGTACTTTATTCTTGTTTTATGCATATTCCTTGTATTGTATTGTACTGTAACCAAGCTTCGAAAATTCTTATAAAGGCTGCGCCCTGATACCCCCTGGTACGCTTGTGCATTAAAAATAATAAAACAAACAAACAAACAAACAAAGTGATTGAGACTAAGGGGGTCAGTATGAGTTTGGTGCTATCTGGGTCGTAAATCTGCCCACATACCACCAAACTCTATTCCCGTTGCCACCACCACTTGGTCTGACAGATCTACCAATTACAAGTGGTGTTGGTGGAGTAATTCCCCATTTTTTCAAGAGTCCACAGAAATGAACAGGGCTTTTTCAGTTGAATTATTGCAGCAGAAATTCTGCCACAGTAATTCTGCCAAAAATGGTCAGAAGGTCTGCAGATTTACCTCCAGCTCATTGTAATACTGCTGCATTTATCACGCACTGCCCAAATGGTAATAAGACCCTTTGGAAATCAAACGACTAAAGGTCAGTAGGAGCACAAGATGGGTTGGTACTGCAAAGGATGGGTGCTCGTTCAATAGAAGAGTTAGGGGAGAAGTAGTTGAGAGTAGAATATTTAAGGGCATAGTTGGTAAACCATAGAAGGCTTGGTGAGGGTAGGGGGAGGAGGGCTGTGACAGTATCTTGAAAAGTACAGTTTTAAGAAGAAAAGTAGTGAACCTAGTCTTTATCAGAGGGGAGTAGGTGATGTATATTAGGTTGGCAGGTGAGGGCAAAGATTGGAGGGTAGGTGAAAGTTTATGGGGGTGATTGCGAGTGGAGAAGATACAGTTTTTGAAGTAGGAGTATTTGTCAGAGTACAGTACAGAAGTTAGAGCAGCAAGGGACTTTTTAAAGGCTAGTAGTAGGTTGCTGTCTGCAGTTTGCACCAGCATCGTAGGTCACAGCACATGTTTGGTTTGAGGGCCTGAATTTCACATGTGATCCAAGGCTGAGGACAGGAATAGGAAGATGTGAGACCTGCCTGAATATCCTCTTACTCATTGAAGAGGGGAGACGGGGGGGTAGAAGGTGGGGAGAACACAATGTTAAAGTTAGCAATGGAGTGATGAGAGGGAAAGGGGTCAATGGAGAAGTCTGATGAGGAGAGTACATTAGAGAATAAAACTCTATCAGGACGAGAGTTCCCAGCAGAGTGGGTTGGCTGGTCATGGAGGGAGAAGAGGGAGTGTTCAGATAGAAGGGAGTAAAGTTCAAGGCAGGTGGCTGCAGAGGGTTTTGGAAAGTTAAAGCCCCATAGTATTTCAATGGGCATGTCAGTAGGAAGTGACTCTAGGAGTAGTCAGATCGGGAAGAAGGAGTTGGGAGGACCAATGGGTCAACAGAGAGCCTGAACAGTGGGAGGAGAGGGAGGGAGGAGTTGAAGAATGGCATATTCAAAGAGGAAGAGTAGACGTCAGGTAGGTGTAGTGTGGCAGTTTTGAGGGACTTGTTGATAAAGAACCCAAGACTGCCACCCTTCCCAAAAGGTCAGTCATAGTGGGAGAAGGTAGGAGAGCCAGTGTGGAGAGTTGCTAGCATAAAAGAGTCATGAGGGGAGATCGATGTTTGTAAGATATAAAAAATTAACGTTGATAATGGTAAGAGTCAAAGTGGTCAGCGATCAGTGGCGTTGGTAGACTTTTTTCAGAGGGATTGTGTGTTCCATAGGCCAAGTGGAAGAGTGAAAGAAAGTTGGGGGGCTGTGGGGGAAAGGAGCAGGTGTTGTGTGGTAGGTGAGGGATATAGATGAGGTTGAAGATCCTGGGAGAACAGGAGCCTCTTATTTGAGGGGTGCAGCTGGAGGCGGAAGATGGGGAGTGTTATTGAGAATTCTCAAAATGTGCTAATTCCTCTCTATCTCAAAGACCCCTAGCTCATTTTGTTTGTTTTCTGTGTTTATTTTCTTTGGTTATGGAGTTTTAACCAACTCCATAGGCATCATCTTTTTTATTTGTGTCACACAGCACCCTCTGTGCAGTGACACAGGGAAACCTTTAGACTTCCCAATGGTTTAAATACCTTCTCTGGGATAAACTATTGTTTCCCAGAGAATGTAAAGATAAATTGACTTTACTAGTCTTTTTAAATTCTTAGACCCAGCACACCCTATCTTTTACAATGGAGTGCTGGAGAGGTTATCTAGTATCCCCTGTGTCTAGAAACGCATGTAACAGTCAAATACTACCCTTTTCTATCGAAATGGCTGGTGGCAGTGGTTTTAGAACAAACTACAATGATTTTTTGCGACCGTGAAAACCGGTAGCTAAAAATGACGGGAGCCATGTTTCATAATATGGCGCCTTAAGGCCCTTTGTTTAAACGGGTCCTGGTCTTCTTTTTTTGCCATTTAATTTTAGAAAGGTCCTTCTAGTATTTGTCTCTGCCCGCCAAACCAGGTTTGGTCCCTTCGTTTCTATGCCTTTGGCGGGCTTCAGGACTGAAGACCGCCTCTGGCATCTGAGTGTCTGGGGTGGACAGGAAGTGAGGGAGGTGCCCGAAACTCCCTGTGCTTAGTCTCCTAGGAGTCCCAAATGCACTCTGGCGTAATTGGCTGGCTGACTGTCCGGCAAGGACAGCCATCCTGCTGGGTGAGTGGCAGCTAGGCTGGAATGAATGGGAGAAAACTATTTAAAAGGCGATTCTCCTGGACTGGAAATCAGAGTCGACCACTGGAACGAAAGAACCGAAGACGAGCTGGAAGAGGACGGCTGCTGCAACTCCTGGACAACGGTCCTTCCAAATCAACAGGTTTTTCCAGTGAAGCCCTGCTGCAGGTCCGAATTGCCAAGTTCATCTCGACACAGAAGCCCCTTCAAGGTTGACTTCTTCCTTTGAGTTGGTGGGACCAATCAACTTGTAAGCCACCTGGATACCATTCTCGAAGCTGGTTAGGATTAACCAGGGGGAAGGACACCAGCTTGTGTGCTTGAAGAACAGCTATTCGAACCGAAGTGACTCAATATTGTCAGCGTTTTCCGACGATCCTGTGCAGTGCAGGAGTCCCCCGACGTCCTCCCTCTTGTCCCCATGACTGAGGCTCAGGAATAGTGAGATCTTGCAGGAGCTTCCAGGAACCAACGTCTTCAGCTGCATCTTTTGCTTCATACTAAGGTACTATGCCAACCAAATTGAGGGAACGCTTCCCTCGCGGTGAAAGTTTGTGGAAAGGTCACAACTTACGGGCCTAATCAGATTGCGATCACATATGATTCTTTTTCGTACAAACTATTTTTGCGAACTTTGGCAAAGACTTTACCGTTTACTTCAAGAACTGCTCTTTCCTATCCAAGACACTAGTCCATTGACTTTTCCTAGACCCATTGAACTGAATCTAGTCCTCTAGTGAACTATAGCTATTTGCACTGCCTAAGAAAGTATTTGTGATCTATACTATTAACATGTGCCTTTGCCTTCCCATTCAAAGTGACTGAAATGCCCTTTGGATCCTATTTCAGGGGAGCCTAAATTGTTCAGAAATATATTGGTTTTGTGTTGAAGTATATTTGTGCATAATATTAAGTTGCCTCCTTCTAGTGAATGTTTTCTAAATGATTGTGTAATAAATGTATAAGTGTTTTACCAAGAAACCTTCAGTATAAATGTCTACTTGAACCACTGTGATTGTAAGACCTCTGTGCAACTTCTTGTACTGCTCACATTCCCTCTTGAGATAAGCCTGGCTGCTTAGCTCGCTACCACAAAACTGTGTAGTACAGTGTAGAGGAGGTCCCAAATACAACCCGCACTCCAACCGTCCATTTTGAAGTACCAGGAACATTCACACCGAAATATGTGACGTATGACGAGCAAATAAACCAGCAGAGAGCCGCATTGGGGCTCTGCCCAGTGCCCATCAGAAGAACAATGTCTATTGAAGTACCAGTACCAAGAAAACCAATGACAGTAAGGTATCCATTGAGGAAACCCTATCATTAAATTAAACGAAATGAAGATCGTCTAAGTACAGTCCCTGAAGAAATCAAAAAGGTCTTAATGGAAGATGAATGGTGATGTCACGAGAACCCGGACTGACTGACATATAGAAGAAATGACGACCAGAGAATGACGTAAAGAGTCGAAACGCCATGTAAAAGGATATTGTGTACTTAAAGTGAAAGGACGATGTCAAATGTAAGAAGCTTAAACTGTAAGCATGACGAAGATATTCGACCAGTTTACACATGTACATATGCTTGGAACCTCAAGAAAGCTAAGAAAACCGTGCAGCTTGCTATGCTTAGTAGAAAGATAGTGTGGCAAGCGCCACTATACATAATCTACTTCAAAAGAAGTATGTTTTATAAGTATACTTCCACTTCGCACAAGAAGCAGAATCAACTAAAAGGTTACTAAAAGGCCACAAGAGAAGAGTTTCTTATTTAGCGAAATCATAACTAAAACGGCAGAAATTAAACTCAGCAGAGGCAAATCGTGCCGGGAGAACCAAGGTCATATCTGTCAAGATGAACGAACAGTGGCTACAATTAATTGAAGCAAAGAACAGAATATACTGCTCTGGAAGGTCAAGATAAGAAGCCGAAGGCAGGTGGTGGGTGATACAAAAATCAAATACACAAATCGAAGTGGAAAAGAGGCAAATTCATGGTGTCTGAATCACGTGACCAGCCGAGCAAGAAGAAGCGAGAGTTTCACACCCACGCATGGCAGCAGGCCAGAGGATATCAGGACTCTTCCTGACAGGAGAGGCAGTCTCAAGGCCAACCACAGTGAAATAATTGACACATGGCCACTAAAGTCATGATTGATTGTAACAATAATTGGAGGGAGGCCGGGGAGCTAAGGGGCACCCTGCACCTGGCCGACCACTCTGCGTGCTGCTAAGCAAAGTGAAAAAGTATGCATGGGGTTGGTGCCAACCCAATCACAATGAACCAAGTAATCTAGGGTCCTATAGTTAGGAGAACCAATAGGACGTCATACTTTTGGTGACGTCTACAGTAGCCAGTTTGAAGGTAGGGCCTAGATGCCCCATCTGACAGTGTTACCCAATCCCCTTACTCCGTTACCATATACAGATATAGTACCTATAGTAAAGTTACCTTTTCCAAACCAATAGAATTGCATGCCGACTTTTAGGCATTATACGTCAATGATGTCGTGTTTTCAGTATAAATGTTATGATTTTTATGAATTTCGTTGGAGCTGAAGTGAGAAGGAAGATTGCAAAACTACTGATATACACAACTCCCTGTTTTTTGTACTTGTCATTAAACGGAATCCCATTGCCAAACCGTTGAGTCGTCATTGTTGATTTGGTGTTGGAGTATTTAATCTGCACTCCCATCCATCTCACGGGTGCTGCTATCTTGTCTTAAAGTGCTTCTGGACAAACCCCGACTCTATGGGCCAGTTGGGGTTCCCAGAGCACAACAGACTTATACCAAAGGTTAGTTTTTGCGCTTACACCGGTAGTCCTAATTGTATGTGGTGGTACCAGAGAGTACTGCATGCAATTCTGCCTAAAAGGAAGGCTCGAGAGTGATGCAGAAATGTATCCAAGCTGAGGCACAAAGCCATGAGAAAAAGGAATAGGAAGAGTGACTAGAAGAAGAAATGGAGCAACAAGAAGATGTATGATGAAGAGTAGAACAAAATAGGAAAATGAAGACAATGAAAAAAGGGTGCAGCACAAAAGAGAGAGGGGTTAGGTGGCTGAGCAGAAAGGAAAGGGGTGAATGGTTGGCTGAGAAGAAGCATGTTTCTGTTCTGAGTTTCATTAGAATGGCGCTATAGGTAATCAAAAGACAGTTAATAGGGGGTGAACGCAAGCTCCGGCTCTGACAATATCCTAAACAATAATGAATCATGTTCTGTGGCTGCGTTTCAGTTCATCTGTATGCACAGTGGGAGCTAGTTAACTGGGGCATCAGTGGACCGTAGCCGACTGCTCCCTGCAGCTACAATACTGCGATACGGCGGCCTGGAGGAGCGGGCAGATTAAGGCAGGAGGGGGAGACCAGCATACTGCTCCAGAGCAGTGTTGCGGCTGGATTGCTGTGATCCGGTGTACTCCCGGCCTGCAGGGCAGGCAGCCTGTTTGCTGCACGGTCTCTTTTGGGGATTTTGTGATTCACAGGCTAGAAGCAGCTGAAGCTGGCCAACTACTGATGAATTTCACCAGTCCCTCACTACGGGATGAATATCCTGAGAACAGCTCCCGTGATGGACAACCACCGGCAGCCCAGAGGTAGTCGGTGTTGAATGATTGATTGATTGATATTTTATTTCTATCGCACTCGTACACAAGTTTTTCAGAGCGCGACAAGGCAAGGGAGGGGAACAGGGGAGAACAAAACAGCGATCTTACTGGGCCCAGTGATATTGAGAACGCGCAAGTGCATGGGAGAGGGGGGAGGGGAAAAGTGCATGGAAGGGGGAGAGGTGGAAAGTGCGAAGCAGAGAAGAAACAGATAAATAGCAATAAATAAATAATAAAGGCAACAAACAGTGGTAATGCAGCCAGCAATTTGCAAGTGCTAGGTTTAAGGCAGCAGACAGGGTAGGTCTGATAAGTGCAGGAAGAAAAAGGGGGGGCTGTATGGGTACAGACACAGACCCCAGTGCAAGCGGTGGCCCGGAGGCAGTGCGGGAGGGTGGCGGATGAGCAGGTACCTGGGCCCAAAAGACAGAGGGTGGCCAGGTGCACGGTGCCAAGAGAGAACAGATCAGCAGGGGGGAGGGGGAGCGAAGGCAGAAGAAAAGAGGAAGGTCTTGAGGTGCTTCCGGAACCGGAGATGGTTCTCCTCAAGTTTTAGAGTTCCCCCGCTTGTGTGAGGCAACTGAGGAAGGGGCCGTGATGCCCGGGGCTCTCCCTGACAAGGACTGCAGGGCAAAGAGCCGATTTGCTGAACTGGTCTGGGTCTGCTGAATACCGGTGCTGAGACAGGCCCATGTGAAGGATGGTGTGCTGCTGTTGATGAGCTGTCCTTGACCCAGGGCTGGCAGTGATTAAGGGCCACTGGTAGCCATTTATAGTGAGCAGGACCGGGTGAACCCATTTACAGTGTTGCTGCGAGATACATCGGCACAGCCACCTATCTGAGACCGTGGTGCTGCAGCTGGGTATTGGAGGGTCTCACTCTGTTGGATCACTCATATCAGGCAGAGCAGACCCCCATTATACAGCATGTCCTTTGGGACATCAGTTGTTTTTGGCAGTTCAATCCAGTACCCATAACCTGAGTCATTGTTCTACTTGACTGGGGTGAACATATTTCTTAGAACAGGCCACGGTGAAGATAGTGATTACATACCCCAACCTTGCTTACGACCGCAGGTACTGGTTTGGGGGGCACTATGGCCAAGCGAGCTGGTAAAAAGCGGGACCAAATGGATTCATTCACCAGTAGCCATGCTCTGGCGACTTGGTCGGCAGTCCTGGGACAGGGAGCAGGCCCAGGTGACATTACCAGTGCAGCCTGAGAGGACCAACTGCTGACAGCGATGCAAAATGGCTTCATAGCCGTCAATGTGGAACTGGATGACATAGTGGTGACTATTGGGTCTCTAATATCTAAACTTGAGAAGGAAAGCAGCCGCATTAACAAGGCTGAAACTAGGATCAGTGAAGTTGAAGACAAAGTAGGGCAGCAAGAACGCGACATTGTGATATTAAAAGTGGAACTCTGCAAGACCCAAGGGAAGTGTGATGATCTTGAATCACGGTTGAGGTGCAATAACCTGCACACAGTTGGAGTGCCCGAGGCAGCTTGCAAGGGACCCATGGAACTGTTTCTTGAGGATCTGCTGAAAACTGTTTGGTGCTGACCAGTTCTCAGCACATTTCCTGGTTGAGCAAGCTCACTGCATGCTGGCACCAGTTCCCAGACCGGGGGGGCCCACTGCGCAGCATCATAGCAAGACTGCTTAGTTATAGGGCCCGGGATAAAGTCCTTAAGTTGTCCAGAGAGCACGGGACACTTTGCTATGAGGCCAACAACATGCACATTTACCCTGATTTTGCAGCAGGGGTTCAGACTATGAGGATATCTTAAGACTCTGTGAAGTGAATGCTAAGGGCTAGGCATGTGCAGTATGCTTTACTGTTGCCTGCAAAATTACGCATCCAGCATGGAGGAAGGGCACACTTTTTTGAAAATCCTTTGCAGGCTATAACCTCTGAGGAGGCCTCGATCCCGCTCCCGACACCAGGATGTGGGAAAGATCATAATCAGGCTGGGTGGGAGACACCGGCCAGAACGACATAGAGGTTTAGTTGGGGACCTCTGATTTGGCCCTGTAGCACACTGCGATTATGCCGGTACCAGGTACTGTTTGAAGTCAGAGTGCAGGATCACCAGGCTGGCCCGAGTGGGCAGGGAATGCACCCCAGGAGTGCTCCACAGTTATATGGGAACTGCATCATCAAGATGGGGGGTATGGTGACGGTGAAGGTCGAGAAGGGAGGTATGAGGGGAATGTAGGAGTATGGGGAAGGGAGGGGAAATTGGGGGGTTTCTACGGGATAACAGTAAAGGTTGGATGGATGGGCGTGGAGCATATGATGTCCTGGTTGGTACGCAGAGACAAATGGAGGGTTATTGTTGTTGTGTGCGAATAAATGCCAGGGGAATTAATAGGACTGATGTCATGGAATGTTCAGGTCCTAAATAACCTGATTAAAGCGAGGAAGATCAAAGCATATTTGGACCGCCAATCTCCCAAAACAGTAATGTTACAAGGAACACATGCATTGGGGCCAGTACACAATGAGTTTGCACCCAAATGGGGATATTAGAGGTATTATACATCCTATTCATCTCAGGCCAGGGGAGTGCTTAAACTAGTACATCAGTCACTGTGCTTCCGGGCGGAAGAGGTGCGGATAGACCCTGAGGGCTGTTTTGTTATAGTGAAAGGCGGGTGTGTAAGCCATTCTAGTTAATACCTATGGCCCGAACCTTGATGACCCAGGATTTTATAGTCAGGTGTATGAGATTCTAGTGAGGATGACAGACACCCTCATTAAATGGGTGGCAATGTTACCGCTATCCTGGACATCCATAGGGACCGGTCAAGCACTGTGCAGCATGGACTGTCCAGTGCGGCTAAAATTATTAAACAGATAATGGAACAATTGGGGTTGGCAGATGTCTGGAGGGATGCACACCCGAGGGTGGCAGAGTTTATGTACTACTTTACGGTTCATGACATTATGTCACAGATAGACTTTTGGCTACTGTCTGCAATATGGGCAACACGTGTGCACTGTAGTAGAATTGGAGCATGTACTCTGTCAGAACACTCACCGGTGGTGATCTCATTGGAGGTTCGTACTCCGGGGCACTCCCACCCTTTGGGCACAATGCCACAAACCATGTTAATCGACACTATACTGCTAGAGGATTTAAGGGAGAAGATTCATGTTTTTTTTAGACAAACAAGGGCTCGGGTTTCAAGTATGCCGCAATATGGGAAACCTTTCAAGTCTGGCTGTGGGGAACGATGATCTCGACTGCCTCAGGGGTGTTGAAGGTCACCATGTGGGGGTTGACTGAGGTTGATGGTGATATAGAGAAGTTAGAGAACACATTTGGTTTGGCCGCTGATATAGCTCTCCTGGGAGTGATCAAGAGTAACCTACTCAAATTCCACGACTTGGCGGACCGGGACGTGCACCATATGTCGAAACCTGCACAGGCTTGCTGATATGGGGAGGGGAACCGCCCTGGGTGTTTCTTAATGGGAGTTGTTAGGGGCGAGAGAGGGTTGAAACATATTGCCCTGATTGAAGGGGCAGCAGGTGAGCCATTGACGCCCACTGAAGCAATTAACAATGAGTTCTTACAATTCTATGAAAGGCTGTATTTGAATACTGCCGCTTGTACAGAGGAAGACGTAGGCATGCACTTGGAAGGGATTACCTTGAGGCATTAGATGCTCCTCTGACTGTTGAAGAAATAAGCTGAGGCCACTGCCTCAATGTCCTCCGGAAAAGCTCCCGGGCCGGATGGTCTAGGTACTGAATTATATAAGACATGTACTGAGACCCTGACTCCATGACTGTTCAGGGCTTGGGAGGAGGTACTGGCAGTTGGGCAGCTTTCATCCACGCAAACTGAAGCGGTTATTTCAGTATTTCTGAAACCAGTCAGGCCGTCTGGTGAAGTCACTTCCTACCAACCGCTCTCATTAATTAATTCTGATGACAGCATATTTGCTAAAGTGTTGGTGAACAGGCTGCTTCCCTATATTACTGACTTGGTGCACCCGGATCAGTCGGGCTTTATACCCACACGTTCGACAGCCCTTAATCTATGGTGCCTCTTGGGTATAATGTCACAGATTAACCCACAGGCTCTAGCGGTGGCACCGTAACTTGACGCTGAAAAAGCTTTTGACTCTGTAACCTGGAATTATCTATTTGGGGTCCTCAAACATTTTGGCAAGGGCAACCTCTTCATCAAATTCATGAGACTGCTCTATACGAACCCGGCGCTAGGCTTCGAACTAACGGGGCCTTATCCCTGACATTCAGGTTGGCACGAGGGACACAACAGGGCTGTCCCTACTCTCCATTGCTGTTTGCACTCAAAATAGAGCCATTAGCCCAACTGATGAGGGAGCAGCACACACACAGAGGGATACACATAGCAGGCCCCCTCTAGATTCTATCCCTGTACGCTGATGACACACTGTTATATATACGTAAACCTGATGCAAACCTCGTTCCATTTATGCAGTAGCTAAATTTACACATTACTCAGGATATAAGGTAAATACCACCAAATCCGAATTGTTCCCACTCACTGAGGGCACCATGGCACCGGCTGACCTTAATGGACTTAGGTGGGCCCCATCTAGTTTAAAATATTTGGTAGTGATGGTGTCCCGCACAGCAAATACTGTATGAAGACAATCACAAGAGATATCTGAATGCCCTGGCAGTTAAACTAAAGTTGTGGGCTAGGTCCCTGCTCTCTCTATATAGTAGGTTATCGCTACTGAAAATGGTGGTGTTGCTCAAACTGTTATATTATTTTGTATCCATACCAATTTTCCCGGGAAGAAAGTTCTTTGTAAGGCTGCAGTCCATGGTAATACAATTTGTATTTGGGAACGGTACGGCCTGTATGAGCTGGGAGTGGCTAGCCGAGCCATATGAACCAGGGGGTCTGGCGGCCTCAGATATTGAATTGTATTACCTGGTTAGTCAAGCACAATTTGCAGGACACTGGTATTAGCCGGACCCTGGGCCAGTACATCATCCATTGGAACAATATGGTGCGGCACTGACAGACCTCAGAGCAGTCATCTTAGATGACAGCTAGGCAGATTCTTGTACTTTTGTCTCTTTGCGCATGACAGTGAGTGCATGGGCCTAGTGTATAGACACCTGGGTATAACAACCCCATATAGCAATAAGATCAGCCTTTGGAACAGCCTAGGCTGTCTTCCTACGTATGACCTCGATATAAAGACCGGTGCTAAACACTGGTGCTGGGGTACCTATTCCTTGGTGGAAGATTCATCACAGGATGAATTCAATACAAAGTTCGGGGTAGACCCCGTTAAAAAGCGACAATATTTTTGAGTAAGAGCAGCGGTGTGTAAGACATGGCCATCGTTCCCCCAGGAATGCAAATCATGTTAATGCATAGATGTAATAATGGTAGGGTACACTGGGGGGAGAACTAGTGTCGAAGCTGTATAGAGCTGTACAGGCCTTGCAGACGACACAAAATATGGCGCAGCTTCAGTGGGATACCGATTTGAATATGATTATAGACGAGACTAAGGGGCCGATTCATGGAACAAACGTGCGCCGAAAATCTTCGTGCAAGCAGGCGCAAGCAGGCGCAAGCGGAAAAAAACAGGCGCACACGCACGTGTGCGATCCATGGAAGTCCCTGCGCGTGTACACCTCGGGATGTGCGCCAAACCTGTGCATGGCGCACAAGTCACTGCAACATCCCGAAAGGCGTGCGCGACGCGCACAGTGAAAGCGCACAACCTCGGCGCATACAACAGAAAGTGGGCGGAACACGGGGCGTAACGCACGGAATGGGGAACAACGCGCGAAAATAAGGGCGTAACTGGGGATGTACTGCAGGGAAGCAGACGGAACGCCCACACGCACTCGAACCACACGTATTCATGGAATCGAATAGGGCAAAGCCACGCACAGCCAAAGACACGCACAAGCTGAAACACGTCCGCCACACGAAGGCAGGCGGTAGCGTCCCTGCGCATTACAAAAGTGGCAACATACAGCAATTGGGCCTGTGCGAGCGGGCTACGTGTATTTCAGGGGTTTGCTTGAAGTTTCTCACGCGATCAGGCCTGGGGGAGCGGGCTACGTGTATTTCAGGGGTGCGCGTGAACTTTTTCACGGGATCGGCCCTGGGGGAGCGGGCTACGTGTATTTCAGGGGTGCGCGTGAACTTTTTCACGCGATCGGGCCTGGGGGAGCGGGCTACGTGTATTTCAGGGGTTCGCGTGAAGTTCCTCACGCGATCGGGCCTGGGGGAGCGGGCTACGTGTATATCAGGGGTTCGCGTGAAGTTTCTCACGCGATCGGGCCTGGGGGAGCAGGATACGTGTATTTCAGGGGTTCGCGTGAAGTTTCTCACGCGATTGGGCCTGGGGGAGCGGGCTACGTGTATTTCAGGGGTTCGCGTGAACTTTTTCACGCGATCGGCCCTGGGGGAGCGGGCTACGTGTATTCCAGGGGTGCGCGTGAACTTTTTCACGCGATCGGCCCTGGGGGAGCGGGCTACGTGTATTTCAGGGGTTCGCGTGAAGTTCCTCACGCGATCGGGCCTGGGGGAGCGGGCTACGTGTATATCAGGGGTTCGCGTGAAGTTTCTCACGCGATCGGGCCTGCGGGAGCGGGCTACGTGTATTTCAGGGGTTCGCGTGAACTTTTTCACGCGATCGGCCCTGGGGGAGCGGGCTACGTGTATTTCAGGGGTGCGCGTGAAGTCTTTCACGCGATCGGGCCTGGGGGAGCGGGCTACGTGTATTTCAGGGGTTCGCGTGAAGTTTATCACGCAATCGGGCCTGGGGGAGCGGGATACGTGTATTTCAGGGGTTCGCGTGAAGTTTCACATGCGATCGGGTCTGGGGGAGCGGGCTACGTGTATTTCAGGGGTTCGCGTGAACTTTTTCACGCGATAGGCCCTGGGGGAGCGGGCTACGTGTATTTCAGGGGTGCGCGTGAAGTCTTTCACGCGATCGGGCCTGGGGGAGCGGGCTACGTGTATTTCAGGGGTTCGCGTGAAGTTTATCACGCAATCGGGCCTGGGGGAGCGGGATACGTGTATTTCAGGGGTTCGCCTGAAGTTTCACATGCGATCGGGTCTGGGGGAGCGGGCTAAGTGTATATAAGGGGTTCGCGTGAAGTTTCTCACACGATCGGGCCTGGGAAGCGGGCTACGTGTATTTCAGGGGTTCGCGTGAACTTTTTCACGCGATCGGCCCTGGGGGAGCGGGCTACGTGTATTTCAGGGGTTCGCGTGAAGTTTTTCACGCGATCGGGCCTGGGGGAGCGGGCTACGTGCATATCAGGGGTTCGCGTGAAGTTTCTCACGCGATCGGGCCTGGGGGAGCGGGCTACGTGTATTTCAGGGGTTCGCGTGAACTTTTTCACGCGATCGGCCCTGGGGGAGCGGGATACATGTATTTCAGGGGTGCGCGTGAAGTCTTTCACGCGATCGGGCCTGGGGGAGCGGGCTACGTGTATTTCAGGGGTTCGCGTGAAGTTTATCACGCGATCGGGCCTGGGGGAGCGGGCTACGTGTATTTCAGGGGTTCGCGTGAAGTTTCACACGCGATCGGGTCTGGGGGAGCGGGCTAAGTGTATATCAGGGGTTCGCGTGAAGTTTATCACGCGATCGGGCCCGGGGAAGCAGACTACGTGTATTTCAGGGGTTCGCGTGAAGTTTCTCACGCGATCGGGCCCGGGGGAGCGGGCTACCTCTATTTCAGGGGTTCGCGTGAACTTTTTCACGCGATCGGCCCTGGGGGAGCGGGCTACGTGTATTTCAGGGGTTCGCGTGAACTTTTTCACGCGATCGGGCCTGGGGGAGCGGGCTACGTGTATTTCAGGGGTTCGCGTGAAGTTTCTCACACGATCGGGCCTGGGGGAGCGGGCTACGTGTATTTCAGGGGTTCGCGTGAACTTTTTCACGCGATCGGCCCTGGGGGGGCGGGCTACGTGTATTTCAGGGGTACGCGTGAACTTTTTCACGCGATCGGCCCTGGGGGAGCGGGCTACGTGTATTTCACGGGTGTGCGTGAACTTTTTCACGCGATCGGGCCTGGGGGAGCGGGCTACGTGTATTTCAGGGGTTCGCGTGAAGTTTTTCACGCGATCGGGCCTGGGGGAGCGGGCTACGTGTATTTCAGGGGTTCGCGTGAAGTTTCTCACACGATCGGGCCTGGGGTAGCGGGCTACGTGTATTTCAGGGGTTCGCGTGAAGTTTTTCACGCGATCGGGCCTGGGGGAGCGGGCTACGTGTATTTCAGGGGTTCGCGTGAAGTTTCACACGCGATCGGGTCTGGGGGAGCGGGCTAAGTGTATATCAGGGGTTCGCGTGAAGTTTATCACGCGATCGGGCCTGGGGGAGCGGGCTACGTGTATTTCAGGGGTTCGCGTGAAGTTTCACACGCGATCGGGTCTGGGGGAGCGGGCTAAGTGTATATCAGGGGTTCGCGTGAAGTTTATCACGCGATCGGGCCTGGGGGAGCGGGCTACGTGTATTTCAGGGGTTCGCGTGAACTTTTTCACGCGATCGGCCCTGGGGGAGCGGGCTACGTGTATTTCAGGGGTTCGCGTGAACTTTTTCACGCGATCGGGCCTGGGGGAGCGGGCTACGTGTATATCAGGGGTTCGCGTGAAGTTTCTCACGCGATCGGGCCTGGGGGAGCGGGCTACGTGTATTTCATGGGTTCGCGTGAACTTTTTCACGCGATTGGCCCTGGGGGAGCGGGCTACGTGTATTTCAGGGGTGCGCGTGAACTTTTTCACGCGATCGGCCCTGGGTGAGCGGGCTACGTGTATTTCAGGGGTGCGCGTGAACTTTTTCACGCGATCGGGCCGGGGGGAGCGGGCTACGTGTATTTCAGGAGTTCGCGTGAAGTTTCTCACGCGATCGGGCTTGGGGGAGCGGGCTACGTGTATTTCAGGGGTTCGCGTGAACTTTTTCACGCGATCGGCCCTGGGGGAGCGGGCTACGTGTATTTCAGGGGTTCGCGTGAACTTTTTCACGCGATCGGGCCTGGGGGAGCGGGCTACGTGTATATCAGGGGTTCGCGTGAAGTTTCTCACGCGATCGGGCCTGGGGGAGCGGGCTACGTGTATTTCAGGGGTTCGCGTGAACTTTTTCACGCGATCGCCCCTGGGGGAGCGGGCTACGTGTATTTCACGGGTGCGCGTGAACTTTTTCACGCGATCGGGCCTGGGGGAGCGGGCTACGTGTATTTCAGGGGTTCGCGTGAAGTTTTTCACGCGATCGGGCCTGGGGGAGCGGGCTACATGTATTTCAAGGGTTCGCGTGAAGTTTCTCACGCGATCGGGCCTGGGGGAGCGGGCTACGTGTATTTCAGGGGTTCGCGTGAAGTTTCACACGCGATCGGGTCTGGGGGAGCTGCTCCGTGTATTTCAGGGGTTCGCGTGAACTTTTTCACGCGATCGGCCCTGGGGGAGCGGGCTACGTGTATTTCAGGGGTTCGCGTGAACTTTTTCACGCGATCGGGCCTGGGGGAGCGGGCTACGTGTATATCAGGGGTTCGCGTGAAGTTTCTCACGCGATCGGGCCTGTGGGAGCGGGCTACGTGTATTTCAGGGGTTCGCGTGAACTTTTTCACACGATCGGCCCTGGGGGAGCGGGCTACGTGTATTTCAGGGGTGCGCGTGAACTTTTTCACGCGATCGGGCCTGGGGGAGCGGGCTACGTGTATTTCAGGGGTTCGCGTGAAGTTTCTCACGCGATCGGGCCTGGGGGAGCGGGCTACGTGTATTTCAGGGGTTCGCGTGAAGTTTTTCACGCGATCGGGCCTGGGGGAGCGGGCTACGTGTATTTCAGGGGTTCGCTTGAAGTTTTTCACGCGATCGGGCCTGGGGGAGCGGGCTACGTGTATTTCAGGGGTTCGCGTGAAGTTTCACACGCGATCGGGTCTGGGGGAGCGGGCTAAGTGTATATCAGGGGTTCGCGTGAAGTTTCTCACGCGATCGGGCCTGGGGGAGCGGGCTACGTGTATTTCAGGGGTTCGCGTGAAGTTTATCACGCGATCGGGCCTGGGGGAGCGGGCTACGTGTATTTCAGGGGTTCGCGTGAAGTTTCACACGCGATCGGGTCTGGGGGAGCGGGCTAAGTGTATATCAGGGGTTCGCGTGAAGTTTCTCACGCGATCGGGCCTGGGGGAGCTGCTCCGTGTATTTCAGGGGTTCGCGTGAACTTTTTCACGCGATCGGCCCTGGGGGAGCGGGCTACGTGTATTGCAGGGGTGCGCGGGGAGCAGCACACGCGAATTGCACGTGTGGGTCCTCCCAGGTGTTCCCTCTACACCCTCCACGGCCCCTGCAGGTGGCTCACACCACAGGGGCCTACCCAGCACATGTTATGGAGGCACCCCATCCACCATGGCCATGCCCACCAGCCAACCCACATGTCAACTTGCACTACTGCCCACCAACGCATGTCCCCCTGCACCCCCAGCCACCAGGGGCAGCCTCCACCAGGCCCCCACCCATGTCTCACACCACCCCCACCCCCCAGCACTGTGGTGCACCTGCCAGCAGGCCCCCACCCATGTCCAACTCATGTTCCCCACCACCCCCACCCCCCAGCAGTGCAGGAGCAGCCTCTACCAGGCCCCCACCCATGTCTCCCAGCCCCCCCACCCCCCAGCCACCAGGGGCACCCACCACCAGGCCCCCACCCATGTCTCCACCACCCCCACCCCCCAGCAGTGCAGGGGCAGCCTCCACCAGGCCTCCACCCATGTCTCCCACCACCCCCACCCCCCAGTCACCAGGGGCAGCCTCCACCAGGCCCCCACCCATGTCTCCCACCACCCCCAACCCCCAGCAGTGCAGGAGCAGCCTCCACCAGGCCCCCACCCATGTCTCCCACCACCCCCACCCCCCAGCCACCAGGGGCAGCCTCCACCAGGCCCCCACCCATGTCTCCCACCACCCCCACCCCCCAGCAGTGCAGGAGCAGCCTCCACCAGGCCCCCACCCATGTCTCCCACCACCCCCACCCCCAGCAGTACAGGGGAAGCCTCCACCAGGCCCCCACCCATGTCTCCCACCACCCCCACCCCCCAGCACTGTGGGGCACCTGCCAGCAGGCCCCCACCCATGTGCAACTCATGTTCCCCAGCCAACATGTCATCACAATCTAGATCCCTGGTCCCTATGGTCAGCCTCCAAATGCAAAACACCCACCCGAGTATTGCATCCACCCACTCATAATTTGCAATTACATCACAGAACACCAATTGCAAGTTCCGAAACAAACACATTTCCCTCACATACACCCAATGGGTGTCAGTGAATCTCAAAACACATATCATGAAATGCATGAAACCAATGAGATACCACACATTGAAGTTCACCAAAAATAATATGTATTAAAGGAAACATCAATAGAATAAAAAATGAAGAAACAGAAACGTGAATGTACAAAAATGAAAAGAAGCATGTCCGTCAAAAAAAGCAAAACCAAAAATAAAAATCCAAAGTAATGTCCAAAGTCAATGTCCACAAAACAAAATCCAATGGGAAATAAAAAAGAAAGCCATTGCTCCATGGTTAAAAATAGAAAAAAATATACAATCCAACTGTCAACTATGTACATGGGAACAATCCAGGGTCCATTATCCCAACAAAATAAAGGAAACCTATCTAACTACACTAACTAATAAAATGAACTATATACAAAAATGTGTCCGAAAGGTCCAAATAAAATAAAAACAAAAATGAAACCTAACACTACCTAGAAACTATGTACAAGGGCAGCAGGCTAGTTTCACGGCTCACTTGTGGATGTTCCGGGCCAGGGCATCATCAAACTCCTCCTCAATGTCCCGGAGGTGGTCCTCCCCCATGGCCCCGAGGGTCCGCAGGGCCGTCGACGTCTCCACCTCCAAACCCCTGTGGATTGCCTCGAGGCACTCGGCCCGCCTCAGGGCCCTCCGCATGGAGTTCTCCGCCCTGACCATTGTGAGTGCCTCTTCTGCCCGCTGCCGCTCCGCATCTATGGCGTGGCCCAACCGCTGCCACACGGAAGACACTCTCTGTCCTGGGTCCTCCTGCCCTCCGGCCGATGCCTGCCCCTCCGATGTCGAAGGCCCCGAGCCTTCATGGCTCCCACCACATTGCTGCTGCTGCTGTACCTCCGCCCGTGCACTGCCTCCTGCTGCCTGCACATCCTCCGCCGGCTGGGGTGCAGTCGTAGATGTGGCCACCCCTGCTGGACGTCCGACTCCCGACCGTGGCAGGGATGCCTCCTCCACCAGCCTGGCCGCACCGTCAGAGGCAGCTCCACAGGGCACCCAGGTGACTGATGGGTGGGAAGATGGCACAGAGGACGACTGGCGCATAGGGGGTCCAGTTGAGGAGGGGGTCGGAGCAAGCCTCATCAGACGGAGGAATCCGGCCTGGGTGACCTGTCCCAGCAGGCTGACGTGGTCAACGAGCCATTCGAGATGACGTGCAGTCTCTCCATGAAAAGACTGCAGGTCACCTCGCATGGCCCGTTGACGCAACGCCACACCAGCCAGGACAGGCTCAACCCGGACCTGGATAGCCACGTCCGCAGGCAGAGGAAGGCCAGTTGACGTGAGCTCATCCCCTGCCTGAAAACGGGTCTGGACGTAGGCATCCCTGCTGGTGCAAGATGATGCAGGGACAGGATCGGGGACAGGATTGCACACAGGCACCTCCGCGGCAGCCTGTGCTGCCTCCTGTCCCTGGTCCTGCACTGCACCACTAGCACCAGTGGGATCCCCACCTCCAGACCCCGTCTCTGGTGCTTGCACGGCCTCCTCCTCCACCAAACCTCCCACCAACCTGGATGACTCCATGCCATCTTCCCCTGTTGGGCCCTGTGGGGTCCCAGCTGCCCCTTCTGCTGCCGAGTAGTCCAACTCCAACCTCCGCCTCTTGGACCTCCCCCCGGCAGCTGCGGCCTGGGACGCGCCACCGGACTCCTCACTCCCCGACGAGATGACAACCTGGGAGGGGAGCCGGGCCTTGCGTCTCCGGCTGGCGGTCGGATCCCCGCCGCTGTGCTCCACAGCACCTTCTCCGCCCTCTTCATCAGTTGACGCTGCAGACAGGGAGAAACAAAACACAGGCATCAGGGCACTGTACAATGGACACATAC
Source organism: Ambystoma mexicanum (assembly GCF_040938575.1). Lineage (NCBI taxonomy): Eukaryota > Metazoa > Chordata > Amphibia > Caudata > Ambystomatidae > Ambystoma > Ambystoma mexicanum. The sequence goes on from NC_090932.1 coordinate 1,342,645,847, forward strand.
ACACATGACAGTTGTACATGAGTGGCATTGGCAAACCTCAGACATGTCATCACAATCCCCAACACACATGTCATTACAACTCGCACACATGAGCCATACCACAGCCATATCGCAACTCCCACCACCATCCATACACATACAACAGCATGAGCAGCCAAAGGTGAGCCAGACATCACATGCAACACAGGAAGTGCACCACACATGTACACACACCACCACACTTGCATGCATGTGTACACCTCTGCCAAGTGTCGCACTGTTCAGACGGGCATCCATGTCACATCTGCCAATCAGGCTTCCACATACCGCTGTCACATGCATCCATGTTGCATCACTGTTGCACCCTTGTCAAATACACACACATGCACATGTACACAGTGCTGATACATGCAGCCGAAAACAACATACATGCGTGACATCACAGACATGTCTACTTACATACACATACATCCAAACATGTGTGCCCACACAACTGCATTTGGCATGCAAGCCTACACACACAAGCACCATCCATGTCTCACACATTACAGCCCTCGCATGTGTCAGCCCCACGGCCCTGTACACCCCCACCCATACTCGACCCCATACAAACAGATGTGCAACCTGCACACTACTGAATAATCACCACACGCACTGCTCACAATCAGGATGCATGTACACTCACCGCTCGACTCCAGACGGGTCTGCTTCTCAAGGACCTGGACGTGGAGTGCTGGGGATATGCGTTCCAGGACCCTCATCTGTTCTTCCGACAAGTGGCCCCGGCGCCCCTTGGCATCCGCTGCCTTCAAGAGGCGCCGGGCCTTGTTCAGGGTCCTGGACCTGAAGTCCTCCCAGCGCTTCCTGACATGTTGTAAGTCGCGGACTGCCACCCCCTCCGCGTTGATGGCAGTCACGATGTCAGTCCAGATCCGAGTCCGTCCTTCCTTGTCGGCGCGGGAACTTCCGAAGAGGGCATCATACTGACCTCTCTGGCCGGGGGTTGTCAGTGGTCACAGATGGTGTTTGCCCCGACATGACAACCCCAGAGGCAGGAGTGGGTGGGCAACTGGGTCCTGGGGCTGGGCTGTGGAGCGATGGAATCCCAGTCGGGAGTCTTCGGTTCCAGCAGGGGTGGTCACAGCAACAGCACCCCTGGCTGATGTGCAGGCAGCAAATGGCAGTGCACGTGGGCAGCAGGCAGTCAGGCAGCAGCAGATGGCAGGTGGGAGCGTGTTCGGGGCTCTGGGGGGCAGTAGTTCGGCCTTCTGGGCAGGAGTGTGGTCTTCCGTGTGCTTACGTGTGGCCAGCTTGATACGGAGTGATTTGGCACGTGAAAAATCTGCACGTCAGCGTGTAATTCGAGGAAAGGCCCTTAGCGCGTAAGCGCGTTTGCACGCAAACGCATTTTCATTGGACAGAAGGCCCCTCATGCGCAAGCGCCCCTGTGACGTGACGCGTACAGACGTGCATGGGCATTTCAGCGCGCGTGAAAAACTGCACGTCCGCGTGTAATACGAGGAAAGGCCCTCAGCGCGTTAGCACGGCAGCATGCATATGCGATTTCATTAGACCAAAGGCCCTTAGCGCGTGAGCGCGTCTGTGACGTGACGCGCGCAGGTGGTTCCCTCATTGCACGTGATGACAGAACACACGTGGATTTCCACCAATCGCGTGTGAAAGTTCCCGGCACCCCGGATCACACGTACCCAGGCTAATCGCGTGTGGAACTTCCCGCGCACCCCGAAACACAGGTACCCAGGCCAGTTGCGTGTACGCTCACTCCCCTCCGATCACACGCGATGACACTCGGACCGTATCCGAATACGGGAAACCCGCGCACGGCAAAAGACGTGCACAGGCGTCAACGCGTCTGCCACACGAAGGCAGGCGGAAGCGTCCCCGCGCACCGCATAAAAGTGCGCACAAACAACAAACGCGTTTATACAGCTACGATGAAAGCCCCATTTGTCGCTGCACTGATCGTGGGACACCGCAGGAGGAGGAGAATAGCCAGGGCACGCATTTTCGCACCACGGACAAGCCTTTTTGGGATGCCTGACGACCAGGTCTATGGCAGGTATAGGTTTCCACCCCATATCATCCTAGACCTGGTCAGGGAGTGGGAAGATGACCTCACATCCCCCACCCTTTGCTCCCAAGCATTGAGGCTCTTGGAGAAGCTGCTCAATGTCCTGCATTTTTTGGCCACTGGGTCATTTCAGCGGACCACTGCCATAGTGGGGGGGGTCTCACAGGCCACGCAGTCACGCTGCCTACACCAGGTACTGGCAATCATGACAGCGCGCCCCTCAGTCCGCAGGCACATATACATGCCCAGAACACCCGCAGAAAGGCAGGCCGTTGTCCTGGATTTTTTCAGGGTGGCACACTTCCCCAAAGTGCTCGGTGCCATAGATTGCACCCATGTGGCCCTACGTCCACCTAGGGCCATTGAGCACATCTACCGAAACCGCAAGCACTGGCATTCCATCAATGTACAGGTGGTATGTGATGCAAAGGGAATCATCACCTCTGTCTATGCAAACTACCCTGGCTCCACCCATGACAGTTTCATATACAGAATGTCCGCCCTGCGCCGGGCCCTGGAAGCTGGGCAGCATGGCGACACATGGCTCCTAGGTGAGTACAAATGCCCTTGCACATGCATGCAAGTCACACACAGACAAATATCCAAACCCTAATAATCTCAACTATTATCACCTCCCCAGGGGACAGTGCCTACACTCTGAGCAACCACATGATGACGCCAATCCAGAACCCCACCACACCACCCCAGGTAAGATACAACGCCGCCCATATTGCAACCAGGGGCATAGTGGAGTGCACATTCGGAGTGCTCAAGTCACGTTTCCGCTCCCTTGACCGCTCTGGTGGGCAACTACTCTATGCACCACCAGTAGTGTGCAGGATCATTGTGGCAGCATGTGTCCTGCACAATGTTGCAACACGGCAGGGCGTCCCAGTGGACATGGTGGTGCCCCCACATACCCAACCACAGGCACAGGCGCTGGCCATGGGAGGGGACAGGGCACGTGGCGAGGAAGCCCGGACCCAGCTTGTGGCCACATTTTTCACCTAAACTCCCACCCCTGCGGAGTGCACACAGGCCTGGCACATACCAGGTGACAATCGATGATGACAAAGAGACAGTTAACTGTCACAACCCTACCACCCTGAGAAAGTTGCCATGGAAGTGCGACATCGTCTGCATCCCTAGCTACTTAAACACAAGCTATCCTGTGTGACCAAAAGGCACACATATGACATATGACATGATATGGGCCATACACAAGTATTCCAAGGCGCAATGAGGCAGGGAGGGGGGAACAAGGGAACACAGAGAACGGTACTACTAGGCCAGGTGTCATTGGGATTGTGCAAGTGCAGGGGTAGGGGGAATGGGAAAAGTGCAAGGGGAAGGGTGGGGGGGAGTCCAGTACAGGGGAAGTAGCCCAAAAAAATAATACATAGGTCGCCTGGTGGCAACTACAAAGGTAAGTGCAGACAAGTGCTGGGAAGGGAGGGCTGTAGGGATAGAGAGACAGTACTGCAGTGCAGGGGTTGCCAGGGAGGCAGTGCAAGTGGAGAGTGGCTGGGCCGAGGTCGGTGAGAGTGGCCCAGTTGCAGCTCCTGTGCAGTTCCAGTGGAGAATTCTGCAAGGGAGAGGCAGACAGTAAGCAGAAGCAAAGAGGAAGGTCTTGAGGTGCTTCCAGAACTGGAGATGATTCCCCTCAAGTTCAAGTCAGGCCGGAAGTCTGTTCCAGGGGGAGGGCCCTGCTGCGGAGAGAAATCTACCCCCAGCTAGTTGCTCTGAGAAGCAGATGACACGGACATGCAAGGTGTGCATCACACACACCTGCAAACCAGGCCATGGCCATCACTGTCATGTCACTCAAACCCTCCCAAACATCAACATGCATGGCACGCAATACCCATACACCAATGCAGTAACGATAAGGTACACATTGCCATGTCCTAAATGCACAGTGGCATCGGACACTGCTGCCTGACCCGGAATCAGATGAAATGACAGACCAACAACCTCCCACCCAAAATAAGTCATTTCCAAATGCATTACAACAGTCGTAGACGTAACATCACAATGAATGCCTGTCTACATGCACATTATGCATTGCAAAATCAACACTGCAGCTCATGTGTGCAGTGTCCTACTCCTGCATCACACTGCTCAGCGCACAGCACAGTGAACAGCCATTGTGTGTGATGCACACCCTGAGCATCACATCTAAGTGACAGACCACGTCAAACATCAAATTAGGCATGTACTGGATCCATGATTGGTCACAGAACATGTGCTGCCGGGACACAGTGGGCACCAGAAGGCAAACAGTGTACACGTGGATATGCAAGGGTGGGAGTACATGTAGTGCATCAGAGTGCAAGTGTGTGGATCTGCAAGGACATGCACTCCACATATGCATGTGCACTCAAGTGACCATCAGTGTTCCCTACACATCACATGTGAACATCCACCATGTGTACACCCCAGCATGTCAAACCACAACTATCCCCTCGCACCTGAAAGGAAAACACAACACATGAACAGGCATTGATCAGCAGAACACAACATGTACATAGGATACCACCATTACTATGTCAGAGTTCCCATCACACTGCAGGGCAAGGCAACTATCAACAACAACCCCCCCCTCCCTCACAAATGACCATGACCCACTGAACAACTGCACCTGGGTCATGGAGCCTCCAAACCTCAATTCCACCTGGCCACAGGATCACCTTTACCCTTCGTCACCATCTCCCACATTGTGCCTGAACCCTCAGAATCCACACTCATTTCCAAAATCACAAAATCCAAGGCATAAAAACGAATCCAAACACCCTCCAGTAGATGACTTGACGTAGCAGTACCTCACAATGGCCAGGTACTACCACAATGATGCAACAACCAAGGTAGCACAGCAAAACAATGTCACGACAGGATGTGAGACATGTGTGGTACATGACATAGGATGATGCACCATGAATGGATGTGTACTGTCACAGGTCCCCTGTACAGGCGCGGGAGTGTCACGAAACAACCACCCCCACCATGTCCCGGGTGCCTGCAAGGTCAGACTCACACAGGCCCCTGAGACCCTGGTGGGGAAGGAGGTTCAGGGATATGCAGTCGGGACAGGTGTTGACACACTGGATGACTGGAATGAGCGGCAGGAGAGGGGAGGAGGAATGACACATGAAACTAGGGAATGCACGAAAATGTACAACCTGCATGAACACATACACAATCCAAACAGACTTGGACATCATTGTCATGGCCTTCTGTAGTCCAGGCTCAGGAGTGGTACGAACCAACCATCCCCTCTAGGGTTTTGGCGCCTGCAAGTTCGGGGCTTACACAGGCATCCGCAACCCCAGTGGGGAAAGAGGGTCAGGGAACGTTGCTTGGATAGGCACGGGAAGCAGGAACACCGGGTAGAGGGTACAGGTTTCAAAATTGCATAGGATCACGGGTGATTAGGGAGAAAAAAACATACCAAATTGAACCACACATACATCCATGCATCAGTACACTCCCCAGCAAGCCTATGCAGAGCAGTTCATAAGAAAAACAACAAGACACTTAGCTCTGGTTTTGAGTGCTGGCCTCCTGCCTGCGCACTCTCAGGTCCGGTTACAGGAGCACTGCAATGCTGCAAAGAGAGACACAGTCAACAACCTGTATGTGCCAATTGCACAAAAACACAATACCAAACATGCCCCATAGCAACAGACTACTCTACAAACAGACAATCTGTGGTTGATGCTTCGTACCCATATATAACATCACCCCTGTGACGGGTCATACACAGTCAATGCAGTAAGGCAGCCGCTGCTGGGTGTGTGGCAAATGGAACACCAATGTGTCACAATTCACACAACATGCAATGTTCCCTGGGTAAGCAGACAGACCCATATAGCAAGTCATGACTACAGAGCAAGTTGCGTACCACCATGACCGAAACAAAGTTGGCAGTGCATTTATCATGAAGTACGTGGAAAAGACATGCACTGCAGCCGAGTATGTCCCTTGCTGTATGTCCCTGTGAGCTGCCCCTTTCCATGTCTCGGAAGGCTACATGGTTGATACAAGTGGCTCAATGGACCTTGGTGTACCGGAGGGTATGTGCCACTGCCCCTGCATGTGTCCCAGACAACCCTACTATCAGCAGCCATCAGTCCACAAACACATCTGAGCTGCATTGTGTGCTTCAACACCAATATTCGTCTAAGCTCACCCTCAGTGCTGTGACTAAGCCTGCATGTGCAACTTGCCTGGTGCAAGCTTTGCTGTGTCGTGGCCCCCCTGTGATGCTCACCTTGCCTGGAGTTCCTTGGAACATGTCAGCAGTTCTAGGATGTGGGTCTGCAATCACTGTGCCTCTGCTTCTGCACACATGTGCATGTGGGCACCAACAAACGGGTCCAGAATTCCGTCGTCCAATGGGCCATGTCTGCTGGCAAAGGTGCTCTGGAGGCTCATCCCCCTGCAGAAAGGGCATGAAACACATGATTAATGCTTCAAAGTCATCTGTGTGTGTCTCATCAGGCATCTCATTACTTGACCATGTCAGAGAGTCACATCACAAATCACACCATCAGTCCGTCTTTCACCTCCTAAGTGTGGAACACTATCTACAGCATGAATTGCAACAGCCACATGTACAGGAAAGATATGAAACATACTACACAATGCATAGCAATCAATGTCCACATTAATCATGACACACCCCATCTAGCAAAAGCTGAACAGTGGACAATGACACCTAAATCATCCCCACTAGGGGTGTCAACACAAGTCACACAGCACCAGACATGCCACAGATATGACAGTCCAAAGCCCTTGTGTAAAATGCTGTAACACCGAACCATCCTCCCATGGATAAGGGAGGCAGGAGTGGCATATGTGAGTCAAGGAACCCAAGCAGCAAACACATACACAAGACAACCATGAAGGGCCCAGCTGGAACAGACAGTGGATGCCTTCAAAAGCCACAAAGCACCGCACCGTCACATGAAAGCACAATAGACTAGCAATTTTAAACTAAATCAACTATTAACTAATTACACTAACTATGGAAAACCTACATTACCTATTTAAACTAACTATCAAACAGAAACTTAACTAACTAAACTAAAAGAAAAATCAAAAATGGCCACATACGGGAGGCGTGGCCAGCAGGCGTAGGATGAGGACGTGATTCCTCGCTGCTCCCGGCCGCCAGCCTAATCCTACATCCATCCTGCGACTAGAATTATAGATAAAAAGCCCTAAAATACTACAGCGACGTCTGAAATCCTGCTGCTTCGAATCGGAACATCGCGGACCCGAATCGGTGCGGGCTTTGCGAGATATAGCCCTCAGCGCACTCAAATTGCGGACCGTTACCAACGTCCAAGATGGCCGCCTGAGGGCGAGGGAGGCAGAGACTGAGAATCCTTGAAACTACGGCCACCCCGGGAAACTGCGAAGTGAGCACGGCCTCCCACGCGCTGGCTGCGACGTACGAGAGCCTGTGGGAAACCATACCGTCACCTCGGCAGCTCCAACAATACGAAGGCGCCCTCCCCCGCCATGATCCACACCTCCTGATACGGGCGCGGCACGATACGGGCCCCACCAGAGGATCACTGGGACAAAGCCGCTCCGGTCCCAGTCAAGCACCCGCTGAGCTCCGACGGCGACTCCTGATCACCCTCCCGGTCGCTCGCTGAGGACTCGGACCAAGCGGTAAGGAGAGGGGGAGACGGGGGATTGGACCCTGGCATCCTGTGAGACTTTTCCTGGCCACATATGTGCAAACGCCACGCTCTGGGCCCGACGTGTGTGTCGCAGCTCCTGAGCGAAACTCCGAACCCCGGAGAGATAGGCCTTACTACCTCTAAGCCCACAGGCCTACCCAAAACCGCGGGTGATCGCGGCCAAACACATCCTCGGAACCGATTCAACGCACTTAAAGCGGTACTGGGAGAAGCACCCACTAAGTCGCGGTGCACAGAACTCCGGCCCTCCGACCAAACCAGACCCAAATCTGTGGGCTTCCCCCCGACAAGTGTCCAGCTGCGTGCACATGGACTGTGGATGCCCCTCTCCCGAAGGGCCATCAGTGGAGCCTGCCATAACCATTTCTTCTTCCTATTGAACACCAACACTTGCTTCCCTGCCCTCTAACGAGCATCCTCTCCCGGGTGAACCTTTGCCACCACCTCCCCACCTCACCTACAATGGGGAAAGATAAGCCTAGAAAGACCTCCACTCAAAGCCGGATTGAACAATACGTAACTACGCCACTCACCCGCTCCCCGGAAAGACCAACGCAACAGGACTCAGACCCCATGGAGGATAGTATCTCCCTCAGAGACATAATGGGTGCTATTGCCAGTTCTAGAACGTCCATGGAGAAAAAGATGGACAGCATTGGTGCGGATGTATCCCTGCTAAGACATGATCTACAGAAGCTGACCTCTCGTACTGGGGAAGCGGAGATGCGGATCTCCGAAGCGGAGGACAACCTTCGCGGTGTGAACCGACAGATGTCCGGCATGTTGGCACGCATAAAGCTCCTGGAATCGAGAGCCGATGAGAGTGAGGGCAGATCAAGACGGAACAACGTCCGCATACTGGGTATTCCGGAGAAAGCAGAAGGAGATTGCATGGAACTTTTTCTTGAAGGGTGGCTTGCGGATATATATGACGCACAATCCTTCTCCAAATTCTTTTCCATCGAGCGAGCCCACCGCATCCCCACAGGCAAGATCATTCCAGGAGCACCACCACGTACAGTCATTGCGAGGTTTCTAAACTATAGAGACAGGGACACAGTACTGCAACTGGCGAGGTCCAAAGGGACTATTACATACAATGGCTCAAGGATTGCTTTCTTCCCCGACTTCACCAGAGAAGTACAGAAAGCGCGCCAATCCTTTGATCCCCTCAAAAAACGCCTGCAAGCAATGGGAGTCAAATACGGGCTAATATTCCCTGCCCAACTCAAAATATATCACAAGAACACGACAGTCCACTTCACTGATCCCAAGGAGGCGTGGAGCTGGGCTGAAAGACACATAGACGGCGACTGGAGCACTGTCGGGAGAGGAGGGAGAGAACGGAATGGACCGCGCCCTGACCGACCGCCTGATCGGGAACCGCAGCAACAACAACAGGACGGAGTCCCACAACAAGCAGAAGTTTAGTAGACATCACTAATATCTGGGATATCCAGGCCACCACTATGACCCTGCAGGGATGCTGTATTGTACACTGTAAATGCGACTAGGATAGCAATTCCGGCTGGCGGCCGCCCACACAGCGCCCCCCCCAGCCCCTGGACACCAAACCAACGAACTCGGAACACCACATAGCGGAGTTCCAACACCCTGCCTTGTGTCTTCCCCCCGGGGCGTAACAACTGGCACATCTGTGCCCGAGACGCGGATTGCCACGAGGCAGGCAGATGTAGACTATTGTTAAATTGTTTAAAAGTTAACACTGGGTCGACAGATGCTTCAGTTGTGGGTGGAGTATGGGGAGGGGGGAGTTGAGTTTCTTATAGTTATTCAATGTTTGACATACAGAGGCAAGACGAGTATGCTATACGGATCGAATACGACAGAAATATTGCGCATGCAACCAAGGAAATATATCTGTGTAAACAAATTGCCCATTGACAATGGCAACCCGAAACACTGCAACCCAAGGTAATCTTAAACTCCTGGCATGGAATGTGAACGGACTGGGTGCCAGCATCAAAAGACGGCTAGTCTTGCAACATCTAAATAGACATTCCCCAGACATAGCCATACTGACCGAAACACACCTGGCCGGAACCACATGCAATTTTTTTTAAAGATCTAATTACCGCACTGCGGTACACGCAGGCTTTTCTATGGGAGCGAGAGGGGTCCTCGTACTAATCCACAAGAGGCTTCCGCTAGTGACCACAGGCGTGTTGCTGGACAGAGGAGGCCGTTATGCATTCATTCAGGCAACACTATGGAACCAAACACTAGCACTCATGGCAGTGTACTCCCCGCCAGCTCTCCTCAAAGATCTGCTAAACGAAATCACCCCCATCCTGGCAACGAGAACTGCAGACACATTGGTGATAGGGGGAGACTTCAATGAGGTCATGGACTATACGCTTGATCGCACGCACCTAAGAACCAGGAATCCCGCCACCACAACCAAACTGGCCTCCTTTGTGTCGGCAATGGGCCTCTGCGACGCATGGAGGGCCCTTAATACACAGACTCGTCAATATTCCTTCCACTCGGGGGCCCACGCCTCGATGTCTAGGATAGACTACTTCTTCCTCCCACACCAAAGTATCCACCAAATAAACAATGCATCCTTCCTTCCCCGAGGAATCTCTGACCATTCCCCATTGCTGCTGGAGCTGGAAACGGCCAGACCGAGACCACCCCCCTCATGGCGCCTAAATTCCTACTATTTGGGATTCCCTGAATTTCAGGAGATGGTAGAGACCGCCACCTCCGACTACTTTGAGCTTAATATAGACTCAGTTGATAACCCCAATACACTATGGGAGGCATACAAACCAGTCCTCCGCGGAGAAATCATATCGTGGACGTCCCATAAGAAGAAGAAACAGCGCGAAAAAATCGTCGAAGCTGAATCCGAGGTCACATCCAAGGAACTGGACCACATTGCCAATGACACCCCGGAGTCAAACAGGGCTCTACTGTTGGCACAAAGGAAGCTGCATAACTTATCCTTGGACTGCGCCAAGAAAGCACACGCAGCAATGAAGGCGCGTGTATATGAAATAGGCGACAAAGCAAGCAAACTGCTTGCGTGGCTGGAAAGACGTGATGAAGGACAATCGAAGGTGAAATGCATCAGAACCCTAAACGCAAACCTAGTCCATGCCGACGCAGAGATCGCTGAACGCTTTGCTGAGTTCTACGAGAACCTCTACGAACCCCCCACCGATACTGTGGATAGTACCATACTAGATGATATCGTTCTCCCAACACTCACCCCAGACCAGACCACTGCCCTAGATAGTAAAATCACTACTACCGAGATATCAACTGCCATTATGCAACTCCAGGCCGGCGAGACCCCGGGCCCGAATGGGTTCCCGATTGACATTTGGAAAAAACTACAACATCTGGACATACCCGCACACTTGCTCAAGGTGTTTGAACACTCTCTAACCCAGAATGAGCTCCCACCCGACCTTCGCAAAGCTACCATCATAGTGATCCCTAAAAAAGGCAAACCCCCAGAAGAATGCACATCCTATCGTCCCATATCCCTTATCAATAGCGAAGCAAAAATTTTGGCCAAAGTTCTAGCCAACAGATTACAACTAGTCATCACATCACTGATCCACCCGGACCAATGTGGCTTTATGCCCCAGCGGTCGACCAGAATGAATATTCGCAGATTACACCTGGCACTAGAAAGAGCCCCGGCCCTGCAGCAATCTCTGGCTCTGTTGGCCATAGACTTCGAGAAAGCATTCGACTCTGTTCACTGGGAGGCGCTATGGGCCATAATGCACAGGATGCACTTCGGAGAACCGTTCATAAAATGGGTGCAACTCCTATACAAGAACCCAATAGCCGAGGTCAAAGTAAATGGGTGGCCGTCGCGCACTGTCCGGCTAGGGAAGGGAACCAGACAAGGTTGCCCACTTTCGGCGATGGTGTTCGCACTAATAATGGAACCACTAGCAGTCCTCCTGAGGGATTCTTCCGCATGGACTGGCTTTCGATGGGGTCCGGGCTGTGAAGATAGAGTTTCCCTCTATGCAGATGATCTCCTAGTATACCTGGGCGACCCAGCCTCTTCATGCCCTGTGGTCACGCAAATCCTACTAGAATACGGATCCTTTAGCGGACTTAAAGTAAATTGGTCCAAATCTGTGCTGTTCCCGGTTAAAGGGATAGACTGCGTTCCGACAGCGGGCTCCCCATATAAGGTTGAAACCAAACAGTTCCGATACCTGGGTATTTTAATCGCCAATGAACTAAATAACTATGTAGAACAAAATCTACGCCCACTTACTAAAAGATATAAGCAAGATGTAACCCACTGGCAGGCACTCCCGTTGACACTGTTAGGAAAGGCAGCGCTCTTCAAGATGCTGGCCCTACCCCGCTTTTTATATGTTCTTCAGAATGCCCCCCTCCACGTCCCCGCTGCAGAATTCCACAGTATAAATAGCACAACACGTATACTCCTCTGGGGTGGGAAGCGCCCGAGAATTGCCCTCCACACTCTCCAACGCTCGGTTTGGGAAGGGGGAATAGGGCTCCCGAATATCCAGATTTATTACTGGGCATCCCAGATGGCAACAGTCAATGATATTCTACACGGGGATCCGAGCATCCCTCACATAAGAGCCGAACTAGCGGCGAGACATGGAATGTCCCCACTCGAAAGTCTCTACTGCAAACAAACTCACCCACCTGCACACACGATAGCAGTACACACAGCCCTGGTATGGAAAGAAATACACAGACACTTGGGTTGGGACAATAAAATCACCCCACGCCAGCCCATCTGGAACAATGCTCACCTTTCGAATCTTGCCAACCTCCCGAAATGGCCAGCCTGGGTCGTAGCTGGCATACAGACGATCCAACAGATAATCGTAAACGACCGGCTGACGCAGTTCCCCGAGCTCGCTGCGGCACATGACTTGCCAGAATCTGAACAGTATCATCACAGACAGCTACAACATGCACTTGTCGCACACAGAGCCCAACTTGTGGACATGCCGGAATGCACACCTATTGAAAGAAATATAGTAATGGACAAGGTGAACAATAAAGTCACGTCTACCATGTACAATGTTATTTCTTCATTCGGCACGAAAGAACTTCTGACCCTGAAGACGAAGTGGGAAAACGACATTGGCCCCATATTACCAGAAGACTGGATTGAAATCCTAATGTATCCTAGAGAATGTGCAATTTCGGCACGGATTCGTTTGATACAGCTTAAAATACTACATCGGATATATTATCCTCGAATAACACTCTACAATTGGGGTAAATCGACCAACCCCAAGTGTCTACGCTGCAAACAAGAAGAAGGATCCTTTTACCACATCCTCTGGCAGTGTGCACGCATACAACGCTTCTGGCATAAATGTAGCGCAAGGCTCTCTAGGGCCATGTCCCGCCCAGTTCCGACGGACCCTAAACTCATGCTCCTAGGTATTACAGACGACCTAGAACTGTCACGATTCGAAAAACTACTTGTGTCAACTGCCACAGGAATTGCGAAAAGGAACATCGCGCAATTATGGGGTTCAGAAATCACCCCGAAATATGATCACTGGCTATCGGATGTGGATGCAATCATTTTAATGGAACGCAGAGTCTATCAAGCCAGAGGTTGTCCGGGCAAAGCGGACAAGATTTGGGGAAGATGGGAACAAACAATGTAAATCTACTGCAATGGCGTCATTGTGCATTGGCGTGCAGTCCCGCAAAATCCATGCCTGCTAACACCATGCTTTGGGGCATTTTCACGTAATATGACTATCCAGGAACTGATTGCCACCTCAACTGCTCATATACTTTATTTCACATGTGTTGCTATGCTTGCCTATGTCCTCCAGTATATTTGTCCAGGCTACCCTGCCAGCCGTATGCAAAGTCTTGTAGTCTTGTAGTTTTGTTGATTTCTTGTTGTTTCTTGCACAAAATATAATAAAATATGTTATAAAAAAAAAAAATGGCCACATACGACCCGGGGGGGAGGGGAGGCACCCAGGAGGGGGGAGGTACAGGGTGCTGCTCAACATCCACATGCGATGATGCTGAGCCAAAAAAAAATCCTCCATGGGCTCAACGCCTGCACAGCACGACCTATGTGGGAGATAGATGGTCGTCCGAGTCTGGCTCATCCTGGAAAGGAGGACGTGGCACAGTAGCCTGGCCACGCCTAGCCGCAGCTTGCCCCTCGTCGGCAGCAAGTCTGCCGGACGGGTGAGCCTGGTTCTGTGTGGCGATGTGACGTAGGTCTGCATGCAGAACCTCCCGTGATACACGTGCTTCCTCTTGCAAGGTAGCACGTGTAACACGGAGTTCCTCCTGCAAGGCCTGGCTGGACAACCGCTGCACCTCCTGGCAAGCCTGTAGCTCAGCCGAGATAGTACGCTCAAGCTGTGCAAACCTCTCCTCTGCCTGCTGCCTCTGGGACATCATAAGGACACCCAGAGTGGATCTGAGGGAAGCAGGTGTCGCAGACAGAGGAGTGTCCACATCAGAATCACTCACCCCTGACACATGGACTTGATGCTCATCCAACTCAACATGGACGTCAGAGTCGTCATCAAGGCTGGACTCATAGGCAGCCAGAGACAAGATGGACTGCAGCACTTGGGGGTTTTCGTGGCCTACCACCCCACGACCCCCACTAGTGCCGGGTTGATGTGGCGTTACCAACCCTGTGTCTGGCATGACAACACCATTCTCTGCCTCCATTGCGTCATCACCTGAAAAATAGAGAGAAAAGGGTCAATACACATGTCAGAAGCACACGACACACACACTCACCGACATCAAAGGCATCCGGCAGACATGTGACACACAACATATGACCTGGCATACATGCTGGGTCTACTTTGAATAGCTTCTGTGATCAGACCTGTTGAAAGGTGGCAGTTTCCATGGAAGTGGGTTTATGCAGTGCAGAAAATGTGTACGCCACTCACTACCTACATGTACGAGCACTACATGGTGTGTGCCAGGAAATGTGAAGGCAGTGCAATGTCAAATTCAGACATCACGTGCATTGTGCATTCAATGTGTACCATGTCTAGAAGCCAAGCACCCCTCCACCCCAGTACTAAAGCAGGGATGCCTAGCATGGTATCAAAAGGCTGACCATACACCTGTGTATTGACAGGCAGTGTTGACTGGCATCAACAGCTTAATGTGATTCAAATTACAACACTGCAAATGATGCTGGGACAGCGGGCAGGACACATGATGGACACTCCGGAGGCCGCCCACGTGTGAAGAAGACACAACAAGAGTTGGACAGAGTCATTGGCCATTGAACAGGCTGAGGCCTGTGAGCCACACAGATTGTCAGAGCCTAAACATGTGTGCAACGCAGGACTGAGCCACAGTTGACATGGGAAGGCTGATGAGATGGCAAGCAATGTATGTAACCAAGGACTTATATTACAGTGATCATCCAGTCAAGGACACATAGGGGCATGCGTGCAATGCACATGGAGCATGAATGGGCACTCATGTCGCTGCGGGACATCTGACCCATGCACAGTACAAGTGAGATACCCTGCATCGAGTACTAAGGCTGTACCACAGGGCATATGTCTGGCAGATTCTATGCTGGAAGTTAGCATCTACACAGGACACATGAACAAGAAAGTACACATTGGCAAGATTGAAGCAGACCAGTGCAAAGGTGGAACTGGGGTGCAGAATGGCGGAGGAGGGGCAAGGGAGCATGCCTACATGGAGTCCCGCATGCAGGCAGAGGAGACATGCATGACGGTAGCATTGCATTACTTACACATCAGAACCATGTACACGTCACATGTAGCAGCAATCATGCACAACACATCCCACAAGTGAAACACACACGTCCTCAACAAACACGCATCAACACTCACTGGACTGGGCATCAAAGTCCAGCTTCTCTTCCACTCCTTCGACCAATTCAGGTGGTATGAACTCCGCAACGAGAGCCTCATGCGGAGTGAGTTCTTCCTCCTCTGGTGCAGGCCCACCGCCAGTCACCAGAGTCAAGTTGTAATTTGAGGCACGCTTGGCCTTAGTGCTGCGCTTGATGTCATTCCAACGCTTTTTGCACTCCTGCGCCGTGCAGACCTCATGGCCGAATGAACTGACATGTTCCGCAACATGCTTCCAGTGGGTGTCACGTTGGGCAGCCGTGGTCTGACTATTGGCACCCACTAGCATGTCACAGCTGTGGCCCCGCACGTAGTCCTCGAGGAAGTCCAGTTCCTGCTTACAGAAAGGCTTCTTCCTCGACGTGCAGGAGGTCGTGGCTGTGTGTGGGGTCCCAGCCTGTGCTGTAGGTGCAACCTTCCTCCTCTTGGACTGTGGCGCAGACCCTGGCTGGCTAATGCCGCCCTGACCAGTATGGCCAGTGGGTTCGGTGGATTGAGCCAAGGGAGTGGCAGGTGGAGGGGTGACCAAAGGCCTGACTTGTGTCAGTGGCAGCTGGGTGCCCACTAATGGACCCTGCGCAGCAACATCAACTGTGGCAGGGTCGTTGGCCGCAACGGTCCTGGTAGGCAGACTCACAACCGGGGTGCTGTTGGGTGCATCTGCCCCTGCACTTGCCAACACCCGGCTGTTCGGGGCAGCAGATGACATGACTGCCCCAGGGACACGTGTCTTGGTCTGAGTAGCCCGGCCTGCCCCTATGGTTTCCCCCCTGGTCTGTTGGAGATCTACCAAGGGCTCTTCAAGTGCCAACGCAGCCTGCGCTGGCAGACCCTGTGCCTGGGAGGCGGTGTCCACAGCTGCACCTGCAGCTACCACTACCCTTGGGCCCGTGGCAGTCGATGGAACAGACTGCCGGGTCATATGGGTGCCAGTGCCAGATGCAGGAGCTGCATCCCCCGGAACCACATGGGGTGGTGGCATGGCTGCACCGACACATGGCACAACATTGTGCTCAAGTGGCGCACCCCTGCCTCTTCCCCCTCTGTGGCTGCCCTGGACACCCTGGAGTCCCCCTACTCCCTGGTCACCACGGCCAAGGCCCCGACCACGCCCGCCACGAGGAGTACGCCCAGCTGAGGCGCCCCTCACCTTTGGTGGCCTCCCAACCATGGCACAGATGTAGTAGTGCTGACACAGATGGAGTGGTGCCAATGGGAGGTGTACACCACAATTGACCTGGGCAATTGGGGTGAAGGGGGTGGGAAGCAAGATGTTAACAGCCCCCTGGACCTGCAAGGTTGTATGTGACCCCGGTGATGTGGTGACGGGTCACGCAACGCTCAGGCACCCCAAAACTGCAGTAAAACCGTGCACGCAACCCTGCAGCCTACGTGCGTGGATTCAACCTCCCGCAGTACACGGTGGCACCCAGTAACACGAATAACGCGTATGCGTGGGACACGCAGGCTACTATGACATCGAAAATGGGTGCGATACACAGGGGCACCCGCAGTGGGAAAAAGAGCGTATGCGACTCACCGTCTGACTAGCGCGATGCAGAAAAACACGCGTAGCCAATACCCCCTCCAAAAGAAGAGATACGTCCTTGATAGCTGTGAAGTTGTTATGGCGCGCGAAACAACAGGAAGCAGCAACACACGTCGGTCTCCACGAAAGGCACGTGCAGCGAACTGCTGGGCCCGCTCACCTTTAACCCGTGCTGAGGGAAACGCACGCGCGCGTCACGTCACTTACGCGCATGGGCCCTTTCCTCGTATTACATGCGGACGTGCAGTTTTTCACGCGCGCTTACATGCATGGGCCCTTTCCTCGTATTACACGCGGACGTGCAGTTTCCACGCGCGCTTACGCGCATGGCCCTTTCCTCGTATTACACGCGGACGTGCAGTTTTTCACGCGCGCTGAAATGCCCATGCACGTCTGTACGCGTCACGTCACAGGGACGCTTTCGCTTGAGGGGCCTTCTGTCCAATGAATATGCGTATGCGTGCAGACGCGCTTACGCGCTAAGGGCCTTTCGTCGAATTACACGCTGACGTGCAGATTTTTCATGTGCCAAATCACTCCGTATCAAGCTGGCCACGCGTAAGCACACGGAAGACCACGCTCCTGCCCAGAAGGCCGAACTACTGCCCCCCAGAGCCCCGAGCACGCTCCCACCTGCCATCTGCTGCTGCCTGACTGCCTGCTGCCCACGTGCACTGCCATTTGCTGCCTGCACATCAGCCAGGGGTGCTGTTGCTGTGACCACCCCTGCTGGAACCGAAGACTCCCGACTGGGATTCCATCGCTCCACAGCCCAGCCCCAGGACCCAGTTGCCCACCCACTCCTGCCTCTGGGGTTGTCATGTCGGGGAAAACACCATCTGTGACCACTGACAACCCCCGGCCAGAGAGGCAGAGGGGCACCAGCTTCAGTGCCACCGAAGTTGGTGTCCTGGTGGAGCAAGTCCTGGGGCAGTATGATGCCCTCTTCGGAAGTTCCCGCGCCGACAAGGAAGGACGGACTCGGATCTGGACTGACATCGTGACTGCCATCAACGCGGAGGGGGTGGCAGTCCTCGACTTACAACATGTCAGGAAGCGCTGGGAGGACTTCAGGTCCAGGACCCTGAACAAGTCCCGGCGCCTCTTGAAGGCAGCGGATGCCAAGGGGCGCCGGGGCCACTTGTCAGAAGAACAGATGAGGGTCCTGGAACGCATATCCCCAGCGCTCCACGTCCAGGTCCTTGAGAAGCAAACCCGTCTGGAGTCGAGCGGTGAGTGTACATGCATCCTGATTGTGAGCAGTGCGTGTGGTGATTATTCAGTAGTGTGCAGGTTGCACATCTGTTTGTATGGGGTCGAGTATGGGTGGGGGTGTACAGGGCCGTGGGGCTGACACATGCGAGGGCTGTAATGTGTGAGACATGGATGGTGCTTGTGTGTGTAGGCTTGCATGCCAAATGCAGTTGTGTGGGCACACATGTTTGGATGTATGTGTATGTAAGTAGACATGTCCGTGATGTCACGCATGTATGTTGTTTTTGGCTGCATGTATCAGCACTGTGTACATGTGCATGTGTGTGTATTTGACAAGGGTGCAACAGTGATGCAACATTGA
The DNA here is from genome assembly GCF_040938575.1 of Ambystoma mexicanum. Taxonomy (NCBI): domain Eukaryota; kingdom Metazoa; phylum Chordata; class Amphibia; order Caudata; family Ambystomatidae; genus Ambystoma; species Ambystoma mexicanum. Next base: position 1,342,664,643 of record NC_090932.1, read on the forward strand.
TGCATGTGACAGCGGTATGTGGAAGCCTGATTGGCAGATGTGACATGGATGCCCGTCTGAACAGTGCGACACTTGGCAGAGGTGTACACATGCATGCAAGTGTGGTGGTGTGTGTACATGTGTGGTGCACTTCCTGTGTTGCATGTGATGTCTGGCTCACCTTTGGCTGCTCATGCTGTTGTATGTGTATGGATGGTGGTGGCAGTTGCGATATGGCTGTGGTATGGCTCATGTGTGCGAGTTGTAATGACATGTGTGTTGGGGATTGTGATGACATGTCTGAGGTTTGCCAATGCCACTCATGTACAACTGTCATGTGTGTATGTGTCCATTTTACAGTGCCCTGATGCCTGTGTTTTGTTTCTCCCTGTCTGCAGCGTCAACTGATGAAGAGGGCGGAGAAGGTGCTGTGGAGCACAGCGGCGGGGATCCGACCGCCAGCCGGAGACGCAAGGCCAGGCTCCCCTCCCATGTTGTCATCTCGTCAGGGAGTGAGGAGTCCGGTGGCGCGTCCCAGGCCGCAGCTGCCGGGGGGAGGTCGAAGAAGCGGAGGTTGGAGTTGGACTCCTCGGCAGCAGAAGGGGCAGCTGGGACCCCACAGGGTCCAACAGGGGAAGATGGCACGGAGTCATCCAGGTTGGTGGGGGGTTTGGTGGAGGAGGAGGCCGTGCAAGCACCAGAGACGGGGTCTGGAGGTGGGGATCCCACTGGTTCTAGTGGTGCAGTGCAGGACCAGGGACAGGAGGCAGCACAGGCCGCCGCGGAGGTGCCTGTTTGCAATCCTGTCCCCGATCCTGTCCCTGCATCATCTTGCACCAGCAGGGATGCCTACGTCCAGACCCGTTTTCAGGCAGGGGATGAGCTCACGTCAACTGGCCTTCCTCTGCCTGCGGACGTGGCTATCCAGGTCCGGGTTGAGCCTGTCCTGGCTGGTGTGGCGTTGCGTCAACGGGCCATGCGAGGTGACCTGCAGTCTTTTCATGGAGAGACTGCACGTCATCTCGAATGGCTCGTTGACCACGTCAGCCTGCTGGGACAGGTCACCCAGGCCGGATTCCTCCGTCTGATGGGGCTTGCTCCGACCCCCTCCTCAACTGGACCCCCTACGCGCCAGTCGTCCTCTGTGCCATCTTCCCACCCATCAGTCACCTGGGTGCCCTGTGGAGCTGCCTCTGACGGTGCGGCCAGGCTGGTGGAGGAGGCATCCCTGCCACAGTCGGGAGTCGGACGTCCAGCAGGGGTGGCCACATCTACGACTGCACCCCAGCCGGCGGAGGATGTGCAGGCAGCAGGAGGCAGTGCACGGGCAGAGGCACAGCAGCAGCAGCAACGTGGTGGGAGCCATGAAGGCTCGGGGCCTTCGACATCGGAGGGGCAGGCATCGGCCGGAGGGCAGGAGGACCCAGGACAGAAAGTGTCTTCCGTGTGGCAGCGGTTGGGCCACGCCATAGATGCGGAGCGGCAGCGGGCGGAAGAGGCACGGCTCACAATGGTCAGGGCGGAGAACTCCATGCGGAGGGCCCTGAGGCGGGCCGAGAGCCTCGAGGCAATCCGCAGGGGTTTGGAGATGGAGACGGTGCCATGGAGGAGGACTGCCTCCGGGACATTGAGGAGGAGTTCGATGATGCCCTGGCCCGGAACATCCGCAAGTGAACCGTGAAACTAGCCCGCTGCCCTTGTACATAGTTTCTAGGTAGTGTTAGGTTTCATTTTTGTTTTTATTTTATTTGGACCTTTCGGACATTGGCCACATTTTTGTATATAGTTCATTTTATTAGTTAGTGTAGTTAGATAGGTTTCCTTTATTTTGTTGGGATAATGGACCCTGGATTGTTCCCATGTACATAGTTGACAGTTGGATTGTATATTTTTTTCTATTTTTAACCATGGAGCAATGGGTTTCTTTTTTATTTCCCATTGGATTTTGTTTTGTGGACATTGACTTTGGACATTACTTTGGATTTTTATTTTTGGTTTTGCTTTTTTTGACGGACATGCTTCTTTTCATTTTTGTACATTCACGTTTCTGTTTCTTCATTTTTTATTCTATTGATGTTTCCTTTAATACATATTATTTTTGGTGAACTTCAATGTGTGGTATCTCATTGGTTTCATGCATTTCATGATATGTGTTTTGAGATTCACTGACACCCATTGGGTGTATGTGAGGGAAATGTGTTTGTTTCGGAACTTGTAATTGGTGTTCTGTGATGTAATTGCAAATTATGAGTGGGTGGATGCAATACTCGGGTGGGTGTTTTGCATTTGGAGGCTGACCATAGGGACCAGGGATCTAGATTGTGATGACATGTTGGCTAGGGAACATGAGTTGCACATGGGTGGGGGCCTGCTGGCAGGTGTCCCACAGTGCTGGGGGGTGGGGGTGGTGGGAGACATGGGTGGGGGCCTGTTGGAGGCTGCCCCTGCACTGCTGGGGGGTGGGGGGGGGTGGGAGACATGGGTGGGGGCCTGGTGGTGGGTGCCCCTGCACTGCTGGGGGGCTGGGGTGGTGGGAGACATGGGTGGGGCCTGCTGGCAGGTGCCCCACAGTGCTGGGGGGTGGTGGGGAACATGAGTTGGACATGGGTGGGGGCCTGCTGGCAGGTGCCCCACAGTGCTGGGGGGTGGGGGTGGTGGGGAACATGGTTGGACATGGGTGGGGGCCTGCTGGCAGGTGACCCACAGTGCTGGGGGGTGGGGGTGGTGGGAGACATGGGTGGGGGCCTGGTGGAGGCTGCCCCTGCACTGCTGGGGGGTGGGGGTGGTGGGAGACATGGGTGGGGGCCTGGTGGAGGCTGCCCCTGCACTGCTGGGGGGTGGGGGTGGTGGGAGACATGGGTGGGGGCCTGGTGGAGGCTACCCCTGGTGGCTGTGGGGTGGGGGTGGTGGGAGACATGGGTGGGGGCCTGGTGGAGGCTGCCCCTGCACTGCTGGGGGGTGGGGGTGGTGGGAGACATGGGTGGGGCCTGCTGGCAGGTGTCCCACAGTGCTGGGGGTGGGGGTGGTGGGGAACATGAGTTGCACATGGGTGGGGGCCTGCTGGCAGGTGCCCCACAGTGCTGGGGGGTGGGGGTGGTGGGGAACATGGTTGGACATGGGTATGGGCCTGCTGGCAAGTGACCCACAGTGCTGGGGGGTGGGGGTGGTGGAAGACATGGGTGGGGGCCTGGTGGAGGCTGCCCCTGCACTGCTGGGGGGTGGGGGTGGTGGGAGACATGGATGGGGGCCTGGTGGAGGCTGCCCCTGGTGACTGGGGGGGTGGGGGTGGTGTGAGACATGGGTGGGGGCCTGGTGGAGGCTGCCCCTGGTGACTGGGGGGGTGGGGGTGGTGTGAGACATGGGTGGGGGCCTGGTGGAGGCTGCCCCTGGTGACTGGGGGGGTGGTGGTGGTGTGAGACATGGGTGGGGGCCTGGTGGAGGCTGCCCCTGGTGACTGGGGGGGTGGGGGTGGTGTGAGACATGGGTGGGGGCCTGGTGGAGGCTGCCCCTGGTGACTGGGGGGTGGGGGTGGTGTGAGACATGGGTGGGGGCCTGGCGGAGGCTGCCCCTGCACTGCTGGGGGGTGGGGGTGGTGGGAGACATGGGTGGGGGCCTGGTGGAGGCTGCCCCTGGTGGCTGGGGGGTGGGGGTGGTGGGAGACATGGGTGGGGCCTGCTGGCAGGTGCCCCACAGTGCTGGGGGGTGGGGGTGGTGGGGAACATGAGTTGGACATGGGTGGGGGCCTGCCGGCAGGTGCCCCACAGTGCTGGGGGGAGGGGGTGGTGGGGAACATGAGTTGGACATGGGTGGGGGCCTGCTGGAAGGTGCCCCACGGTGCTGGGGGGTGGGGGTGGTGGGAGACATGGGTGGGGGCCTGGTGGTGGGTGCCCCTGCACTGCTGGGGGGTGGGGGTGGTGTGAGACATGGGTGGGGCCTGGTGGAGGGTGCCCCTGGTGACTGGGGGTGCAGGGGGACATGCTTTGGTGGGCAGTAGTGCAAGTTGACATGTGGGTTGGCTGGGGGTCATGGCCATGGTGGATGGTGTGCCTGCAGGACATGTGCAGGGTAGGCCCCTGTGGTGTGAGCCACCTGCAGGGGCCGTGGAGGGTGTAGAGGGAACACCTGGGAGGACCCACACGTGCAATTCACGTGTGGTGCTCCCCGCGCACCCCTGTAATACACGTACCCTGATGGAATCGCGTGTGGAACTTCCCGCGCACCCCTGGAATACACGTACCCTGCTGAAATCGCGTGTGGCACTTCCCGCGCACCCCTGGAATACACGTACCCTGATGGAATCGCGTGTGGGACTTCCCGCGCACCCCGTAATACACGTACCCTGATGGAATCGCGTGTGGAACTTCCCGCGCACCCCTGAGATACGCGTACCCTGCTCGCACGGGCCCATTCGCGTGTGGTAATTCCCGCTCACCCCTGAAATACACGTACCCTGCTGATTTCGCGTGTGGAACTTCCCCCGCACCCCGAAATACACGTACCCTGATGGAATCGCGTGTGGAACTTCCCGCGCACCCCTGAGATACGTGTACCCTGCTCGCACGGGCCCATTCGCGTGTGGTAATTCCCGCTCACCCCTGAAATACACGTACCCTGCTGATTTTGCGTGTGGAACTTCCCCCGCACCCCGAAATACACGTACCCTGATGGAATCGCGTGTGGAACTTCCCGCGCACCCCTGAGATACGCGTACCCTGCTCACAAGGGCCCAATCGCGTGTGGAAATTCCCGCGCACCCCTGAAATACACGTACCCTGCTGAAATCCCGTGTGTAACTTCCCCTGCACCCTGAAATACACGTGCCCTGCTGATATCGCGTGTGGAACTTCACGCGCACCCCTGATATACACGTACCCTGCGGAAATCGCGTGTGTAACTTCCCCTGCACCCTGAAATACACGTACCCTGCTGATATCGCGTGTGGAACTTCACGCGCACCCCGACATACACGTACCCTGATGGAATCGCGTGTGGAACTTCCCGCGCAACCCTGAGATACGCGTACCCTGCTCGCATGGGCCCATTCGCGTGTGGTAATTCCCGCTCACCCCTGAAATACACGTACCCTGCTGATTTCGCGTGTGGAACTTCCCCCGCACCCTGAAATACACGTACCCTGATGGAATCGCATGTGGAACTTCCCGCGCACCCCTGAGATACGCGTACCCTGCTCGCACGGGCCCAATCGCGTGTGGAAATTCCTGCGCACCCCTGAAATACACGTACCCTGCAGAAATCGCGTGTGTGACTTCCCCTGCACCCTGAAATACACGTGCCCTGCTGATATCGCGTGTGGAACTTCACGCGCACCTGTGATATACACGTACCCTGCGGAAATCACGTGTGTAACTTCCCCTGCACCCTGAAATACACGTACCCTGCTGATATCGCGTGTGGAACTTCACGCGCACCCCGACATACACGTACCCTGATGGAATAGCGTGTGGAACTTCCCGCGCACCCCTGAGATACGCGTACCCTGCTCGCACGGGCCCATTTGCGTGTGGTAATTCCCGCTCACCCCTGAAATACACGTACCATGATGTAATCGCGTGTGGAACTTCCCGTGCACCCCTGAAATACGCGTACCCTGCTTGCACGGGGCCAATCGCGTGTGGTACTTCCCGCGCACCCCAGTGATGCACGTAGCCCGCTTGCTGTGCTGGTACAGGGTTAGCGCAGCCCTTTGCGCTAGATTGGGTATATTGATGGCTTTTCCCTGCGCGAGAGGCTTTCTTGGGGGCGTAACTGGCGCTGCTGCAGGGTCGCTGCGCCACTGTGCGCCACGGCTGGTTTTGGTGGCTGGAATCCATGAATACGCTGTGCGCGGAAATGGATTTTAGCGCACGCGGCTGGTGCAGGGATTCGCACGCGCACACTGTGCGCCAGCCGCGTGCGCCACTTGTGCGCTGGATTCTATGAATTACCCCCTAAGTGGCGTAGATACTGTCTGTCGACAAAAGAGGTAGCATTGAATGCACAATTACATTTAATTCAATTCAAGGTTTTGAATCATTTACATTATACTCCTGCTTGAGTGGCACAAAAGTTGCTGAATATAACAGATACATGTATGCAATGTGAAGGGGTGTGAGCCAACTCTATTCACCTGTTTTGGAACTGCCCAGGGTAGCACAGTTTTGGCGAAAGGAAGACAAAGTATTACATGTAGTGATTGGGATACCTCCCATGCTCCTCCCCCTCAAATACCCACTAAATGGAAATCGAAAAACTGCACCATCGTGTGAGGAATGGATTGGAGAGTTAATGCATGTAAATGAGAAAAAAAGAAAGGTTTATCGGGACTGTGGCTGCAATATGCAGGCCAAAGAATATATGGGACACATTTCATGAATATCTGAGGAATGTGCAATCAGGAAATACATAAGTAATCACCTTTGAGTGAGAGGTAATATGTGAAGTGCTCCAATATTGTAGCTACTGTTATATGTGACTGGTGGGGCGTGTGGCCCGTGTCCAATCTGTCTGGCTGTTTGCTTAAATAACGTTTTTTTTAAAACAAAAAGACAATTAACAGGCCTAAAACAGTAATGTTCTTTGGTTTGATGAGGTAACAGAAGCTCCTTGGTGAAAGGATAGTCAATGGGTGGAAGGATCCTTATGCCTGGAAGTTGAAGTCAGGTAAAGGGAGAGCTTAGTGAAGCCCTCGCTTGAGCTGGGTTTCTAGCCCCATGTCCTTTGTGGCCACACAGGCCCAAACTGGGAAAAGACATTTTCTGCTTTTGGCTCTTGGATGCAGACCCACAGGCTGGATATACAGATGGGGCTGGATAAGGGAGGGACTGTGCCACATTTCCTTCGGGGAGCCAATCACATTGCTCCAAATTCTGTCTACACTTGCAGGAAGAGGACTGGGTGTTGTAGGCCCAAGAGGGTTCATTTTGCAGGCAGGATCCTCAGATGGTGCACAGGGTCCTTTGACAAAGCAGGTTTGGGCCAAGAGAAAAACACATTATTGAAAATGAACCAGCATACATGAAGTCTTCATAAAGTTATGGATTGTTCTCATTTTAATAATTTCTGATTAATGTATACAATGTGAACGTGGTGTCAACTTAAAGAGGGGTCTCTGATCTTTGAAACACACCCATTCTCATCTTTGTAAGTTTTATAGATCCAGAATTATGAATAATATTGGCATATGGTAAGTGGTAAATAACATGTGGCTCTTTGTGAGTCCTTGATCAATGATCAGGCATTTTTGACAGGCCCCATTGTCCTGCTTACATTAGTTGAGCAAATGGCTGTTTTTTACGAGAGTGATCAAAGGGTGCCAGCTAATGGATGAATTTGCTTTTGAAACTGGCTCATAAAATATCTGGGAGTCTTGATGTTAATCCCTAGTGAAAACAATGGGCCTCATTATGAGTTTAGTAGTACCTCAGGGGTAAATCACTGAAATACCGCCATACTCAATTGCCGTTACCACCATGTGGTGGTAAGTCCCCGTTTTTTGAGTCCATAGGAATCCATGGGGATTTTGGTGGACTTGCTGCTGGCGTATTTACGACTGTGTATTCGAGGCTATGTCAAGATTGGTAAACCCTTACAACACTACACCAGGCCCAAGAGCATAGAGGCATTACAATGTATTCCTGAAGCAGAAGAGGCATTTACACATATTAAGAAGAATTTGGATGAGGCTCCAGTGCTGGGTCAGCCAGAGTACAAAAATGAGGTCACTCTGTATTGGAACGATAAAAAGAGATTGCCCTGTCCGTCTTAACCCAAAGGGATGGGTTTTATCACATGCCTATAGCCTATTACAGCAAAGTGCTAAATCCAGTCTGTTGTGGTTGTCACACTTGCTGTATAGCAGTGCAAGAACATGTTACTTGGTTCCCCTCAGGAAATTGATGTCCCACATTCAGTAGTCTCTTTATCGACCAGAGTGTGGAGTGTAGACGAGCAGCCGAATGCATCTACAGGATGTCCCCCCCTATTTTTCCTATAGCATGGGAAACCGGAAAATGCAACACGTGCAACATCAGTAAGGATATCCATACTGCGAAGACTCTTCGAGACAAGGTATCTGTTGAGAAGACCCTATGAGAACTACCCCCAAAAAGGCTGATGATCTCCTGAGAAAAGCACCATAAGAAGTGTGACGATGTGAAAAGGAGAAGCTAGTGATGTCATGGAGAATGAGGATGACGGACTGAGAAGGAAGACAGAGAAGAGAATGCATAGACTTTCATGTGCAGAATGAAGATTGCATGAGTGTGAAGGTCACTGAAGTAAAGGCAAGCCATTCAATAACTGTACAGACACTGTAACGCAAGTAGTAAAAGTATTCATAAGGCTGACTATATATAGTATATAAAGGTAAAAGCAAAAGGGGAGTGTCCCGACAGGAAAAACCATATGGTTGCTAAAAGTGGATTAAGTCACTGTGTGTGTCTCAAGGAAGCTAGGTACATTTGGGGTCATCATGAGTTGGATGGTAACCCTTCAATGTGGCGGTAACGCTATTAGTGCCGCATTTAACGGTCTCCAAATCATGTTTTTGGCAGGATGTACCCCCAGATCTGAGCAAGGGGCAAATCTGCATCGATTTTGCTGATTTTTGGTGCTATAACTGGAAGCCAATACCGCCGGTGGCAGTAGCGCCGAAAATTCCCCATTGGGCCCAATGGGGAATAGGGACTTACCGTTCTGCCAAACCCATGATCTGGCGCAAATAGCACTGGGGGGTTTGGCGGTAATGCTAATAGCCCCAGCAGTAATACCACTGGGGATACCACCAAACTCGTGGTGAGGCCCATTGTGTTTTATTATTTACACACTATGCAGTGCACTAATATGTGTTCTCTATTGGGTTAGAGAAAAAACACACTGCGCTGGATCCTAGCACTTGTGTTTGATTTTACATTTATTGATTGGAATATGAAATATGTACAAATGTATACCAAAAATGTATGCACATACCAAGTAAGAAGTAAATAGAAAGAAAATATGCCTATGGCATATAAATTCTAGACAACATGTACTAGCATTCAGAATGAACATTTGAACAACGGTACATGTAAAACATTGTTTTCACGTCTTATGATCTGGACATTTTGACCATAACCATATATACATGCACAGCATGAGTCACTTTATTAAATCATTGAAGCTGTAAAAAATACACAAGCACCTGTCCTATTTAGACAAATTAGAACAATGTAAAGCTGCTTTGTTATTATAAGGTGATTGTGTGTGTAGTCTCAGCTTGGTTAGGTAGATTAGGGGTCTATGCAGGGCGCTGGTGCAAATCCAAGTCAGCGCACACCTCTTGCGTGTGTAAATTAGAACGCAAGAGTAATTACATTTCGGTGGTAGAGGGTAATATCTGCCTTCCTCAGGACCAAAGGAGTGGGATGTATTAAGCTGACCCCTAAGGAAAGAGGGTGGAAAAAAAGAAAGAAGTGCAAACACACCTAATATTAGGTAATATTATGCCCTGTATGCCCTGTATCAGGATTGAATTTCAATCAGACGTAATGAGTGCATTAAAAACCCTAGTGGGGCTGGGTGCTTGGTGTGCTGAACTGAGCCAAGTGAATGATTAAAACAGTGCTTAGATGTAATGCACTTTCATGGATTGCTTGCAAGCCCTGAGTGGAACAAGGAAGCATGCAGGTCTGGGTACAATTGGCAGAGAGTGGAAGATGTAGAGCCACATGCAGGAGATGCAACAGTGCGTGGGAATCCGAGAAAGAGCTATACACACCGTGTGAAATCAAACCATGACAGGAGGATGTTATTTAGAAACTGTTGAAACTCCCATTGCATGTAAACAGATTCGAATGAAGGGCAGACAGGCATGCTGGGTGTCAGGATTGTGTTGAAGCCGCCCCGCAGGCTAAATTGAAATACCTCACATTGGGGCTCCACGTGCATCTGATGCATTTTCTGAGAAGCACTGGCTAGCTATACATAGTAAATAGACTGCAGGCAGTGCCGCCAACATATATGTATGTAGAATTCTGGACATTCAGTGATATATTTTAGTAAGCGAGTCTCCATGAAGGAAGATGGATTTGAAACAGCGTGTGTCACAGCAAAGAATATGCTTAAATTCCAAGCAAAATCAGAAAGGCTGTCTTGCTTAATGTCAAATACTGGAAGCAGCCAAGAATTGGTTATCAGCATGCAAAGAATAGTAGATGTGAGAAGCCAAGGCATCCCTTATTAAAGTTGCAAAGAAGGAACACCATGGATTCCAAGTTTCTTCATCAAAGATGAAAACATGTTATAATATGAGCACATTCACAGTCTTCTGATCACATGAGCTGAGGATAAAAATAGATGACGAGCATGAGGCACCAGACTGGAGATAGAAAGTACTCATACTCCCATGTATTCCCAGAGATGAGGAGCTACTGCAAGGCCAAGTTCAAAGACAATGTGAATGGCATACGGCATGAGTGATGAGAGATGGCAGGCTAATTGGGTGGGAAGATAAGGTCAGGCCCACCCACGAGCAACTGAGGTACCAACTTACGTGCTGCTAGAGTCTCAAATGTTCCAGTAGAGTACAATTGTGCCAACAATTTTTAGAGGGCCATATAATGAAGAGCCTTATAGTTTAAGAGCCAATGAGGTGTTGTGTTTCTAAATATTGTTAAAGATGCCTTGCACAAAGGGAGGGCATGAGTAGATCACCTGACAATAGAGACCCAATCACAGTCCCAGCCCAGATAGAAGTATACTTAGATGTTCCCCTTAGAGCCAACCACGATCCCGTGTAGGTTTTCTTACTTTGCCACTTAGTATGACGTCCTGAATGATGCGTTTTAGCTATAAAGATATTAATTTTTGTAAAAGTTGTTGAGATCACGCTTTGCGACGTCCGTTGATGTCTGTTGTACTCCCTGTTTTAGATAATTGTTAATAAAACAGTGTTATTTGCCAACTTCCTGAGTCAGTCTTTTTACGTAGTTTGAGAAATTATTCTCGGTCCCATCCATAGTACGACATGTTACCTTGAGTAAAAGGGCCTAAGGGTTCAATCTGTATCCTGCGCTCACAAATATGAGACACGTCTTGTATACTCTTCCAACATTACTTTGACTAGATACCCAGGCCTGAATCCAGCTTCTCTACTTCACACTCCCCAGGATGTTGAACCACATGATATAGAGGCACATGATTGTGTTGCCATTATTGAAGTATTATTAATTTATGTATGTATTTATTTTATAATTTATAAAGTGCACTAAATCTTAGGGCATCAAGGTGCTGGTTACAAGAGTTACAATCATTTCAAATATTGCGTTGTCAGAGCATAGCAATACAGGTTACATGACAGTATGGCAGGTTCTTGAAGGATGTACCTTATTTACAACTCTTGGGGGGAAAAAAGTGTTTTGAGTTGCTTGCGGCAAGCCTAGTAGGATTGTTCCGATCCTCAAAGTGCTTTATCTGATACCCCTCTGCCTGAAGCTGTTCTGAATTTTTTTGTGGATGAGTTATATTCAGGGACAAAAATGGCCAATTGGTGTCTGGCTATACACTTCAATCTGTGGAAGTGGTGGAGAGTGGGGAAACTACCTTTGGCCATCTTCACACAGGTTGCAGAGCGAGGGGAACTCACTCGGGCATGCCAGCTAGCTGTTCAACAGTCCATTAATATTATGCTGTTTCTAGGTATGCTTTTGTTGCAACCCATGGCTTTTGCCAACTTTGGTTACCCTATTAAAAACAGTCAGTATATGAAGCCACTCTTAGATGCTATCATGCTTCCAGAAAATATAGCCATGTTTAAGTGTGCAGTCTATTAGCCACTGGATAATGATATTCGCAGTAACAATGACTTTGCAGACTCCACTGCCATGTTGGCAGTGATAACTGAATCAGAAGATCAGTATATTCTCCCAGTGAAGGTTAGGCCTGAGCTGTACGCATGAAAAAACCCTTTGAGAATTGGCTCAAATACAGAAAAATGCCAATTGCAGTGAGAATTATAATTGGCTGAGGAAAGAGTCTGAATAACATGAATATTCCCTATGGAGAGATTAACAAGGCTGGTTGATTACCCCAAAAATATTACCTTTTCACATTATTCAAATATAGAATAGACCATGTGGGATAAGACAGATTGATAATGGCCCTGTATTAGTACAGGTTCGCCCTAGAGATCTCTTGAATGGCACATACATATTGCAGATGATGTGTCATCTACCTACTGAATAATGCTGGAAGGGCAGTCCCTACCACACAGGGAGCACATCCTGCTTCTTATGTTCCATTTGTTTCCCTCCAAATTGATCTCCTGCAGTTTATGATTATAAATAGAAATATCTGGTGGTATGATGGCATTGCATATATATTCTTCTGTTGGATAGAGGTCTACTTGTGTAGAAGGGCTTATGCATTTACTGTTTGGTCAAGTGTTTGTTTAGACATTTTGCAGCAAGGATTGAGAAAGGTGTTTCCAGTGCTCAAGGTACCCACGTGATCAATAATTTGTTGAAATAGCTATTGACTGCCCTAAATGTACAGCACAATTTAAACTGGCATAACTGCCCTAACTGCCCTAACTGCCCTAAATGTACAGCACAATTTAAACTGTCATCACCATCTTCAGTCAGTGGGAATGGTAGAGAGGAAGAACATGGTTATTAAGAATTAATTAGCTAAACTGTGGGCCTCATTACACGGATGGCGGTAAGGATTTACCGGTACCGGTAAAATACTGGTACCGGTAAATTCTTACCGCCTTACTACGAGGTCCCTTTGCGGGTTGGGGGATTTAACTTCTGCTTTTTGCAGGCATTAAAAACCAACCTGCAAAGGGACCCAGCGAGCTAATTACGGTACCGCAATTTGCGGTACCGTAATTAGCGCCTTCCCCATTCCCATTGAGCCCTATGGGGCAAAAATGGGAATGGGGAAGGGAAATGGTGGAAGGGGTATTTACCGCCCCGCCAACCTTGGAATGGGGTGGTAATTCCCCTTTCCGCCAAGGCGGTGCCGGTATTTTACCGGCATGAACCATGGTGCTATTAGCGCCATGGTTCTCCGCCATCCGTGTAATGAGGCCCTATGTCAGGAAACAGGGTTGAATTGGCTAGATGACATTCCCTTTGTGTTATTCAGTATTCAAAGCACCCCAAGTAGGAAAATAAGACTCTGTTAGCATAAACCTTCATATGGGTATGCTTAATTAACATCTGTTAAATCTGTTGATACTAATTTGCATCTAACCAGTGAAAAATACCATGCCTAAAACAAATTACTGTGTCTGCTATTCTCTGCAGCCTGGGGATTTTATGATGCTAAGAACCCATCAGCAAAACTCAGCATTGGCTCAACGTTAGCACAGCCCACATCATATAATTCTGGTGACTAAATCAGTGTTAAATGTTAGAGAGTGGCCCTCCTAGCTACATGTGACGACATTGCAACACAACTACACCCCCTGCATAATACGAAAAATAGGTCTGTGCTGGGTTGGGAATTTCTCTTGTATGTCAACATGTCTTGTTCTCTCCCTCTAGATAATTTAAAATCTATATTTCCTCTACTCAATATGAACCTTGGGGAGGTGTAACCTCTTGCATGTAATAACCATCCCTTAGAGACAGAGCTGGCTGAAAAATATATATTGTGCACTGGGTTCATGGGAAGCTAGGCATGTGGGTGTATTGCTATTGATATTACTTCCAGAATTAGCAGGGTGTTTGCCATGCAGGTCCTTTACCACTGTGAAGCTCTCCAGAATTGGATGTAAGAGGAAAATTATTTGTATGCACTAGTGGAAGAACATACATGCTAGAACCCTAATCCTGGTCCAAGCGATGCACAGGGCAATGTATTAGCCTTTACTGATACTGTTGAACCTACTGAAGTGTATCCCAAACCTTCACATATATCCAATTTTACATGCTATTTTTATACTGTTTTGCACTCTAGGAGAGGGAACAAACATATATTGGAGACCATTTTATAGTGTTGATATAATTCACCTTAAACCGCTGTGTTGAGAGAGAGGGGTTAGAGAGAGGCTTCAGAGCACAAATGAAAGAAATAGTGGTGCTATAGAAGATTTATCATTGGCGTTTCATAGAGAGGTTGTACTGGGAGAATGCAGCATAGAGGACCTTATTTGCATCTCTAGGAAATGATTATAAGGCTTCAACTGAATTGTATTATCCTCTGATAACTACTTTGACCTACAGAAATGACATTGAGGCCATACACGCATACATACTGATACAGTTTATGGCTTTTCAGGCTTTTCATGTTGCTGAATGTCATAACAATACCTAGATACACAGTAGTCATTGTGGTGTAACACTATCAGCAAGACAGATAGGTGAGGATTTGGGTATGTTTTTCTGAATGTTTCTCTTGACAGCTTGAGCTTTACACTCCCTTTATCTGAATTTCAGATCACAACACAGTTTCCCATTTGTACAAAGTGTACAGCTGTAAAGTTACAGCAGCACGGCGTGGTCATAAGGTTACATCAACTGAAGGTGTAGTTTCTCAGAAGGAGAAAGAAAAGTGAAGTAACGGATCAGATTTTGGGATTGTACAATACAGCTCGTACAGCAAGGGGCATTCCACGCGGTCAATATTTAAAAGGTTTTTGGAACGACTAGGAACAACCACAGGGCTTATATGTGGGGTACTGCTCACTAACACAGATACTAAAATCTGCGAGTTTTACGTCATCGTAACAGCAGTGCAATCACACGAAACGTCATAATAAAGTTGATAAAAGGAGTTGTCTCCTCCAGCCTTAGTGGGAAGTCATCTGTGAAGAGGTACATGATGTGACAAATCCAGGGAATTTGTCTCCTCTCCCCAAATGGGAGCCACTCCTTTTGGCACTAAGTAAGTGAGCTTGCTAAGCTTAACACCCCCTACGGGTGAGGGCAATTCAGATCCCACTGGGGTGAACCCCCTTTGACGACAGGCATTCCCTAGTGTTAGGGAGTTTTACACAGGTTGCTGCTGTCTGTGACAAAAACCCACCTTGGGTGACAGGGCGGTACCCCTTAGGTTTAGCATAAACTTTCCAAAGGTTTGGTAGCATTGGCCAAGCAGCCAGGCTTAGTCTAGGAGGGAGAAGGGCTGTAGAGAGGCGCCACAGTACTTAGAGCATACAATCATTTCAATGAAGCACAGACACACAAGCAGGTATATAAAAAATAGTGTTTTATTTTACATAGACTAAGGCTTTAGCCATAAGTCATGTAAGTACTAGTCACACACTCATACCACAGTAGAATAATAGGTAGCACACTTTAAATCAATGCAAAGCATAACAACATTGAGAGAAACTACTGAAACAAATAGGTGAACTTTAGATCAAAACTTGCAAATTCAATTAACCCCTGCTTTCTTAAACTTGTTTTTATTTTGCAATATTGAAACAAAGAAATATATACCATTTCTTAGTTGGATACAATATGTGCCATAGCTTCAAAAGAGGAAACACAATTGGACACATACAAGACAATAAATAACCTGTGCTTAATGAAACTGTAAATGTCCATGCCAGTACTAGGTGAGTCTTAGAGTCATACAGGGGCACTGGGGGTCCAGTGAGCAAGGGCTGAAGAGGAAAGTGTCAGGTTAGCAGCAAGGTAGAGCAGAGTCTATGAAGGTGTTCTTCATGTTTGCAGGTAAGTAACAGTTAGTTTGGCAATTTAGAGCCCAATGGGTCATTTACCCCAGTGGGTCTCAGGGTGTACAGGAGGGGGGTGCAAGTAACAGCTTAACTGCTGCCCTCCAAGAACCCAAAAACAACACAGCAAGACCAAGGTGTGACCAGTTGGAGGATCTCATCCCTTAATTAAGAGAGCAAATCCCATTCCCATACCCAAACCTAGGTATTTCCTCAAAAGTCCCACAAAATTACCTAAATCCATGTACTTATGTAGGATGACACCAGTAAGTTGTACAAATAGCACTGGGAGGAGAAAGAGTAGAAAGGTTCACTTACAGGATTCTATTTACCAAAGAAGGATAGCTCAGGGGCAACACATTTGTCTTGGAAGCAAGACAATGCAGCGCAACACAGGTTTGAATCCTGATCCCGCGCTTAGAAACCACTCGCTGGTAATAAGCGTGTTACAAATGAACAATAAAATAAATAGGAAATTAAATAAACTGAGATGAGGAGGCCCTTTGGGGAGGAAATGCCTAAGAACCGATACCACTGGTCTAGTCTTTACCGCTACAAGGAGAGTGACGTAGAAATAAAGAGGGAAGATGGACATGACTGGAAGAAGAACAATAGTGGAAGCCGGGGACGATGTGGAAGCAGGCAAACAAGGGAAAAACAGAAGCACCAAAGTGAATTCATTCAACAAATAAAAGACTGGTCATTTAACCCATTGTCACAGAGGGAAACAGAGGGCTGGTGGGGGAACACAGGCGGTGTCCCGAGGAGAGTCAGATTGAGTGGTGGCTAAACATCAACACCTTACGGGTGCTGCAACAACAAAAGATCATGGCAATAAGGATGTCAGCCCACTGAGACAGTCACACCAATATCAACACCAGTGCGAGTGGACTGTGAAGAATCCTACAGATCCCTCACTAAAACCCTACTTAAAGTCTCCTCCCAGATGTGCAGGGAAAGGCAGAGGCTTCCTGATCCTAACCTTGAGGGTGGTGTACTGCGGGAGGATCACCTGGGAGGAGACAAGGCCAGGGTGTTGAGGAGAACCCATGGGATGAAACATGGTATTTTTCCTTTAAAAGGAAGAGCCTTTTAAAGATGCCAGAACAGGTAATGGCCTGTTGTCCTTGTGATGTTTCTGAACCACATATAAAACAAAACTGTGTCTCTGAACAGAAATGCCTTTAAACCTGAACAGACCTTAATAATAGAAAGACCATGTAAGGTACTTCAAGATAATGATCCTCCTTACTCCCAAAGGTATGATGGAAAGGAATTCAGAAATATTGCCCTAAGTAAACTGTCTTCCTCTATAACGAGTTCTAATGGTTCATTCTTAAAACACTCTAAGAGAAATACATCTACCCTTACAAACTAATAAGTTACTGAAAAGATCTAACTTTGTTGTTGGGGACTACAAGTCCCATAATCCCATGAGTACTCGTTCAAGGAAATTGGCTAACGAGGCATGCTGTAATAGTAGTCGGGCAATTAACCCTAACAGCCCATAGCTGGAGGAACCTGGGTGCAAGCGTTAGAGAGATGGAGTTGGAACTGTGGCTGAAGTTTGTGCAGTAGTTGCAGAGGCAGAAAGAAGAAGACACAGTGCTGGCAATCCAGGCAGAAGAACGGAAGGGTGAAAAAGGGTGCTCTTTTGAAAGTGTCTGTTAGGTATCCAGCTGAAAGGTGGCAAATGCGAAGAGTGATAAAGAATTGTGAAATCGAAGTGGTCCTGCAACGGGTCAAGCAAAATCCAGTGCACATTCGAATGTCTTCGATAGTTGATGAAAAAGTATTTAGAGCAAATTTGTGTGAAGTTTATTGGAAATTGGAATTGCTTTGAGCCCGGTGGAGGGAGACTAATTGAAAAGTGCATTAAAAGGGATCTGAGTTTGACTGAGGGGGATCCGAGATTTGAGCCTGACTGAGGGGGATCCAGCGTGAACCGTGAGTCACCCGAGAAAGAATATCCTACTAGAAATTGGATGCATAAATAATTTGGTAACATTGTGTTGAGAGGATCTGAGTCTGGCTGAGCGGGATCCGAGGTGAATAGTGAATTAATTGAGTACTTGTGAAAATCTGGAAGAGGAAAAGAACGTATCGCTTCTTTGTTGCATCAGACCCTCTGTATGAATAGACTTTGAAAGGAAAAGAGACTTGTACACGGAAGGCCCTGATGCTAATGATTGAACTGTGCCCTCGTGCTAGAGAAGCTAGAGACTGTGCTAAGCTTGAGTATAGCGCCTTGTCCCATGCTGAACATGTGCAGAAGGGAGGCCAATGGCCTGAATATCCTAACAAATCCTGACATATCATTTTGTGAACACTTTTATCTTTTTCGTAGAATTGTTTCCCACACTATTTCTATTTAGCTGTAAGGATTGCGTCCTTCCACATTCTATCCCGATCTCCATTCAGGACTTCACAGGTTAGTTATCTTATTGTCTTACATAGTACATCAATTGTCTAGTGTGACAATGACGACAAACCAAATACCCATCTAGCAGGTAAATGCAATCTAGAGAGATATTGTGCACAAACTAGCAGGTACATGATTTGCAGGACTAATTGTAATTGAAAAGAAAAGTTATTATAAACCAGATTCACATAATAGTTTCTGTTATATTGTACGAGAAGTATGAAGTTATTTGCCAGAATTAAATGGAGAAAAAATATAAATGTCTTCAGGGCCACAGGTGAATATTTTAAAATATAAAGAATATAATATACACAAGTCATCAGTTGGTATAACAATCTCTATGGGGGTCCTTATGAAGTTGGAGGTAAGTTACAGTCCTTACCGGCATTGAGCAAATACTGTGTCCGTGTAGTAAAGAGCCCGCTAATAGAGGACTATTACGAGTTTGCATGCACAAGCTTTGCGCCATGCCGGTAACGGCATTACTGGCCTGCCGCTAAAGTCCAAAAAATGGCCCTTAGCAGCATCATGGAAAGCGCAGACAGCACTACCGGCATCAATGTAAACGGCATCGGAAGTAGCGTCATCATACAGGAACCGGAAAGAGCATGGCGGCCATCTTGAAAAACACAATCCATTGCCATACTCAGCAGACAGGACCTGAAGCATATTGCTGACTACAGACATCGGGCCTCATTACGAGACCGGCGGTAAGGGGTTAACGGCACCGGTAAGGATGCCAGTGCCGTTAACCCCCTACTGCCACATTCCGAGGTCCCTTAGCGGGCCCCACTAAGGCCGGCTGGTAAGGGACCATGGAGCTAATAATGGGCCCGCTATTTGTGGGCCCGTTATTACCTCCTTCCCCATTCCCATTGAGCCGTATGGGGGCTCGTATGGGAATGGGGAATGGTTTTCAGAATGGGGATTTACCGGGTCCTCCAAGGTTGGAATGACCCGGTAAGTCCCCATTCCAACTACCCGGACCCGGACATGGGTTTGGAGGCAGCTATGGAGCTAATAGCGCCATGGCTACCTCCAAACTCGTAATGATGCCCATCAACCTTCCACAACAAAATCATGCCCAAGGCAGTAAAAAAAGGCGCCTCCCGCCAGCGCAAAGAGCCCTTTAATGAGAATGAACTAACAATGCTGGCTGAGACCCTGGCTGACAATGCCAAGGTTGTTTTCGCAAACAGCCTCAAGAGAGAGGCAGTGATAAAGAAAAAAAGAAATCTGGAAACTTGTTGCCTAAAGAGTCAGTGCGGTAGGCAACACCCCCGCACAATAAAAGATGTTCAGAAGAGATGGGATTACCTGCGCCTGCGAGTCAGGAACATCCTGGCCGCAAACCGGAGCCAGGCCATGGCTACTGGAGGTGGACCCAGCTCACCAATCAAGCTTAGCCAGTGGGAGGAGATCTGCGCCAGCACGATTGGCATTGAGGCCATCGAAGGAGTGGTCTACATGGAACGTGGTGCCACGTCATCGGCCGATGGAGGTGAGTATCCTAAGATAACACTGTATTACTAAGTATGATGATAGTACACCAATTAGTCCGTCCAGAGAGGCAATGCATGGCCCAATACATATACATTTGACACATGCCTGCTTAGATGGCGTCCGCAGCACAGACACATGCCCATGCATGCAGCATGGCACTGCCATACCAGACACACACCACACAAATATGAAAATGGCTTAACTGACTTTGCACGCAGTCCACAACAGAAATGCATGTCACATAGCATACGCCAGCTCCAAAATTCGTGGCCCTGACAGATGCCTGCATGCTCCACCCATATAACAAGCAATGTGATTATCAATACTCCACTGCCTAATCCCCTCTAATGTGTAGAAGAGCAACAATACCAATGTATGCATGAAGCTTGTCAAACCATCACTTATGCCGTCCCTCTCTTGGGTCTCCCACAGGCTCAGATCCTGACAGCGAGGCCCGGGACTCATCCCCACAGGCAACCACACCCCGGAAGAGGGCCAGGGAAGAAGGCAACAGGCCTTCCACTTCGAAAGGCCCAGCTAAGCCACGACAGCCACTCAAGGGGCAAACAGTACAGGATGCCACGGCCCTGGTGCCACCACGGCCCATTGCTGCAGTCTGCACAACACCTGTGTCACCTGCACAGGAGACAGTGGGCGATGGGGCACAATCAGCAGAGAGCAGCTCCGTTGGGGAGACAGCAGCTACGGCACCCTAGAAAGGTGATGATGTGCAGGGCCAGGTGTGCGTACCATTTGAGGATGACTTCTCGGATCTTCTTGCAACACACAGTCCTGCCCCATCCCCCCTGGTCACACCTGACTACTATCAGAACACCACACCGGAGCAGTCTGGAGGGGAGGCCGTAGAAGGAAGCATGAGTCCCACAGTGGACCCACATCTGTTTGGTGATGTCACACAAGCACCCTCCACCTCCACTGGTGTACGGGCAGGGGTGCAGCAGACAGGACACGCAGCACAGCGCCAGGAGGAGCTCACAGCCCTAGTGAGACAGTTTGTCGCAGACAATTCCCATGGAGGCTGAGCGTCCGGCCCCCAGACTGGAGCAAGCGGCCACCTCTTCTTCTGCCAGCTCCACCCAAACCAGCCCCTTTATGCAGGTCAGCGTGCAACTTGCACCGCTCGGAAATGCCGCCACCAGGTGCAAGAAGTGGAAGGATGTAGGTGGGGCAGCCTGATTAAGGCAATAGACACATACACATGAAGCATTTGCTTGGACACCATGTGTGGGGGAGTTGTGGGGGGAGGGGGAGGGAGAAGAGGGTGTGTGGGGGAATTGTGGGGGGAGGGGGAGAGGGTGTGTGGGGGAGTTCTGGGGGAAGGAGGGGAGGGGGTGTGTGGGGGAGTTGTGGGGGGAGGGGTAGGTCAGGAGGGGGAGGGGGGAGAGGGTGTGTGGGGTGGAGGGTTAGAGCACTTACATTTTGCTGGACAGTTTAATACACCCGTTGTGTGAAAATAATTTCTTGTGTGGTAATTCCTTATTGCATATGTGTCATTTATTGATCTACAGTGCATAGTGTACATGTACTCCCACACCCAGTGCCCTCTGTCCCCCTTTCATGTCACCCACTGCACCCATGCATGTTAGAAATATTGTGCAATCACTGACTGACGCACAGCACATCCCTCCTGTGCATTGGCACCGCAATGATGTGCGCCCACATCTTCTTCATCCCCTTCATCATCACCAGGTGGTTGCAGTTCAATGTCAGGGGGCATGGGCATGTTCTGTTTGATGCACATGTTGTGCAGCATGACACATGCCATGATGATCTTGGCCACCTTCTCATGCCTGTAGAGGAGTGCCCCACAAAACCGGCTAAGGCAGCAAAACCATGCCTTCAACAGGCCAAAGGTCTGCTCAATGACCACATGAATACGGGTATGTGAATGATTGTAGTCCTCCTCATGCCTGTTCTTCGGATTTCAGACTGGGGTGAGGAGCCACGGCTTCAAGGGATAGCCACTGTCACCTGCATGAGAGGAAATTAAAGGTATATGTTAGTCGATTCATGATGGACAGATGTACTTGTCACACATGCCTATTGAGAATTGATGGTCACATGCACATGTCCCTGGTTGTAT
Organism: Ambystoma mexicanum; assembly: GCF_040938575.1. NCBI lineage: Eukaryota > Metazoa > Chordata > Amphibia > Caudata > Ambystomatidae > Ambystoma > Ambystoma mexicanum. The sequence continues at coordinate 1,342,686,315 of NC_090932.1, forward strand.
GCACACATTTCTCATGCCCTCAATGTGTTCTGTGCCATGGACTTATGGTGTATGTTGCATCTTCAAGATGATACACGGTGTACACTCCTTGATGTTGCTCATGCATTGTGGACGCATACCGCTGTGTTTGTGTCGAATATGTGATGTGTAGTGTTCTGTATGATTTACCAACTGCCAGCGTTGGCAGTACTCTCTGCATTATTTGCCATTCAGCACAGATTATTCCCATGGTGGCATGCTGAACTCCTATGGTGGTTGTGACCCTGTGACAGGCAGTGGATTCCCTTGTTGGTTTTGTTCAGTGCACTGTCATGGATGCTTGTCCTGTGTGGTGATTTTCTGAAGAAAGATACATAGCGAATATTCATTGCTGGATGGTGTTATGGAGGGTGAGGTACGAGGATGGGTGATGCACGTGTTGTGGGATGTGGGGTGGTTTTAAGTTTGGCGTATTGTGATAGGCATCCACCTTACTTCATTCCTATGGGATTTGGTTGTCATGTTCAGTTTGGGATGCTTTGGGGCACAGTGTTTTGTGATGTGCACATCGTGCTGTCACGTCAACAATGACACAATCATGGTGTGTGCATCTATCCCCCCATTTCACTGCCATGTTTGTTTGTTTACTTTGTTTGTTTATTTAATATAGCGCAAGATCAAAACCCTCAGGTAGCTGTGCGCAAGCAATACAAGAATACTTAGGAAGCTTAGTTACAGTGGTGGGGGGTAAGTAAATACATAGAATACAATGCATACATAAAATGATAAACAAGGTTGTAAACAAGAAGCAAATAATACTGCCACCAGTTAGCAGTGATCAGGGACCCAGTAGATATACCAGGATACAGGCATGTGAAACAATAGAACAAATGAAAATGATATAGTCAGTCCTTGCAGTCCTAGAGAAAGTAGTCAGGAGGGAGTCCATTAGGATGTAGTGTTTAGGCATCATTGGTGCGTAGCCAGGTGAGAACTTTCCGTCTGAATCTCAAGTAAGGCTGGTCAGTTCTAAGATCTAAAGGCAGTCTATTCCAAGATTGAGCGGCTATGACCGGGAAGCTGGTGCCTGTCATGCAATTTACCAAGCAGCCAGGCAAGTCGTCCTGCATGTCGCTCCATGTAGCGTGGTAGCGTGCAGTTCCGCAGGACCATTGAGTCATGACTTGATCCGGGATATCGGGCACAACAATGTGTGATGATCTTGCTGGCATCACATACCATCTGCACATTGATGGCGTGGTATTGCTTGCGTTTGCAGTACACCGCCTCCATGGCATGTGGGACCACCAACTCCACGTGGGTGCAGTTGAGGGCACCTATACAATTTGGCATGCCTGCCAGTGCATGGAAGCCAAATTTTGTATCAAAAATTTCCTGGGGAGTCCGTAGTAGGGATATGTAGTTCATTTTGTGCTTCAGGAGGGCATCCAGCACTTGGTTCAGAATGCGAGAAAATAAGGGTTGTGATATGTCATGCATGTGCCCCACTGTGTGCTGGTAGGTGTTTGTGGCAAGGAAGTGGAACATCAACACTACCTTCAGTAGAGGGTGTATGGCGGTGCATATTTCAATGAGGCTGACAATGTCGTCGTGTATCATGTCCACGATGGTGGTGATGGTGTCCCGGTCCAGACGGTACAGGGTGTGCATCTGCTCAGGGGTTAGGTTGAATAGACTGGCTCTGATACGAGGAATTGGGGCTGCCTTCGTGGTACCACTGGCTGCACTGGTGGGGCATGCTGGGTCTGTCTCACCCTCCTTCTCACCTGTGTCTCCTCTGTGGTGCCTGCAGTTGTTGTTGTTGCTGCTGTGGCAATGCAAGCATGTCCTCCAGCCCCAGTATAGCTACTACTAGTGGAATCATTTTGGTGTGGGAAGGGGTGTGGTGTGTGGGTGTGCTCCTTTTGTCCTGGCCCAGACTCCATTACCTCCATCTGTGCTGATTGTGTGCACCTGTGGCAGTTGGGAACATTGCACATAGCAGTTTACAGGTGCTTTGCGATGCTGGTAATGCCGAGCTGCCATTATCCCCTATTAGCGCCTTCATGATGCCAGTATTTTCATGTCCGCCTAACTTGTGATGTCCTCCCATTAGCAGCATCCCGGTATTGCTGGCCTGAAGGCCCGCGTGCCCGCGCCCTTGCCGCTATTAGCCGTACCGTTATTAGCGGTGCCTCTAATACCAGGTTCTTAGGTCAGAATAGCCTGGAGTGGAATCCTTTACCGGCATCGTTTTTCCATTACCTCCAACCTCGTAATGACCCCCTATGTCTCCATCTGTATTGTAATCGTAACTCTTCAAGAGCCTTGGGCATGCTATTCCCTAAAAGATGACCTATTGAATGCAGACCATGGTCATGTTTATTTAGCAGATTACGCCCCTTTATACTGAAGCCAAAATTATGATTGTCAGTTAAAGAAGATGACATGCACTCAGTCATATGTGGGGTTGTCCCAAAACATTGCTTTGAAATGAACTTTTACACAAAAATGTATGCCCTGGGACTTTCAACCTTTGGTGAGAGTCTTTAAAAACATTGGGCCTCATTACACGGATGGCGGTAATGGTTAACGGTCACCGTTAATGGTAACGGTGACCGTTAACCATTACCGCCTTACTACGAGGTCCCTTAGCGAGTTTGTGCTTTAACGCCTGCTTTTTGCAGGCGTTAAAAACCAACCCGCTAAGGGACTTTGGTGCTAATTACGGCACCGCAAAATTGCGGTGCCGTTATTAGCACCTTCCCCATTCCCATTATGCCCTATGGGGCGAAAATGGGAATGGGGTAGGGCAGTGGCGGAATGGGGAATTACCGCCCCGCCAACCTTGGAATGGGGCGGTAATTCCCCCTTCCACCAAGGCGGTGCTGGTATTTTACCGGCATGGACCAAGGTGCTAATAGCACCTTGGACATTTGTGCTAATACCGCCATCCGTGTAATGAGGCCCATTCTGTTCTTATTCCATCCATGTGAATGTTTCTCCATTATGTTTATGTTCACAAATGGAGACCTGATGTAGAACACTTGAGATATGATAAAATGTGAGATTTGATATATTAAATCTACCATCTGCCACCTGGGCAAACAGAGGTTATTCGTGAAGTACAAATTATTCTTCCATTCTTACTCCCATCACAGATTCATTTGCAAGTTTAAAAGGTTGTTGCCAAAAACTTTTCAACTATGTTGCAAAGCTTTGAAGGGAATGTGCTTTCATTTGCATTGTCTGTGGTGGAGCCTTTTATTTTACTCCATTAATAAGAAAATACATATACAAATATATATTACACAGCCACATAAGTGGCTGTGTAGTTATGGTTAAGTTGCTATTCCCATAGAAAGAGCACTTTTTGGGCAAATTATAACTTTCGCCCCCCTGGACGAATCCATACCAAACTTTGCAAAAAAAAAGCATATGGACCACTCTGAATAGTGTGGTAGTTTGGTGAGGTTTGGTCCAGGAGGGGGGGCTAAGTTATAGGGGGGGTCCCAAAACTTCTTTTTTTCCCATAGACTGAATGGGGAGAAAACTTTGCTCACACCTACAGCGCTGGACGGATTTTTACCAAATTTGCGGCAGGAGGAGCGGCTTGGTCCCGAAAGCGTGCTTTTGTAAATTTGGTGAAAATCCGTCCAGGAGTTTGTTTAAAAATGACCAAAAAGTAGGTCACAAAAAATTAGTGATATCTAATCTCATCTACGCGGACACACTTCCCTGTTCGCTCCTCGGACAGTGTCCTGATTGGCTTATCGGCTTACGTCATGTCCACGGACATGCAACGTGTTCACTGATTGGATGGTGAAGAGTGTGAAGTACGTCAGATTTTTGGAAATGCCCGCCATTCTGGACAGTGCAGTGACAAATGGTGGAGAAATATAACTTTGGCAAGTGTGTTGGTGTGTAAGAGCGTTTGGGGAGGGTGGGGGAGTAATAGATGGGTCAAATGCTTTATTTATTTAGGTGGCAGGCACTCCTGTTGTGTTTGTATTATCCGCCAACAGCCGCGCTCTCCAGAATGTCCATAATTAACCAAAATGGGGGTGTCCTAAGGACACTATTCCTGTCCGTAGTGTCCGCAAGCAAGTTAAACTGTTGTAAGAACAGGCGTGCTGTCCAGGATGTCTGTAATTAGCCAAAATGGGGGTGTCCTAAGGACACTTTTCCTGTCCGTGCTGTCCACAGGCAAGTTGAAACTGTTCTAAGAACACATTCGGTGTCTGGGATGTCCGCAATTAACCAAAATGGAGGTGTCCTAAGGACACTATTCTTGTCCGTACTGTCCGCAGGCAAGTTGAAACTGTTCTAAGAACACTTGTGGTGCCCGGGATATCCCCATTTAACCAAAATGGGGGTGTCCTAAGGACACTATTCCTGTCCGTAGTGTCCGCAGGCAAGTTCAAACCGTTCTAAGGACAAGCGCGCTGTCCGGGATGTCCGTAATTAGCCAAAATGGGGGTGTCCTAAGGACACTATTCTTGTCCGTACTCTGCGCAGGCAAGTTGAAACTGTTCTAAGAACATGCCTGGTGTCCGGGATGTCAGTAAGCAATCAAAATGGAGGTGTCCTAAGGACACTATGGGCTTCATTATAAGTTTGGAGGTAGCCATGGTGTTATTAACACCATGGCTGCCTCCAAACCGGGCTCCATTACCGGGTTCCTGCAATGGGGACTTACCGGGTCATTCCGACATAGGAGGATCCAGTAATTCCTCCTTGCAGGAACCATTCCCCATTCCCATTGAGCCCCCATAGGGCTCAATGGGAATGGGGCCGGAGGTAATAACGGGCACATTACAAGTGGCCCGTTATTACCTCCCTCTTCCCCTCGCGGGACCCGTAAAAGATGTCTGGTTTTACAAGATGTCTGATCCGGGTCCTGCAAAGGGAACCTCGTAATCGGCGCTCCCATAATGAAGGGGGCCGGTCCCGTACCGACCCCCCTCATTACAGGAGTGCCAGGGTTATAACGAGGCCCTATATCTGTCCGTGCTGTACGCAAGCAAAATAAAACTGTTCTTAGAACACTCCAGGTGTCAGCGGACATAAAAAATGCCCATACTTCATGGTTAAAATGTTTGATTTTATGGGTGTGATCTATGGGTGTGATATGCTGCGGTGGTTGTGGCCAGGGCCTAGAGTCTTGGGTGCATGGCAGAAGGCCACAGGCCATGCACCCAAGACTCTAGGCCGTGGCCACAACCACTGCAATTTATCACACCCATAGATCACACCCATAGAATTGAATATGTATGAAATATTTGCAAATCTACAGTTTATGTAATGTTTGATTTGTATAGTTTGTATGTGAAGTTTTGGGTACGTCATGCCATTAAGTTTGTAGAGTTTGGTAACAAGCACTGCAGTATAACATATCCATGGAAGTAAACATTTTGCATTGTGATGTACAGTTACATGTTTGCTTCAATAGTTGTGTTATGGAGCAGTATTTATGAGTTGTACTTATTATAATATACTAACAGGCCGATTCATGGAATAAATGTGCGCCGAAAATCCCGGCGCAGAGGGGCCAATACGTGCGCTGCGCCGAAAATTAGCGAAAAGCGCAGGGAAACCAGCGCACGTCGATTCATGGAAGTCCGTGCGCAAGAAAAGCAGAGGACGTGCGCGGAAAAAGCGCGCGGCGCAGGCCGGCGCACAGGTCAACCAACGTCGTGCGCCACGGCCACTGCGCTATCACTCCGAGCGCAGCGCACAGCTCTAAAGTAGGCGGAACACAGGGCGGGACACTCGGAATGGGGAATAAAATGGGGCACAACACTCGGAATGGGGAAGAATGTGGGCGGCACGGGAAAGTATAGGAGGCAAGTGCGCGGAAAGCCCACACGCTCGCATACAACACGTATTCATGGAATAGAATAGGGCAAAAAAGCGCACGCTCAAAGCAGCGCACAGGCACAAACAGGCACAAACACGACCGCCACAAGAAAGCAGGCGGTAGCGTCTCTGCGCCTGCAAGAAATGTGCGCTAAAAGGTGCGCCAACAAATAGCACCTATATACAGACATGATCAATGTCCAATACTGTGGCCCTCCAGGACAAATGACGTACAAAGGGGTACCCACAAACACAGACACGCGCTGAGAGAAAAAATAAACGTGTGCGTGCATACCGGGGTGCGCGGGAAGTTGCACACGCGATATGGCCGGGTACGTGGATTACAGGGGTGCGCGGGAAGTTCCACACGCGATATGGCCGGGTACGTGGATTACAGGGGTGCACGGGAAGTCCCACACGCGATATGGCCGGGTACGTGGATTGCAGGGGTGCGCGGGAAGTTCCACACGCGATATGGCCGGGTACGTGGATTGCAGGGGTGCGCGGGAAGTTCCACACGCGATATGGCCGGGTACGTGGATTGCAGGGGTGCGCGGGAAGTTCCACACGCGATATGGCCGTGTACGTGGATTGCAGGGGTGCGCGGGAAGTTCCACACGCGATATGGCCGGGTACGTGGATTGCAGGGGTGCGCGGGAAGTTCCACACGCGATATGGCAGGGTACGTGGATTTCAGGGGTGCGCAGGAAGTTCCACACGCGATATGGCCGTGTACGTGGATTACAGGGGTGCGCGGGAAGTCCCACACGCGATATGGCCGTGTACGTGGATTGCAGGGGTGCGCGGGAAGTTCCACACGCGATATGGCCGGGTACGTGGATTGCAGGGGTGCGCGGGAAGTTCCACACGCGATATGGCCGGGTACGTGGATTGCAGGGGTGCGCGGGAAGTTCCACACGCGATATGGCCGGGTACGTGGATTTCAGGGGTGCGCGGGAAGTTCCACACGCGATATGGCCGTGTACGTGGATTTCAGGGGTGCGCGGGAAGTTCCACACGCGATATGGCCGGGTACGTGGATTTCAGGGGTGCGCGGGAAGTTCCACACGCGATATGGCCGGGTACGTGGATTGCAGGGGTGCGCGGGAAGTTCCACACGCGATATGGCCGGGTACGTGGATTGCAGGGGTGCGCGGGAAGTTCCACACGCTATATGGCAGGGTACGTGGATTTCAGGGGTGCGCGGGAAGTACCACACGCGATATGGCAGGGTACGTGGATTTCAGGGGTGCGCGGGAAGTTCCACACGCGATATGGCCGTGTACGTGGATTACAGGGGTGCGCGGGAAGTCCCACACGCGATATGGCCGGGTACGTGGATTGCAGGGGTGCGCGGGAAGTTCCACACGCGATATGGCCGGGTACGTGGATTGCAGGGGTGCGCGGGAAGTTCCACACGCGATATGGCCGGGTACGTGGATTTCAGGGGTGCGCGGGAAGTTCCACACGCGATATGGCCGTGTACGTGGATTTCAGGGGTGCGCGGGAAGTTCCACACGCGATATGGCCGTGTACGTGGATTTCAGGGGTGCGCGGGAAGTTCCACACGCGATATGGCCGGGTACGTGGATTGCAGGGGTGCGCGGGAAGTTCCACACGCGATATGGCCGGGTACGTGGATTTCAGGGGTGCGCGGGAAGTTCCACACGCGATATGGCCGTGTACGTGGATTTCAGGGGTGCGCGGGAAGTCGCACACGCGATATGGCCGTGTACGTGGATTGCAGGGGTGCGCGGGAAGTTCCACACGCGATATGGCCGGGTACGTGGATTGCAGGGGTGCGCGGGAAGTTCCACACGCGATATGGCCGGGTACGTGGATTTCAGGGGTGCGCGGGAAGTTCCACACGCGATATGGCCGTGTACGTGGATTTCAGGGGTGCGCGGGAAGTTCCACACGCGATATGGCCGGGTACGTGGATTTCAGGGGTGCGCGGGAAGTTCCACACGCGATATGGCCGGGTACGTGGATTGCAGGGGTGCGCGGGAAGTTCCACACGCGATATGGCCGGGTACGTGGATTGCAGGGGTGCGCGGGAAGTTCCACACGTGATATGGCAGGCTACGTGGATTTCAGGGGTGCGCGGGAAGTACCACACGCGATATGGCAGGGTACGTGGATTTCAGGGGTACGCGGGAAGTACCACATGCGATATGGCCGTGTACGTGGATTGCAGGGGTGCGCGGGAAGTCCCACACGCGATATGGCCGGGTACGTGGATTTCAGGGGTGCGCGGGAAGTTCCACACGCGATATGGCCGTGTACGTGGATTTCAGGGGTGCGCGGGAAGTTCCACACGCGATATGGCCGGGTACGTGGATTTCAGGGGTGCGCGGGAAGTACCACACGCGATATGGCAGGGTACGTGGATTTCAGGGGTGCGCGGGAAGTCCCACACGCGATATGGCCGGGTTTGTGGATTTCAGGGGTGCGCGGGAAGTCCCACACGCGATATGGCTGTGTGCTCCCAGGCATTACCTGTACACCCTCCACGGCCCCTGCAGGCAGCACACACCACAGGGAACTACCCTGCACACCTGCTCATGTCTCCCACCACCCCCACCCCCCATCCACCAGGGACACCCTCCACCAGGCCCCCACCCATGTCTCCCACCACCCCCACCCCCCATCGACCAGGGACACCCTCCACCAGGCCCCCACCCATGTCTCCCACCACCCCCAGCACTGTGGGGAACCTGCCAGCAGGCCCCCACCCATGTCCAACCCATGTCTCCCACCCCCCCCACCCCCAGCACTGTGGGGAACCTGCCAGCAGGCCCCCACCCATGTCCAACCCATGTCTCCCACCACCCCCACCCCCAGCACTGTGGGGAACCTGCCAGCAGGCCCCCACCCATGTCCAACCCATGTCTCCCACCACCCCCACCCCCCATCCACCAGGGACACCCTCCACCAGGCCCCCACCCATGTCTCCCACCACCCCCAGCACTGTGGGGAACCTGCCAGCAGGCCCCCACCCATTTCCCCCTGGCCCCAGGTCCTGACGATACACAATCATGGCAGTAATGGCCAGCATACCCAGCACAAACACCCAGGCAAGGATTGCATGCACCCACATAGTGAATGCAATCACATGACACAACCCCAAAGGCAAGTATGCAAAAGAACACATGTCTGTCACACACACATACACAATGGGTGCAAGTGAATGTCAAAACCCATATCATGACATGTAAGAAACCAAAGAGAAAATAACACAAGTGTAAGATAATATAAAAATGTATTAAAAACACAAATCAAGTAAACCAATAAAACTTACAACTATGTGGCAAAGTAAATAAAAGGTCCATGTCCGAGAACAAAAATGATAAACCAAAAAACAAAGGATTAAAAAATAAATATAATTTGTCCAAAGCAAAACCATGTAGTAGGAAATCAAAGAAAAACCATTACGTCATGGTGTAAACAATAAAAAATTTAAAAAATGTATCTCCCAAAATATATCAATATATACAGGAATGTTCCAGGGTCCATGAGCCCAACAGCACAAATGAAACCTAATACTAACTAATAAAATAAATATGTACAAAAAAGTGGCCATTGTCCGAGCGGTCCAAAATAATAAAAATAAATAAAGGAAACCTAGCACTAACTAACTAAAAAACTATATACAAAGGCAGCGGGCTAGTCCTGCGGCTCACTTGGTGATGCTGGCCAGGACATCCTCTAACTCCATGTCAATGTCCTGGAGGCGGGACTCTGTCCTGGCCCCGAGGTCTCGCAGGGACAACCCCATGTGCTCACCAAAATCCCTGCGAGCCTCCTCGAGGCACTCAGCCCGCCTCAATGCCCGATGCATGGAGATCTCCGCCCTGGCCATGGCGAGCCGCTCCTCTTCCGCCCGCTGCCGCTCCGCACCTATCCGCTGGCCAAACTCCTCCCACACGGAACACACCGCCATGCCAGGGTTGCCCTGCCCTCCGGCCGATGCCTGCCCCTCTGATCTTGATGGCCCTGAGCCATGATGCCTCCCACGTCGAGCCCGCTGCTGCCTCCGACGCCACTGCCTCTGCCAGCACGACGGCATCCAGGCTGATGGTAACCACCGACGCCGTCGTGCATGTGCCCTGCCCGATGATGCCGGCACATCTTCCATCTGCTGGGGTCCACTTGCTGTGTCGTCCACCCCTGCTGGACCTCCGACTCCCAACTGTGGCAGGGATGGGATCCCCACCGAGCTGGCTGCATTGGTCGGGGCAGGTCCACAGGGGGCCATGGTGGCATCTGGGCCGGAAGACGGCAAGGAGAACGACCGTTGGATAGCCTGCACAGAGGAGGAGAGGGCCGTCAGATTGGCCAACACATGCAGGAACCCCCCGAACATGGCCGATCCCAATTGGGCCACGTCGGCACGGTGCACTTCGTGATGACGTGCGTGCTCCTCCCGGGAAGCACGCACGTCATCACGAATCACAGCCGTGCGCATCGCGACCCCAATCAGGACCTGCTCCACGCGGCCAGGGGTTCCCACGGCCGCAGGTGGAGGGGAGTCAGTTGACATGGACATCCCCACTACCTGCGGACGGGCCTGGGACGGGGCATCCCTGCTGGTGCATGGTGGTGCACTCACAGGGTCAGGGACAGCGACATGCACAGGCACCTCCACGGTGACCTGTGCTGCCTCCTGCCCCTGGCCCTGGACTGCACCACTTGCACCAGCAGGGATGCTCCCACCAGGCCCCATGTGTGCACCAGTGTCGGCCTCCTCCTCCTCTGTGCAAACCACCAACCTGGATGGCTCCTCACCGTCTCCCGCCGTAGCAGGCCCCTGTGGGGGCTCACCCACCCCTTCCGCTGCAGCCGTGGGGGCATCCCCGCCGCCTTGCTCCACAGCGCCGTCTCCGCCCTCTTCTTCACTAGCCGCTGCGTAGAGGGAGACAAAGGACACAAGCATCAGGCTACTGTAAAATGGTCCCCTAGACAGGAAGCAATAGCAGATGAGCACCCCTGTCAAAGTACACTTCCATCATGTCCCTCCACAACACATGGGTCAGTCCAGGCAAAACACACACAGTAACAGGCATGGTGCATGCCATGCACATTTCCATGCATGTCCAATTGACTCTTGAAACATTCAATGATATGTGACTCACATGCATCATGGCTCATGCATATCACATGCACACACTTCACCTCAGTCACATCCATCTGGCCCCAAACACAACGAACACAGGCGAAACAAGGGTTAGTTGGGTGCGTCACAGAATCTGTGCATTGTCACACACATGTGTCATGCATCCATGGCATGCACAAGTCACAGACACGCAGGTCAGGCACACAGACATGGCTACCATATATGTACCTGGCATCAGCACCCATCCTTCACCCCCATCCATGTCCAGGTACAGAGACTGGCATGCTCTCATGTCCTAAATCTGCATAGGGCTCCCCATGCCACATTTCAACACATGCAACAACCATGTGGGTCACACATCACTGGTCGCACATGCATTACCATGATGTCCCTGCACACATACATGCATACATGGCCCATGGCACACATACAGGCAAGTATCATAGAACCAGCACACCGCAACATGCCCTGTCTCACACAGTAATGCTTGCACACTTACCGCTCAACTCCAGACGGGCCTCCCTCTCAAGGACCTGGGCGTGGAGCGCTGGGCGTACGCGTTCCAGGACCCTCTTCTGGATGGAACTCATGCGGCCCCGGCCCCCCTCCACGAGGCGCCGGGCCTTCACAAGGGTCCTGGACCTCAAGTCCTCCCAGCGCTTCTTGATCTTCTGGACGTTGCGGGTTGCCACCCCCTCCGCGTTGATGGCAACCACACAGTCGGCCCAGATCCTCTCCCGTCCTTCCTTGCTGGCGCGGGACGATCCAAAGAGGGCATCATACTGCCCCAGGACATGCTCCACCAGGACACCAACTTCGGTGGCAGTGAAGCTGGTGCCCCTCTGCCCCTCTGGCCTGGGGTTGCCACTGGTGCCAGATGTCGAAGTGCCCGACATGGCAACCCCAGAGGCAGGTGTGGGTGGGCAACTGGGTCCTGGGGCTGGGCTGTGGAGCGATGTAATCCCAGTTGGGAGTCTTCAGTTCCAGCAGGGGTGGACACAGCAACTGGACCCCTGCAGATGGCTGATGTGCAGGCACCAAATGGCAGGGCACGGTGGCAGCAGGCAGGCAGGCAGGCAGGCAGCAGCAGATAGCACGTGGGAGGCTGCTCAGGGCACTGGGGGGGCAGTAACTCGGCCTTCTGGGCAGGAGCGTGGTGTTCCGTGTGTTTTCGGGTGGCCAGCTTGATACGGAGTGATTTGGCACGTGAAATTCCTGCACGTCAGCGTGAAATCCGAGGAAAGGGCCTTAGCGCGTAAGTGCATCAGCACGCATACGCGATTCTATTGGACCAGAGTCCCTCACCGCGTAAGCGCGTCTGACGTGATCCGCACGGGCGTTCCCCACTCAGCACGTGATGACGGAGCACACGTGGAAATACTGCACGTCAGAGTGTCATCGCGTGTAATTGGCCAAAAGTGCGCGTACACGCGATTGGCCAATGTACGTGTATTACATCGCGTGTAATTGGCCAAAAGTGCGCGTACACGCGATTGGCCAATGTACGTGTATTACATCGCGTGTAATTGGCCAAAAGTGCGCGTACACGCGATTGGCCTATGTACGTGTATTACAGGGGTGCATGGGCACTTACACACGCAAGTACGTCAGCGCACCTGTATGCCTGCTGCGTGGGAATTTCCACACGCTATTGGAGTGGGAACTAGATTCCAGGGGTGCGAGGGTCACACGCTCGCCTAGAACACGCACAAGGCATTAATTTGCGCACTTATCAATAAACAAGCCAGATGCCAGGATGAACATACCGTTCCTAGCAGCAGTGGCAGTGGGCTACCAAAGGAGGAGGAGGAGGAGAGTCAGGGCCAGAATATTCACACCCAGAACCAGCCTATTCGGGATGCCTGATGACCAGGTGTATGGGAGGTACAGGTTTCCAGCACACATCATACTGGACCTGGTCAGTGAGTGGGAGGATGACCTCACATCACCCACCCTGTGCTCCCAAGCACTCAGCCCCCTGCAGAAGGTCCTGAATGTACTGCACTTCTTGGCCACTGGATCCTTTCAGCGGACAAGTGCCATAGTGGGTGGTGTGTCACGCTGCTTACACCAGGTCTTGAACATCATCACTGCACGGCCATCAGTCCGCAGGCACATGCAGAAAGGCGGACGTGCATCCAGGAATTCTATGGTGTGGCTCAATTCCCCAAAGTGCTTGGTGCAATTGACTGCACACATGTGGCTCTACGTCCACCCAGGGCAACAGAGCACATCTATAGAAACCGCAAGCACTGGCATTCCATCAACGTGCAAGTTGTATGCAATGCCAAGGGAATAATCACATCAGTATATGCCAACTATCCCGGGTCCACCCACGACAGCTTCATCTACAGAATGTCTACACTATGCCGGGACCTGGAGGCTGGCCAGCATGGAGATACATGGCTGCTTGGTGAGCATGAATGCCACTGCACATGCATGCATGTCAGATACTGGGTCATGACACAACACCACTAATGATACCCATCACCACCTCCGCAGGGGACAGTGCCTACCCTATCAGCCCCCACATGATGACCCCAATCCGGAACCCCACCACGCCACCCGAGGTAAGGTACAACACAGCCCACATTGCAACACGGGGCATAGTGGAGCGCACATTCGGAGTGCTGAAGTCACGCTTTCGCTCCCTTGACCGTTCTGGCGGGCAGCTGTTATATGCTCCCCGAATAGTGTGCAGGATCATAGTGGCAGCATGTGTCCTGCACAACGTTGCAACACGCCGGGGCCTGCCCGTGGACATGGTGGTGCCCCCACATCCACAACCACATGCACGCCCGCTGCGCATGGGAGGGGAAAGGGCACGGGGGGTGGCAGCCCGTACGCAACTGGTGGCCAACTTCTTCACCTAGGAATCACAGTGCTGGCTAGTGCACACTGCTCTGGCACATACCATCTGACAATCAATGATGACACTACCTGACAATGTCACAAAATTACTCGACAATAAACTGTCAGATACACATCAGCCTGAGATTGTTAACATGGAAGTGTCATTATGTGTGCACCCCTACCTACACATACACCAGCAATGCATCACAACGAGAAGACACAACTCCATCAATCAAATATGCATTGCCACAGGCGATTCACTACATGACAACATTGCCATGTCACCCATTCCCTTCACAGTCCCGCCACTGAGGACACCATGTCATGGTATGTGAGAGCAAACAAACTGGCCATCACAACATGACACCGGTGTCACAAATAGCAGTGCCCCAAATGGAACATAGCCGCACTTGAACAGCTAACCGCGCTGGAGCCACTACTACACACCTGTGTAAGAGTAATTTCAATCAAATTACACACCAACCCACCCTGAAGCCCACCCAAACAAGACACAATGCATGTAATCAATGGTAGTCTCATTACCTGATTCTGCTGGTATGTCCTCACCGTCCAGATGTACAGTGATGGCGCCACGCAAAAGTGTCAGTGCACATCTACCGACATGTAGTCTGACTCCAGAGAGTATGCCCGTGTGAAGAACTGTGTGAAATACCTGCAAAACATGAGCAACATATGTAAGTAGAGGCACATATCAAACCATCATGCATAGTTAGGTGCAACAACAATGTACACTATGAATGTCTACACAGTATTGACTATGGACTGGCCAACAGCTCATGGGAGTCCAATGTCACCGTGTAATTTGCTGTCACTTGGGCACACCCTTTGCAAGCCCATGGAAACGGAAGCAGGAGGGGTGTGGATGTCTGCTACCCAAGCATCTAAACCAAACTCAGGACAAGCCTGCATGTGCCCAGCCACAATACAGTGTATGCCCAGGTACCCACACAAGGCAACACTCTTGGAAAAGAAAAAAGAAAATTGAGAAAAAATGGCCATGAAAGGGCCGGCGGGGGGGGGGGGCACCTATGAGGTCCGAGGACAGGATGCACGCCACAATCCACCTGTGTGGATCATGGGAAACTAAAACACCCCATAGGCTCGTGGCCCACACGGCTACTCTGTTGTGGGAGATGAGTCGCTATCGCTCTGGCCAGACCCTGCAGCTGACTCAGGAGGTGGGGGAGCTGCCTCAGAAGATGGTGTGACAATGGGAGGCAGCCCACGCAAAGCACGAGTTTGCTCCTCCATGGCTGCAAGCAGGCGGGTCTGGTAGTTCTGGTTCTGGGTTATAATCATGCGGAGGTCCCCATGCAGTAACTCCCGGGATGACCTGACCTCCGCACGAGTTGCCTGCATCTCGGCCGAGAGCGTCCGTGTCAGACGCTCCAGCTGCTCCTCTGTCCTTCTATGGGATGAAGCCTCAAGCTCTAACAGGGTCGACCTGAGGTGACGGAATTCTTCCCTCAGGCCTTCCCTGTGGCGCTGGGACTCCATGGAAAGTGATTCCCGCAGAGTCGCCAGTGCCGCCCGCCTGTCCTTGTTGGACGCCAACATATCCTCCCTGTGTGCCTGGCTGATGGACTCTGTAGCCTGCTCCAGTCGCTCCATCAGCCTTTCTGGGGGGACAATGGAAGTGGCCACCCTATCCATGGCCTGTGCAATCATCTCGGATGATGCTGCCTGTTGGTTGGCCATACCGTAGATGGATTGCTCCCAAGCGGTATTGCCAGGTGGCATACGGCCACCACGTTGACGGGCACCACACCTGCCTGGGGCAAGGCGGACTGCGCCTTGCTGTGCCGGCAAGGCCTCAGGCTGCAGGACTGCATTCCCTCTCTGATCTGCAGCCCCAGGAACAGGATCAGAGATTGTGTGGTGTGGCCCTGCATCCGTAACCACCGGAGGCTGAGCTGCCGACACTGACATCCCCATTGAGGGCAATGGCCCGGCTGCAGGTGGGTCGGACAGAGGAGATTCTCTCCCAAGAACACTCACCTGCGACTGCACATAGGTGTCATCCTCCGAGTCTACACCTGAATACTGCTCGGGGGAGGAACCCCCAGAGACACCCCTCGACAGCACGACCTGCAGCACTTGTGGGTTTTCACCCACAAACACACCACGTCCCTCACTTGTGGAAGGTCGGCCCGGGTTGCCCTCCTGGGACGGCTCAACCACCACATCCCCAGCATCAACAAGTGCTTCGTCCCCTGCAAAGACATGAAAGAGAAAAATGGAAACAGGCATTAGCACCATGGCATGCAACAAGGGCTGATGAACAACAGAGGCAGTAGTTCTACGACACATGTCCCACATGACTGGGAGACCTCCTATGCATTCACCATCACTGGGTCTGTAGGGGAGGCTCAGGGCATACAATGTACAGATTGGAGAGCAACGCCTGCTCACCATGCTGCCTAGCACTGCCATCACACATTGGCCGGTGATTGCCATGTCAAAGGCACATGCCATCACACACATGGCATGTGACATAGCCACCAAGTGAAGAGGGAGAGGAGGGCAACTTTTTTGGATTTCTACCACTCTGGTCCTGACATTGCATCATCACATCAATAAGTTGACATGTTGTACATGGATCTGCTAGTCCAAATTGGCCACGATGCACAGTGCCTTGTCTACATCAACAAAATGCAGTAAACAATGAGATTCCACCTCCCCATCACCTGTAAAGGAATCATATAGCATTCGTGAAGCACCGGTCCAGAAATGTATGAAGGTACAGCGGAGCACTGAGGGGTGGTGGGGCAGTAGGGGATGCCAGTCAACAATCCTACTGGTGCTGGTGTCATTCATGTCACGCAAGTGCAGGGGTGGGTGGCACAATGATGTGCAAGGGGAAGTGGCGGCTGGAAGTGCTGTACAAGGTAAGTAGGACTTAACGTCAAGGGCAGATGGTGTTAGGCGCAGACAAGTGCTGGGGGGGGGTGGCCTATAGGGGTACAGAGACAATCATGCAGTGCTGTGGGCTCGGAGGGGACAGGGGAGGTACACACTGCATCTGGCTCGGCAAGGTCCTTGCAGATTTCTATCTGTCCTGCAGAGTTGTCACATGCCGCAGATATGTGCCCTTGGATTGGGGATCTCATCTTGGTGAAAAGGGTGAGGCGCTATTGCCTTTGGAGCATGTGGCAGGCCAGTTTGCCAGAGGATGAGCATGATGCAGGACATTCCCTCTCTGCCACCCGGCACCTGTGGTCTGGGTTCACATGATCCGAGTCATGCCAGGACTCTGCATTGGCATGGGGCTTCAGACAGGTGGTCATGACCGTGGCAAAGACATCCAGTGTACCTGACATAGAGTGGAGCATGGAGTGGGCCCTGTCAGGATGGGAGTGAGCCTAAGGGGGAGCTGGATGGGGGGGAGATTTTGGCAGCATGAGCCTCGACTGACACACACTTCATGGGTTGGAATACCAAGAAGGTGTGTGACAGTGGTGAGGGTGGCTTTGCCTCTGGTGTGGTGAGGGTGAGCTGGGAGGAGAGGAGAATGTGATCACTCCAGGAGAGAGGAGTGCAGAGATGGACGGAGAGGGGAAAGTCAGATGAGATCAGAGCATCAAGAGTGTGCCCTGCAGAATGAGTAGGGACAGACGGGAGTCTAGAGGGTGAGAGGGAGTTGCTGAGGTCACAGAAAGGTCACGTGGGGGGGTCAACAAGCATGCAGGTGGATGCGTACAGCAACAAGGAAGAGGATTTCTGTGTCTGGGGACATGAGTGAGGAGGAGAGGTGAGGACACTCAGAAAGGAAGTAGTACATTTGACCAGTTTTCCCAGACACAGTACGCACAGTTTGTGAATGTCAAGGTGTGGTAGAGAGAGACGTCAAACAAGCCATTCCAGAGTGGAGTAGGTCTAAGTAGGAGTGACAGTGGCAGGAATACCCTCAGGGAAGCCAAGGGCACACACCCCCTGCACAGTAGTGGGGGGCAAAGGAGAGGGTCTCCTGAACATCAGGTAGGAGTGTGTGAAGGATGCAGACAGAGCTGGCCGTCAGACATGTTTCCATGAGACCAAGGATGTCAAGGTGCATAACCTCATGTAAGTGACAGATATCGGAGGAATGCCTGATGCAGCCGCAGTGAAAGGAGTGTAATTGTGGAGGAGGTTGACAGCCTTGGAGGATTTACGGGGAGTGCTAGAGATCAGAGGTGCAGCATGTGTAGGAGTTGGAGTGGGAGGCGGAGAAGGATCATGGGAGGGTGCAGGGAGGCAGTGCAGGATTGATGAGGAGAGAGGAGGGGGGACAGCAGGAGAGGTAAGGAAGTTGATGAGATGTGGCTAGCATTTCTCAAGGAGAATGAGGTTGGCCTAAGGGCCTTGGACTGAGATGCTCCCATTACCATGCACATCAATTGTGGCCTCTGAGGATTGGAAGGAGGCCAGGAGTACACCCCAACGGGTCCCACCATTGATGGTGGAAGAGGAGCAAGGAGAGAGGACAGGGACCATGTGAAGGGTCTATGGGACAGGCAAAGGCATGTATGAGCAGATGTCAGTGAGAGTTGGCTTTGAGTAGGCTCAGATGCACTTGTCAGCAATAGGGTGGGTCGCATTGGAGGGCAGGGTGCCCTCATTTGACTGTTAGCAAGCATGTGTCGTGAGTAGGGCACGATGGTCTGAACTGTAGAAGTCAGGGAAGATAGACCATGAAGAGCAGCATGGAGTGTGAGGGAATGGGGCTCGAAACCAGACGGTACCAAAGCACACAGGTAGGAGGTGGATGTCAAGGCAACATCCACAGTATGACAGCATGTTGGTTGGCATTTATATACAGAGGACGCATTAACATGTGGTATCATTGCATGTCAGGCATGTGAAGATGAAACTTGATTGGCTGGGGGAAAGTATAGGAATGGTATGTAAGACATCAGATGAATAGACAGGGGAGTATGAGCAACAATGTAGTGACAAAATGACAATTCAAGGGCAACTTCCATGGTGTAGGGCCATATGTGCACTGTTGCCAGTTGGGATAGTGCTGTGGGCAGATGGTGTTGCACTGAACATACTGGATGAGGCACATGGGTGCCACTATCTACTCTGCCACACACCCCCTTGACAGGCACCCAACATGGATGCTTCACACACACACCATGCACATGGATAATACACACATGCATGTGCACTCACCGGATGATGCCTCGTAATCAGGGAGATCTCCCATACCTTGGAGTTGTCCCTCGGTGACGTAGGATCCAGCTACGGACTTGTGTGGTGTGAGTTCTATTTCCTGTGCTGGGGACCCACCTCCAGTCACCAAGGTTGCGGCATGACTTGAGGCCAGCTTATCCTTTGCCCTGCGCTTAAGGTCATTCCAGCGCTTCTGGCAATCACTAGCTGTGCGCCTCACTACTCCAAGGGCACTTATTCTGTCAGCAATGGTCTGCCAGTGTGCCTGGCGTCTGGCATGTGTGGTCTTGGACCCTGCAACGATGACCATTTCCCTATCATGATCTGACACATACTGAACAAGTGCATTCAGTTCGGCGTCTGTGAAGCTTGGCTTCCTTGATGGGCCGGACTGTGCAGCCGTGCCTGGGGAATCAGCCTGTGCCGGACGTGCACTCTTCCTCTTGCGCTTGGAAGGGGGTGGGGATCCAGAGTGTCCTACGCCGCTGTGGACACTAGGAGCCGTGGTGGACTCAGTACTGGGTGTGTGGGATTGCACACTCAGCATGGGAGTAGGTGCAGGCATTGGGGGTAGTGGGATGGGGTCAGGCCTGATCTGAGGTGCATGAACTAGGACCGACACAGTCTTGGCAGGGTGTATGAGAGGTGGGGTGGATGTAGCCACACCCTGGATACGGGGGCCAGCAGATGACCTATCTGGCATAGATGCGCGTGCCCTGATGACACCAATGTGCACCGGTGCACGTTCAGTGGACCTGCTGACCTGGATGTCAGCGATGGGATCACCCTCGGACAGGTCTGCTGCCACAATGGGCTGGTCCAACAAGGGCTGATCAGGGTTGGTATCAGCCACATGACCCTCAACTGGGGGGGGGGGATGGTGGGGGGGGGGGGCATGGGTGTCCCTGACTGGTCCTCCAGACTGGGGGGGACAGGGGCACCCTGCAAGTCACAACCACGTCCCCTAGTGGATCCTCCACGGCCACCACGTGTGGCTCGGCCACCTTTGCCACCCTTACGGCTTGCACGCCTCCCAACCATGGCACTGATGTTATTGTGCGTATGGGAGTCGGTGTGCACAATTGTCCTGGGCAATTGGGTGTCAAAGGGGTTGGGTACCAGATGGTATTCGTACCCTAGTGCAGTGGCAAGGTTATATGACACCCCTGGGGAAAGATGACGGGTCACGCAACGCACAGGCACCCCAGAAAAGTTAAGGAACGTGCACAATACCCCTCCTAGACCACGTGTGCTGATGGAAAACCCTGCACTACGCTGTGGCATCCAGTAACACAATGAACGTATGCATGTCACACGCAGCCTAGAATGACCTCTGAAGGGGTAGGCTACACACGGGGCAAGCACAGAAGTTAGATACGTGCGTGACTCACCGTCTGCCAGGTAAAAGAGCGTGAAAAATGAGCGCGTTTGGTTGGCAACACCCCCGCCAAAAGAAGATGTGTACGCTGTCTGAGGAGACAGGACAACAGTAGAAGGGGACACTGTTTGAGGGAACAGGCCCAGGTAAACCAGTACAAGAGGAAAAAGAGAAAAAGCTGTCAGAGGTAACAGGGAGTACGAACTGGAAACGCCGTGAAGTAAATCGCGTGTGAAACGACAAGAAGTACAGAATTCACCCACTCGCTCTCCACGAAAAGCACGTACAAGGAAATGGTGTTCAACACTACCTTATATACAGGCCCACACGTACAGCGTCACTTACGGCGTGTACGTGCTTGGCCCATGTTCACCAATCACACGCTTTGTCACTTCTGCGTGTGGATCCTTTTTCACCAATCACACGCTTTGACACTCCTGCGTGTAGCTCACTTTTCACCAATCACACGCTTTGTCACTCCTGCGTGTAGATCAATTTTCACCAATCACACGCTTTGTCACTCCTGCGTGTAGATCCATTTTCACCAATCACACGCTTTGACACTGCACGTGCAGGTAACTATAGACGCACATATGCTGGTGACAGGTTTTCGCGCGATTCGCTGAGTGTGGGGTTTTCACGTGCTAAATCACTCCCTATCAGGCTGTCCACGCGTCCAAACACGAAAGACCACGCTCCTGGCCAGGAGGCCGAATTACAGTCCCCCAGAGCCCTGAGCACGCTCCCACCTGCCATCTGCTGCTGCCTGACTGCCTGCTGGCCACGTGCCCCACAGTGCTGGTGGGTGGGGGTGGTGGGAGACATGGGTGGGGGCCTGGTGGAGGGTGCCCCTGGTGGATGGGGGGTGGGGGTGGTGGGAGACATGGGTGGGGGCCTGATGGCAGGTGCCCCTGCACTGCTGGGGGGTGGGGGTGGTGGGAGACATGGGTGGGGGCCTGGTGGAGGGTGCCCCTGGTGGATGGGGGGTGGGGGTGGTGGGAGACATGGGTGGGGGCCTGATGGCAGGTGCCCCTGCACTGCTGGGGGGTGGGGGTGGTGGGAGACATGGGTGGGGGCCTGGTGGAGGGTGCCCCTGGTGGATGGGGGTGCAGGGGGACATGATCAGGTGTGCAGGGTAGTCCCCTGTTTTGTGGGCTGCCTGCAGGGGCCGTGGAGGGTGTACAGGGTACACCTGTGAGGGCCCACCCAGCCTATTCGCGTGTGATAATTCCCACGCACCCCTGTGATACACGTACCCTGGCCAATCGCGTGTTCTACTTCACGCGTACCCCTGTAATACACGTTCCCTGGCCAATCGCGTGTTGAACTTCCCGCTACCCCTGTAATACACGCACCCTGGCTGTTCGCGTGTGATAATTCCCGCGTACCCCTGTGATACACGTTCCCTGGCCTATCGCGTGTTCTACTTCACGCGTACCCCTGTAATACACGTTCCCTGGCCAATCGCGTGTTGAACTTCCCGCTACCCCTGTTATACACGCACCCTGGCTGTTCGCGTGTGATAATTCCCGCGTACCCCTGTAATACACGTTCCCTGGCCTATCGCGTGTTCTACTTCACGCGTACCCCTGTAATACACGTACCCTGGCCAATCGCGTGTTGAACTTCCCGCTACCCCTGTAATACACGCACCCTGGCTGTTCGCGTGTGATGATTCCCGCGTACCCCTGTAATACACGTTCCCTGGCCTATCGCGTGTTCTACTTCACGCGTACCCCTGTAATACACGTTCCCTGGCTAATCGCGTGTTGAACTTCCCGCGTACCCCTGTAATACACGTACCCTGGCTAATCGCATGTTAAACTTCCCGCATACCCCTGTAATACACGTACCCTGGCTAATCGCGTGTATAACTTCACGCGTACCCCTGATATGCACGTTACCCGCTTTGCGTTCCTTGTTTGGCAGCCCTGTAAACTGGTCCAGGGTTAGCGCAGCCCTTTGCGATGATTTAGCGATTTTGATGGCTTTTCCTTGCGCGAGGGCGTTCTTGGGGGCGTTACTGGCGCTGCTGCAGGGTCGCTGCGATACTCTGCGCCACGGCTGGTTTGGGAGCCTAAAATCCATGAATACGCTGTGCGCCGGATTCGGTTTTGGCGCACGCGGCTGGCGCAGACTATCGCACGCGCACGCTGTGCGCCAGCCGCGTGCGCTACTTGTGCGCTGAATTCTATGAATTACCCTGTTACTGTTTGGTTTGGTAACTGGAGGACATATATTCTTTGTCAATTTCTGTGATAAAAGAAAAGATCATGTTAGTGTCGGTAGTTTATAAGGACTTATAACATTGAATAATTGAAATCTTTGATTCATTTTGACCCTCATATTTAGTAGATTACAAACCAGTGTACTGTGCAATTTGCTCAGTTGCTGTGTTTGTTGTTAAATCATTGGGTCTGTGGGATTAAAAAAACCCTTTTTTTGTTTTGGTACAGTACATTTATTTTTGTGTTTTCAGTGTTTACTTGTTGTTTCTGGCTAATGTTGGCTTGTTGTAGATTGTTAGATACTTGTTGTTGAATTGTAAATGATTATACTTTTTATTTATATTCTCAAATTGTTAATCTATCTGTTGGGTTGTTGCAGATTCTTGGGGCAGTTAGATACCTGTTGGCGTATTCTAACTGTTTATTTCTTGTTATTTTTAGTCGTATTGATTTATCTGTTTGGTTGTTGCAAAATCTTGGGACAGTTAGATACCTGTTGGCGTATTCTAACTGTTTATTTCTTCTGATAATTTAGTGGTATTAATTTATCTGTTTGGTTGTTGCAGAATCTTGGGGAAATTAGATACCTGTTGGCGTATTCTGTTTATTTCCTCTTATAATTTAGTGGTATTGATTTATCTGTTTAGTTGTTGCAGAATCCTGGGGTAGTTAGATACCTGTTGCCGTATTCTAACTGTTTATTGTTTTCTAATTGAAGTTTTATTAATGTTTATGCACAGATTAGTTATTACATTTTGGTTTTAAGAATATTAAATAAGCGTTTATAAGATTTGCTGGTAATCTTTGCTTTAAAGTAATGGTACTATCATTACATTCAAACCATCCACTAATCTTTTTTATATTTGCAGTGTAGTGACCTGCATTGGTTGTGGTTCCTGCATGGTAGATTATACCTATGCTTGTGAAAGTTTTCTTACTTAGTGATACTTGACCATGTGTGAATCCAGTCAGCTTACAGTTGTTTTTAGTACCATTTGCATTGTAACATAGAAGCATTAGTATTACGTAATTACTATATGTTTGTATTAGTAAGGTGGAGCGATTATCTGAATTTCAGGTAGTACATAATCTGCCATGGTTTACATTTTGTACAAGTTGCTGAAATGGAACGGATTCACAGTTAGGTATGGATACATACACAAAACGTTCTTTAGGGATTTGTTCATATTGCATATTGTTGCACAGAGTCCATGTATGTTTCCAGATGTATGAAATCTGGAAGATTTAATTTATAGGTATGTTTTTGTTTTCCAGTATTTGTAGCAAATACATTAGAAATTCTTGTGGATGCTCTTGTGAGTGTATAGTGAGTTTCACCATTCCAGCACAGTAGTCCAATTCTTGTCTTATTCCATGAACACTATATGTGTTGTCAGGATTGTTGGTTGCATTTCTATGAAGGACTAACATTTGCAAACACAATTGGTCTGTACTGTCTAAGTAAATGTTGTCAACAATTGGTGGCAATTGAAATAGAATATTTATTGTTACATTTGCGTAACAATTTACACCAGTTAGATTTGAAAATTTGAATGGACCAGATAGTTCTGTGTCCAAGTCATTTTTTCGGAGTGTGTGTTGCTTCTTTGAAGAAGTACCTGAGTTACTTTGAGTAATAGATACTTCTTCGGTTGTAGTAATTGATGATGCATTATCTTCTTTTGCTCTCTTTGGAGGATTTCCAGTGACATCCTGTTGAATTTCTGTTTGAACAAGTTTTCTTTTACAACGTTTTGCTTTTTGTGGAACAGGATATGTTTTTAGATGGGGGTGTATAGTGAACGTGGTCTGTTGTATTCTAAAATGGAAGGAATATCAGCGTTTACTTTACTTGCATAAAAGTTGATTAGAAATAGACTGTCAAGTGTATGTAAGCGTGAAAGTGCTACGTAGCTCATACCTTCTTTAAGACTGTGTTCCCAATATCTATCAATGCTTTATCTACAATAAGACCTTGGGCCTCATTATGACTCAGGCGGTAAGGGGTTTACGGCGGTGTAAACAGCGCCGACCCTTACCGCCTGATTCCGAGGTCCCTTAGCGCCATGGAGGTTTTAACACCTGCATTTAGCAGGTGTTAAAATCCATGGCGCTAAGGGACCTTGATGTTAATTACGCCACCGTAATTTACGGTGGCGTAATTAACGCCTTCCCCACTCCCATTATGCCCTATGGGGCAAAAATGGGAATGGGGAAGGGTAAATGGGGATTGGGGACTTACCGCCCCGCCAACCTCGGAATGGGGCGGTAAGTCCGCCAACCACCATGGCGTAAACGTAGTTTACGCCATGGTGGTAAAGGTACGACCCAGGCGGTAACTTACCGCCTGGGTCGTAATGAGGCCCCTTGTGATTTGTGAATGGTGACTGTGTAGGCTAGAGTTAGAGAAAATTGTTCTCTGCGTACATACATGTCTTTGAAAAGAAGGAATTGAGCTGTTGAGCTCCCTATCCTTTTTACTTCTGAAAGTTTGTCAAAGAGAATATTGACAAACTGAATGTTGTTGTCACGTGGGTATGTTTGAAAGCCAACAACTGCACCCAGTGATCCATTAACTAGTCCTTGCTCCACATCAAGGTTACGGTTAAGCATTACTCTTCAGTTTAAATATAATTTTAATATTGTCTCCAAACCAGCTGGGTTGGAGATAGAATTTTCTAAGGTATTTAGTCTTGTTGTGGCTTGTTGACACATGATTAGTGTCATACCATGTACGTCCAGTTTGTCTGTGGAGGAAATTTCAATTATTGGTTGCATTTCTTTTTTCAACATTCTTTCATTGAATTTGGAACAGCTTGCAAGAGTTGGCATCAAGGAAATACAATTGACATTTTTGTGTGCTAATTGTTCCATGACATCAGTAGCACATGAGTTATGGCCATAAAGTGCATGGATGTGCAGTGTTTTTAATATTGTTTGTGCTTCTTGAGATAGTACACCAATTCTAATACTTTTTAAAATGTTGGCGTAGGTGAGGTCTGCAGACTGGCACATGTTTTCTGTTAATTCTCTGTATTGGAAATGTTGCTAAAGGTTGACATTTCCTATGCTGTCAACAGTTTTACGGCAGAGTTTGTGTCCTAAGGTTTTAAAAATAAGTTCACCTTTCACTGGTGTCAATTGAAGAAGATCTCTGAAAACAATAATGTGTTTTCCTCCAAAGAGCTCTTCGTAGTTTGTTTTAAGTACTTCTTGTAATCTGAGGTGAATAAAAGCGAACATTAAATTGGAGACCATGCTCACTTCATCTATTAGTAGCATTTTCATTTGTTTTAATACTCGTTGTAGTTCCATTGCAGCTTCTGTAGAAAGTTTGTAATATTCTAATTTGTTTGGTGTTCTACTGGAAGGAGTAGTAATCAGTGTAAAGTGACACCGCCTATGTTGTAGGCAGCTAAACCTGTGGGGGCAGTTACAAAAGCTGACAGTTTGTTGTTTGTCAATTGTTGAATGAACTTGCTGATGATTTAGATTAAGAATGCTCTGCCTGAACCAGCTTCACCACTGTCATATAGTAGTTTAGGATTGTAATTTTGGCAGGTACATTCTTTATTTTCATGTTGTATACCATATGCAATTTCTTTTGTTACTTCTTGAAAAATGTTACACTGCTCTTTGTTCAATTTTGATTGTAGTACAGTTAAGTCTTCTGTATCTTCTTCATAGTGACACCTGGGCCCTCATTACAACATTGGCGTAACTCATGGCGCTATTAGCACCATGGTTGCTGCCGGTGTTGTAACGAGTCCGCCAATGTTCAATGGTGAATTACCACCCCATTCCAAGGTTGGCGGGGTGGTAATTCCCCATTGAACATTGGCTCTTCTCCATTCCTATTTTTGCCCCATAGGGCTCAATGGGACTGGGGAAGGCGGTAATTCGAAGGTCCCTTTGCGGGTCCCTACTTTAACGGCTCGTCCAGACCAGCCGTTCAGGTCGAATCTCGCAAAGGGACCTCGTAATTAGGCGCTAAGGGGTTAACGGTGCTGCAGCCTTTTACGGTGCCGTTAACCCCTTAGCGCCAGGGTCGTAATGACCCCCATTGTGTTTTCTACTTCTGTCATAGCTAATTCTGCCTCATTTGCTATTAGTGGCTGTCCCAGTGGTTCTTGGGTTCCTGTTACAGAAGGTTGACTACTGTCGGGAGTGTGTTTATCTAGTTGGGCCTGGAGTTCTTTTTCGTGTTGCTGTTCACTCGGTCAGAGTGCTTTAATTTGCTTTGAAAGCATCTTCATAGGAGTCATAGGGCCTCATTATGACTTTGGAGGCAGCCATGGTGCTATTGGCGCCATGGCTGCCTCTAAAACCGTGTCCGGGTTCCCTGAATGGGGAAATACCGGGCCATTCCGAGTATGGAGGGCCCAGTATTTCCCCATTCAGGGAACCTGGACCCGGACCTTCCCCATTCCCATTCGAGCCCCCATAGGGCTCAATGGGAATGGGGAGGGAGGTAACAATGGGCCCAATACAAGAGGGCCCTTTGTTAGCTCCCTGGTTCCCTCGCATCCACATCGGGACCCGCGAGGAAACCTCATAATATTGCGGAATGCGTTTAACGGTGCTGGCACCATTACCGGCGTCGTTAAACGCATTCCGCAGAACTCGTAATGAGGCCCATAGTTATCTATTATCTCTTCTTCTTTTATCCATGGTTTAAAGAGTTGTAGCAGGGACATGTAATATAGTTCTTTATGTTGATAATGACAATTTGATATGATTAATTAAGCTTAGTTTGGTAAGTTTTACTAAGCTGCCTTCACAATTTGTCACTCTGTATCTACCTTTTTTTTCATCGGTTGTATATTATTTTTGTATGTGAAGTTTTGGGCTATGTGGTATAGACACATGGTTTCCAAAAGTGGTACTTCTGTTTGGGTAGTATGTGTCTAGTAAATTGTTTTTCAAAATGTCTTGGCTGTTGGGATCATTTTTGGCTATTGTTTCTATGTCGTCACATGATTTGAGAACTCTTTTTCTAGATTTAGCAGGACCAAGACTTAGCCATACTATATTTACAGATTTTCCATACAAAGCAGTACCGGTTATACGATCTGCAGCTTCATAGCAGCCACATTCCCTATGAGAGAGCATTTTTATGCCTAAGCTGTACAATTTCTGAGACAATGTTTTGTCTGATGATAGGTCATTCCAGAGGTCTTGAAGATCTGTTTGTTCTGCTTTGGTTAAGTACGCTGTAACATAACGTGCAACTGCAGTGGAATTGTCTGCAATGTACTGCACATCTATGTTTGCATTCCATTAGAGGGCAATGATTGCATTGTAATCATTGATATATTTTGCTTCTTCTGTTCTTTTTATGTAATATGTGTTCTTACGTCATTTACCTTTAACACTATGGGCCTCAACACGACTTTGGAGGTAGCCATGGCGCTATTAGCGCCATGGCTGCCTCCAAAATCGTGTCCGGGTCCAGTCTGGTGGAGAGGGGACTTACAGGGACATTCTGCCCTAGGCGGACCCGGTAAGTCCCCATTCCAAATGCCATTCCCCATTCCGATTGAGCCCCGGAATCAATGGGAAGAGGGAAGGAGCTAATAACGGGCCTGCTAGTTGCGGGCCCGTTATTAGCTCCAAGGTCCATTAACAGGTTCTGTAAAGAACGTGTGGTCAGACCACACGTCCTTTACGGTTCCCGCTAAGGGACCTCGGAATTGGGCAGTAAGGGATTACCGGCACCGGTCTCCTTAATGGTGGCCAGTATCCCTTACTGCCCACCTCGTAATGATGCCCCATGTCTAACTGAAGACACAAAGTTGTTCACTTCACCTGTTTCTGTAACCGGTCTAGGGAAACCAAAGCAGCGTTTGGTGTAGTATTTCCCTTTGTTTTTGTATTTGCGACGACAATATTTGCCACATTTGTGTCCTTGAAATTGTACAATTTGTGCATGAAGATCACCATTTGTTGCTTTTGATGGAATTTCACAAGTGACATATTTTTTGATAAACTGTATAACAGTGGCATCACTGTCTTGACCAAATTTAGGAGCATCTTTAATCCATAAAAGAATGTCGCTATGTGGTGCTCCTCTGGCTTGGTATTCTTTTCTCCAAAAGAAGTGTTACACTTCTCCGAGGGGAGGAACAGTTTTATTACAAATAAAGTGTAGCATTGAAACGATGATGGAAATATCTTGAAACATTAACAGGATCTAGAGAGCAAAGTTCTCCAGGTGTTAGTATATCTATGTTTGTTTTGTTTTAGTTTGATATGCATAGGAAATTAGGAAATCATGTAAATCTTCCCATGCATATTCTGCACAACTTAATGTAACAAACAAAGTGGGTGGGGCAAGGTTTCTTATCATACAACGTACATATCCATGATGTCGGAACCAGTACTCTTTGGTGCCACGCATGTTTGCTAACAGATTTGTAATGCTTGATTGTAAAACCTCATCTTTTTCTTGCACTTTTTGTAGTAATTGCGTAGCTGACATATTTTGAAAGTGGGTTGCTGATTTTAATGTGTGTGCTACTCTGTAACATAGAGTTGCTAGTTCACTTTCAAAGAGTAGGTGCAATATATATTCCACATTTTGTCTAAATCTGGGATCTTCAGAATACATTTGTAACAAGCGGTATTCTGATGCTATTATCTGAATAGGTCTATCATCGTATCTTCCTCCTTTGCCAGTAGGAAAGAGTAGAGGAAAAGCATGTGCTTCTATACTGTTTTCCCATAAGCTGATTGGTGATCCTTTGGTTTGTCGCATTTGGTACGTTTCTAGTGCATCATCTATGGTGTCATTAGAGTGTAATGGATGAATTGTATAATGGTCTAAAATATTGGATACTGTAGCAGGATCTAGAAGTTCAAATTGACCAGTTACTGGTGACTCTTGAATGATTTCAGTTGTTTCCCTTAAGTTTTCTTCAATATTTATTTCTTTGTAGTATTCATTATTGTCTTTTAGATATTGCAAGGCTTGTCTAACTTTATGTAAGTCTACGAGTGGTTGACAAATTATTTTGTCTTTTGTAGGTACACCATTTACTAAGACAATTAAAGATTACTGTATTGGACGTTGCACTCTCAGAGTGTGCACATTTTCTTTTAGATCTAATGGTAAATAAACTACTTTTCCCCACATGCCTTTCACCAATTCAGAGGGAGGTATTTTTGCTGTTTTTGGTTGAAGGCGTATTATTGCTTGAAATGGGTGCACTGTTTGAATTAAGATGCTCTCATATAAATTGAGTTGTTGCAGGGGTTTTGGTAGTGGGAATGATTCCAAATTATTTGTGGTAGCACGTGAAGGAGTTTGATTGTTATAGAGAGCTAATTCAAACCATTTTGAATCTTCATTGTTTGTTATTTTGTATGTTACATCTGTAGTTTTTGTATTACTTTTATAAAAAGTTATACTGCAACACACACGCACATGGTTTGGTACTTCAGCAGATGTACTTTGAAATTTTAATATTTATTTTTTGTATGTGTGTAGTAGAATATTGCCATCTGTACAATTGTTGCTAGTCTGTTGTAAAGCTACTGTATTTTGTAAGTGGCTTTCAATTCCAAAATATTTTTCTGGATATGCTCTATTTCTTCAAGTAGGTCTTTGGCTGTACCATGTAGAAGATTGTTGTTTAAATTGGCTAGTGCTAAAGCAGGACATTTAGCATCGTACAGTTTATAGACTAGATTTCTTATAGTTAAATGTTGTGTTGATAGCATTTTGATATGGTGGAAGGTGCTTTTGCAAATAGGTCCTGCAATGCAGGCTAATGAATGTCCTTGTAGTCCTGTGTATTTGCGCACTGGACAGGTATCCATATTTTGCAACAGTTTCATTTTGATTTTGTCTTTGCCTTTCTCATACTGATTGCGGAACTGGCGTAAAGATTTGAAAGATTTTTTGCCAATGTTACACATTGATGTGCATGGCCATTTGTATACTGGACGTTCTGGTTCAGTCGAATGGAGAGTTGATACTGAGTTTTCTGGGATATTTTTGTAAGCAGTAGTTCTTGTTGCATTATGGTATTATTACGTTTTTCATAACCTCATCCAATGCTATGCATGGCAATTGTGTTTGTTGGATTTTGTTTGTATGCTTCTTCATTAAAATATGGTTCTGTGCTTGCGGTGTGACTCCATTCACCTTCACAGATATTTAAGAAGTTATTTTTGTTGACATTCCGTTTAATGAGAAGTCTTTGTAGTAGTTAGTTTTGTTAGTGATTTCATTCTGTTTAACACTAAAATAAATAACTTTCTTTTGAGAAGGATTGCACTGTCTATCAAAGCTTCTAAGATTAATTTTATATGGTAGGTTTTAAGGGTTGTGCATGATTTGTCTCCTGTTTTTATAAGATTCTGAAGGACTCTGTGGCAGAACATTTTTGCTAAAATACTTTTTTTGGTATGGTTACTTGTCACTATCTCAAGATTTATAGAAAGAGTTTTAGCAGTAGTGTTAGCTGCATTCTTGTTAATCATTTTCTGTTTTCTTTTACATTTTGATAGAGGAGGCAAAGTTTCTGTACTGGAAGCTTGTTTTGTTGTGCTAAATGACTGCATTAGCTGTTTTGTTTGAACTTTTTGTACAAACTCTGCTAGAGAGGGATGCTTATTCTGGACACTTTTATTTCATTTGCTCTATTTCTGCGTTGCTTTCTACGGACTTGCTTTCTGGTAGGCATTCTGTGGGGTCTGTTGAAACAAAAAAAGAAGTTATGGGTTGGGCTGTTGTGCAATGTATGTGTGCTGTATGCATGAGTGTCTGTGTATGATGGTAAAGATGTATGTGGTGGTGTGTGATTGTGCATTGGGCAGCTACAATTAGTTGTGAAGGCTATTCTTCTATTTATGTGTTACTATACTGCAGTTCAGATGAAAGTAGAAAGTGAGCTAGTGGTGAGGAGAAGCACTAATAGTAAATCGAATGGTATAAAATTAAAACAGTTCTTTGTTTTGTAATACTAACATTCTAGGGGCTGAGTTATGCTATCTGTGTTGCAAAAAACGGGGATTTGTGTGCCATTCTGCCTGCAAATCCCTGTTTAAAAAATGGTGATTTGTGGGAAGAATGGTGCCCAAATCTCTGTTTTTTTTTGGTACACAAATTACATGAATCAACCGCACAGTGTGTTTGAGTAACAGTAAGAATATTAAGGTAGTATTGTACTTACTCTTTTTTTGTGGAATGAGCAGGTTTCTTTGAGTTGTTGTTTGTAGTTCAGATGCTGCTGCTTTCCAGGAGAGTGGTCTTCACTGCAATTGTAAAAGAAAGAAGTTAGTAATTTTGTGTGTTTATAGCACTGATGTTGATTTAGACGTTGATTTTTATGTTTTTGTAGTAGTGTTCTTGTTTGATATCTGAACATAGTGTATGCATGCAGTTTCATTTGACTATGTGCAGCCTTTATATTTTATTTACAGAATTTTAGTTCAACATGCTTTGCAAATGAGTAGAATATTAAGTGTATGGAACTCACTTGGTTTTTTAAAGCTGTGTTATAGGATGTTAGGAGAAAGAAGAAATAACAATATATTTATTTTGCAATTTGTATAAGGAAAATGGCAGAAACTGTATAGAAAAGCATGGAATGCATGCATTTGTGAAGAAGTGGGTAATACAGCAGAAGGATGTGATTTACATGTAGTGGTGTTATTGCAGCTGGGAGCTTTTCAATGATAGTGTCTATGTGTGTGAGTGTATGAAGATGCATGACCTTTTACTGGCTGTGTGTAATTTTATAATACACTATTAAGTGTTTTTCCACAATTATACTGTTATTTCTCCCATCTTCTAATATTATATTTTTTTAGATAGGTGTGTGTGTAAAAATAAAATAGATAGCAGACAGGTTTGGAAGTGACAGTTGATTATCACAGATGGGAAAAATGACAGTAAGTTCATTTTATAGGTTATACAGGTTAAGTGGCAGTTACTCTGTTTATATGCATTCATAAGAGTTGTACATGTACTGTGCAGAAAATATGCATACCTGTAGTTTGTATTCATCAATGTGGATATGCATGCAGCTGCAAGTAGAAATCTTGGAGACTTTTACAGTAGTTTTTGTAGTAGGTGCTTTCCAATGATATGAGACTTGTACTCAGAGTGATCAACAGTACATTTGAAGTTCTGAACTATGATGATGGAGTTAGATGTAGAGGTCTTGGATGTAATTGGTGGATGCTTGTGTGACTGCTTAGCTGTATCCATTGAGGGAATGGCACAGAGAATGAAGTGGAAATGGTGGAAGGGCTGTCCGAGTTATGATATGTCCGCGGACATACCGGTAGTCGGCAGACATCGCATATTACATATGGGGATTTTGGGGTGGAGAGGCATGCAAATGAGAATGAGCAGAGAAAGGGATTGGTCAGTAAAGTTTACTGGGTGTGTTGTGTAAGGAGAGAGTTTTTCAGAAAGTCTTTTTCCTGAGAGAAGAACAGTTAGCTATCGCTGTGTGTTTCAGAAAACAGATTATCTGGGTTTTGGGAGACTCATCGATACATTGGTTGGAGGTGCATGCAGAACGCTGTGGAGTAGCTACAAATCTTGAATTCCCTCATGTGGAAGTGCACTGGCATGGATTGCGTGGAATGAAGTGGTTGGACTTGGTACCTCTCTGTGCTAGTTTGGAGACAGAGCTTCATCCAGACATAATTATAATTAATTGTGGAGGGAACAGTTTAGGGCATGTGTCAGGAATTTCTTTGCAATTTGCGATGAATGAACGACTTGGGAAGGTCATGGACATGTTTCCAAATTCCCAAGTAATTGTGTGGCTGCATTCTTCTTCATTTGGTACACAAATTGAGAAAGGGAGACACAATGTTAATAAGGCTGTTTGTGCCTTTCTAAGAGATGTTGGCATGTCCTATTTCTACATGAAAATAATATGTTTCATAGCACATACATTTTTCGCAGAGATGGAGTTCATCTTACTTATGCTGGTAATCCGACTTTTCTGAGAAATGTACAAAATGCATTGCGACCTTTTTTGGAATTACAGCCATCCATTTTGCAGTAGGTGTTGTCTATTTCAAATTTTTCAAACACAAAAAAACACCACCAAAAGGCTGTTTTTAGAGCCACCACTTCCTCCCACAGAAATGGTTTTGATAGGGCAGCACCCCAAAATTTTAGATGTTTGCGGACTGTCCGCAGATTTCTAAAAGCTGCTCCATTTATTTGTCACTTCTATTTTTAGACTGTGAAAGGTGGCTCTGAAAAGAGCCTTTTTTTGGGATTTTTGTTGTTTTATATTTTTTTTGTTTTTTACACACGACACACTAGGAGAGGAGGGGAAAGGAGGGTAAGGAAGGGACACCGACCACGCGGATAAGAAAGGGCAGGTGGAGAGAGGATGATGTAGGGTGGGCCTTATTTAGGTAGTGGGCAGACCTTCTCATGCCCCTTGACCATAGTCTCGAAAGCACTCCGAAGACTCTCCCACCTGCAGAGTACTGCGTCGCAGTACATACACAATATTGTGACCCTCGAAAGGTAAGGGCCAACTGCATTGTGAATGGCCTGTGAGGCAGCTGGAGGGATGCGCTGTCCCACAGGAGTGTCTCTTGTGGTGACAGGAGCAGAAACAGAGGATATGGTAGAGGAACTCAACCTACTGCGTCGATCACAAGGTACAACCTTGCGAACGGCCCCACCATGGAACGACCTTAGGTGTCGCTTCATAGATGTCGTACCAAAGCTGTACGAACCAGTCCTCCCACAACTCAACACCATATGGCACTGATTGCAGGTGACCTTGTTTGCACGCGCTTTTGGCACTCCACCCTGAATGGCAAACAACTGCCACACCCAAGAGTCACAGCGAGCACTGGTAGTAGGGACTTACACTACCTGATCCTTGTCATCCTCGTCATTCTCCTCCTCTACATCCTTATACCTGTTCCCTCTCTTCAGGCCCATGGAGAGGTGGTGGTGGTGGAGGGGGTGGGAGTGGTTGTGAGACAGATGTAGCACCAGCTGGAGCAGCAAGCGTTGATGCCATCAGGTCTGATGGAAAGCAGCAAGAGCAGCACACGCTCCATGATTAGCAGCCAAAGTAGACAATGCTCTGTCAGATAGCCAGAAGCACAATGAGGATGAGCTCTGGGGTGTGGCCTTTAATAGAGGTGTGGGTGCACGCTCCGCAGACAGCCGCGCTGTCCACGGACAGATCGAACATCCAAAAAAGGCTCATAAAGTCCCAAAAATTATGTAGAAAGTCAGGGTCATTGTCTGGGACATGTGCTTTGGTGAATTTTTACTATAAAATACTTTGGATTGCCTGAAAAAGTACTTTTAATGTTCGCGGTTCAGAACAATGTCTGCAATTCAGGGCACACACTCAGCGTGGGTGCGGTCACATGATGACATCGCAAACACGTTCACAAAGGGAAGGGGTGTCCGCAGGGCACCAAATGTACAGGAACCGCTGTGCACATGTGCGCGGGTGTTCTACGGACAGTGTTCGGGTCCTGAAACTAATTAAAAGTGTGACACAAGTGAGACGGACAGTTACGGACAGGCGCAATGTTCATAGGACTTATGGGTGTGGTGTGCATGTGCGTAGATGTTCTACAGGCAGTACGGACAGGCATATATCGTTAGGACACCCCCATTTTGGTTAATTGCGGACATCCTGGACACCGAATGTGTTCTAAGAACAGTTTCAACTTGCCTGTGGACAGTATGGACAGGAATAGTGTCCTTAGGACCCCTCCATTTTGGTTAATTACGGACAAACCGGACACCGCTCCTGTTCTTAGTGCAGTTTCAACTTGCCTGCAGACACTAAGGATAGGAATAGTGTTGTTAGGACACCTCCATTTTGGTTAATTACGGACAACCTGGACACCGCGCATGATATTAGAACAGTTTCAACTTGCCTGCGGACATCACGGACAGGTTTAGTGTCCTTAGGACACCCCCATTTTGGTTAATTACGGACATCCTGGACACCAAATGTGTTCTTAGAACAGTTTCAACTTGCCTGCGGACAGTACGGACAGGAATAGTGTCCTTAGGACACCTCCATTTTGGTTAATTACGGACAACCCGGACACCGCGTGTGTTCTTAGAACAGTTTCAACTTGCCTGCAGACATTACGGACAGGTTTAGTGTCCTTAGGACACCCCCATTTTGGATAATTTCGGACATACCGGACAGGCGCACTGTCCGCGGACATCTTAACTGCCTTCTTAAATAAAATAAGACACAAAGGACTGAGTTAAAACACATATATTATATTTTTTATTATATATAGATATACAATTTATGCAAGATAGGGGGAAGCAGAAACTGACACAAACACAGGGGAATTGGGGGTTTGAAGAGGATGGATGGGAGGAGATGAAGGGATGGAAGTGTCATCATAACGTTTTTCTTGGTGGAGAAGGTTTGGGGATAGTTGATTGGGACATGGAGAGGTGGAACAGGTACATGTGGGACAATGATATTTAAGTTTTTTCTATTATGTTATCCTCCACAAAATGTTTCAAAAGATTGAACTTTTCCATCAGCATGTTCATTTTTTCTTCCATGCGCTGCAGAGTATGTTCTAGTGTGTCTTTAGGTGTATTATTCTCAATGTTTGTATGGTCTGTTAAAAAAAAAAGAAAAATGTTAAGTACACATAAAGTTATGATTATTAATGTGGTTATATAGAGAAGTGTCTACCATTAGTATCACTATCTTCAGTCATTTCCTCACATGGAACATTTTCCTCATGCCATTCCAAAGTGATGGCCATTTCGGTGTAAAGAAAAATAATATAATACTTTTAGGGTATCTAATACAGAAAGTTTAGAAATATATAAGAAAAAATAAGTTTACTTACTAGCTTCAGGTAAGTTGTGTTCTTACTGTTCTGTAGGTCTGCTGTTGCTCCTAGTTGTGCAGTTTCTGTGAGGTAATTATGTTGAAAGCATATCTTTTTTGTTTTGGTATATTCCATTTTAGTACATATGGTATTTCAATGGATGGTTGATGTGTTACATATTTAGGTTCCACTTCTTATTTATTATTACATATAATGTGTTTATGTGCTGCTTTTTGAACTTGTGCAGTGTTTATATGACTTGATAGAACAATTTAAGATACCCCCTGAGTTTTTGGGTAGTGTTGATGTTGTCCACATCTGTCCGCGGACATCAAAATCACTAGCCGGGGTTTCAGTATGTTCTATGTTATATGTATATAAAGTCAGGGAATTCTAGTAAACATCTATCAAATTCACAATATGAATATGTATATTCAATAAAATAAAATTTGATAAAGGGAGGTTATGGTCCAGTTGCGTATTAAAAACCTATGAAATTCAGTAAAAAAACATTGTTAAAGGGAGGTTATGGTTAGGTTGTGCTACTAAAAACCTATTAAATTCAGTAAAAAACATTGTTAAAGGGACGTTATGGTTAAGTTGCGCTACTAAAAACCTAGGAAATTCAGTAAAAAAACCTTGTTAAAGGTACGTTGTGGTTCAAAATAAAACCGAAACCCCCTGAAATTCGCCAGTTATGGTAAGCTAAGCAAGCATAACTCGCGCCACCACCGTGCATTGCTAAGACTAACACTCAGGACATCAAAGATGACATCACAAATGTCATTGATGACATCACTAATGACATCACATGTCTGGCTCCCTCTTTTTTCCTTTAGTGATATATCTTGACCAGTAATACTTAGGAACAAAAAAATCAAAAAGTACTATATTTGTAGACTTATACTTCAAATATGTTCTTAGAGTAATTCATTTGGGGTTCACTCACAGCACATGAGACATATACATGGGGAGAATACACACTTGAAAGATAGCAATGCTTTCTCTGTATGAAGACAATCAGTAAGGTTATCAATACTTTCTTATTATTCTGCTGTTTTTTTATTACTGTATTTTCTCTGGATATGATGTGGTCAGTGATGTCATCAGTTACATTTGAGATACATCTTTCATGTGTTATGGGTGTGACTGTTAGTATGTATGTATGGGGGCTCAGTCTGCCATAACTGGCGAATTTCAGGGGTTTTTCGGTTTTAATTTGAACCATAATGGGGAGGTTGAACATTTTTTTTTTGTGAAGTGCACAGGTTTTTCGTAGGGCAACTTAACCATAACGTCGCCTCAACAAAACATGTTTTGTAGTGAATATATATATATATATATATGTATACAAGTTCATACATTTTCAATACATCCACGTAGGATTGCCATTTCTAAATCCAAGGCAACAATTAGTGAATAATCATATCATAATATAATGTTATATTCCGTATCCAAAATAGCAATCCCTTCATGTCTCCATTACTGTATGTTACCTCAGCCAATAACTGGAAATAAAATAGTAACATTGATACCACGCAATGTATCTAGTATCACCTTGCATAATGAAGAATGAAGACCTCAAGCTGTTTAACATCAACAAGACATCCAATGGGTTCTAATAAGTGACACTCTCCCCACTCT
Source organism: Ambystoma mexicanum (assembly GCF_040938575.1). Taxonomy (NCBI): domain Eukaryota; kingdom Metazoa; phylum Chordata; class Amphibia; order Caudata; family Ambystomatidae; genus Ambystoma; species Ambystoma mexicanum. The sequence goes on from NC_090932.1 coordinate 1,342,724,377, forward strand.
CTTCTAATGAAGCTTAATCATATTCCTTTAAATCAGTATAGTTCCATTAATTGTTAAGGCCTTCAATGGAACATTTTAATTTACACAGTCAAATTCATTATCAACATCTATTGAAATAGCTACAAAATGTACCTGGCTGTGACTTTATCTATTTCTGAATATCCGAGTATAGTCTGACATTATGCACTCCCTCTCTTTCCATTGACAAATCGCAGCTGCTTCTCAAATAACATCTTGGGTAACATTTTCTCCTGACAATGTTGCTTTTATATTGCCATATGTCTTGGTGTTACCACTGATCAGAGACATACGCTGGCACATTCTACTTGTTTTTGTGTTCTTCTTCTGAATCACGTTTATCATGTCCTGAACCACTTACCTTGCCAGATCCTCTTATTTGAGTTGCCTTAAACACAACAGTGAATACTGATTTCTATAAACACATGAAGAAATCCACAGCACACCATACTACTATTTATCAAGAAAATGATTGGCCTGGTATTTTCTGCCAAAGTAATGGTGACACATAACTTTAAATCTTTCTTGGATGAAGAAAGAATATGGCCTATGAAAGCCATAATATGTCCAATGAAGAAATAAAAAAAGAAGGACTTGACAAGGTTTGTGATGTCATTATTATGCTGCAAACTCCCACGACAACTGTTTTATAGCTTTACGTACCACAGGGCCTCAATTTAGAAAGAAGGTCCAGGGATATGAATTTGTGATCCCGTTGTTAACTGTGTCAAAGATTCTGTCATCAGTTGCCAGCTACCATGAAGAAGGCTAAGGCAGGCAGGCTGCATCATTTTACAAGACAGCATCACTGACTGTCAGAAGAAGAGAGAGAGCAGCAATGTGGGTATCAGGAGTGTTGGCTGGAGAATGACTAGAATATTGGCAGAGAAAACACTAGTCAGCATCAGGTAGGCTGGAGATGAAAGGGGTTCAAGTTAAACTCTGATATTTACCTTCAAGTGAAGCTCCGATGTTGACCAATGAGAACTCTGCTTTCTTTTTGCATTTGGTTACTAACATAGGGTTGAAAGACTCAATCTATCTAATCTTGAAAAGTGGATTTAAAAGCCTCAATTATCTTAGGCAAATGGAAATATGATTAGACATCAAATTTATTTGTTTTTAAAGTTTGAACAAAACCAAAAAAGTATCAATTGGTAGAGATTGGATTATCATATATTGAGGGTTCTTGTCACTTACCTTATACACTGGAATAGCAGGTATAGGGGATGAGTATATTCTTTACCCCACATATCCTCACGGTTATGTGGGAAACTTGAACAATAACAAGGACAAATAATCAATCTGAAATTACTTTGATGGTCTACAATGTCAGCATTAGTACTGATATACAGCTAAGATAAACAACTGAAACATTTTACATTACAATTTGATGTTGTTTACCCATCTGATAACTGTCTTTATATCTATCTATTTATTTTCCACACAATACATTTGGAAAAACCTATGGAACAAACAGAGTGTGGTGTTATAGAAATGGTGCAAGTGCATAGCCCTTAGGAAAAAAGTGTAATATTCTTTGATTAGATTTTTGCACAGAGGCAACATTTGCCCTAGTCACATTCCTTTGCTCTAGTGAAAAATAATGTTGTGTATGAACGACCAGTCACTAAAATAAGGCATATTTCATAACCATTATACATTTTTCAGCAGCTATGTATGAAGCCCTAAATTTGGATTCTTTCAGTTGTACACATTCATAGGCAACACTGTGCTTTGATCACTCGCATGTATTCTTCGTTGTTACTAAGGTGTCATGAGTGTACCTTGGGTGTGAAAGGAAAGTCACCAGAAAAACGCACAGAAAAATAACCGAACAAATTAAATAAGCACTGCACTGCTTTGTGAGGGAAAACACGGTGTAATACATGCAAAAACATCTCAGGCAGTCCTGCAGGATGGAACTGACACAGAGCTCTCAAATATTTTCATGGGGTTGCATCTTTTATAGGTTTATAAGCCATAATTAACAATACAACCATAATAATGAGATACAACAAATTCCCTACACCCTCATTGGCTAACACCTATTTAACATGCTAAAGTCCCCCTATAGTCCCTCGACTGATTGGTCACATCTAATCTAAGCCCATTCCTCTATACATGTGTTCCCTACATCATCACTTGCGTATCTAGGTACGTGATTGGTGGATTCCCCTTATTGATATATACATACATTCAGACTCTAACATGATGTGCACCCCTCTGTTCCAAACGTGAGAAAAGTAAACTGACAAGGTTAACTCTGCTTTGATAAGACAATAGACCTTCTTATTAACTGAGACACCATGGTGCACACAGGCTGCACCCCCGACCTTGGAATTAATTTACTGGCATTATATATGCTTCTTCTATCCCAAATCACAGAACGTTTGCCCCCCCCCCCGTATCTCCTTCCCACCCAGGTACCTGGTAATCAAGTGACAAGGGCACTGCTCTTAAGACTGAATTCAAGGATTTATTTGCTTTTGGTTGTGTGTCTACTTGTGATTCATATGGATGATCGCTCATTGGGGAGGGAAGTTTGCTCTAGATCTTCGCCTTGCCCATTGGCATTACAAAACCTTATGTCCTTTTCTCATGAATTTGTCCCTCACAGGGTGCATCCTTACCAACTCTCCCCACAACTCACATTCCATTCCCACCCTATTCAGGCTCTGCAACTTGTCTATTGCAAGTGTACCAGACCTTAGCTTCCAATATGGCAATACCTCTGCCATGTTAACACGCTGACCTCGCTTCTACCACAGTACCGTTCTGACTCCATCTTTCACCTGGTTCAACTCTTTGCACACCTCACTGCCATTCATAACTTCAAATACATCAACCAACCACTGGGATTATAATACTGCCCTAGCTCTAATCTCTGCAACCACACAGTAGTACATTTGTTGCTCTTTCCATTTTGCTACATGTAAGCATCTAATACATGTTAAGCCTAACTAAAAACAATGCATGCGCCTTCTGCTGCACAGCCCTTGGTCTAGACTCATAATATTTCATGTCAATACGTTTTTCTCAATCTGTACCTTTTTGCCTGGCTGAGATGTGTTACGTGTATCCCAACTTCCCCCCCTCCATTAACTAACACTATTTCCCCCACTCCCTTTCGGCATATTCTTCTGGAGTACCAGTCATGAAACAGACCCCCGATCTCATGCTAAATCAACCCAGCACTCAACATTGTTATCAGGGTCTGGTGGGGGTGTGGTCAAAGTTGCTTGGGGTAACAAAGCCTGCTCTATTTACACCATCCTTGGCCCTACTACCCCATCCCATCTATCAGTCTCAGTGTACTAGTGTTTTGTGAGAGGAAGCACTCTTCCCGCCTTTATCAATACCATCATCATTTTTTTAATTAATTTGTTTTTATTGTTTACAATCTTAACGATGCAATAACACCCTCCCAGCCCTCCCTCCCTCCCCCCTTCCCAACTGTCCGGACCGTAACATTCTACACCACAAGTTCCATCTCTGTGATTATTGTGAGTCATCTGTGTCATCGCCAGAGGAGCCTTCTTCCTTGGGGCTGAACAACGTAACTATTAATGCCACCCGTTGAAGTAGGTCATCCGAGGTGTCCTGTCTTTGTTGAATCTGAGCCGTCTCCCAGGCAGCCGTTTCAGCATTCGTCCATTTGCGAAGGTCTTCCCACCACATTGACAAGCACGGGGCCTGAGGGCGCTTCCAGTTCATAGCAATACGTCTCTTGGCGAGTATATACATTAGGTCTTTTAGTCTATTTAATGGTATTTTCTTCTTATTTCTGGGGTATCTTCCGAGGATGCATGCTTTTGGCGTATGCACCTCCAAGGTGACGTCCGCCTCGGCCGCCCTGGCTTTGACTTGTGCCCAGAAGGTCTGTATGGTGGGGCATCCCCAAAACATGTGTGTCATCCCTGCTTGAGGTTCTTTGCATTTGGGGCATCCAGTATTCTCGGCTCCGCTAAATCTGGAGATGATGTCCGGTGTGAGGTGCACTCTGTTCGTGATATAAAATTGAATGAGCTGGAACTTAGCGTTCCTAGATACCTTCTTGTGGTATTTCATTATGTCCTCCCACTCTTTGTCTTCAAGCTGCGAGCCAAATTCCTGTTCCCACTTTACCTTACACTTAAGGCTTTGATGGGTGGTGCTGTCGAGCAGTATTTCATATATTCTGGAGGTCACGTGGCCTCCCTCCGCTGCCCCCAGCAGGCCCTCAATGCAATCGTGTCCGGTATCCTAGGTCTCCATTGTGGGCCAGCGGGCTGCTAGTCTTTTCACCACCGCGTTGTGCAGTAGGAACTGTCCCGTGTGGATCTCAGAGGCTTCATGTAGCTCAGTGAAATTCAAGATTCCCTGGTCATCCACCAGGTCGCCTTGGGTGGCGACACCACTTGTTTCCCATATGCCTCTTAGTATCCTGTGGCTTCCCGGCCTGTTAGTCATAATGGCAACTATCGGGATCTTTGGAGAGTAGGGATCTGGTAGTTTTGCAGCCTTGCAGGCTTTTTTCCATATCTGGGTACCTAAGAGCATCATGGTGCTCTTCTGTAACATCTTCATGCAGCACCTCAGGATCATCTGGCAAATTACAAAAAAGTTTTAAAAAAACATGATGGGAACTAGTATTTTTACAGCTATTACTGACCATGATGGGGCCCATAAAAACATTGAATCAAAAAAACATCAGTTTGACACCGTCTTATTTCTTCATTGCATTCCTTAAACTGTGCAAGGCCCCTATTACATGGGACAAGGACCCAATGTCCTCATCATTTGGGAATATATGTGCAGCAAGACATAACAATCTTCTTGCATACACCCCCTTCCATAGCTGTGAGGAAGTCCTGAACATATCTGTTCTGGAGGGTCATATGCATGATTGCCCTTAACTCACTGTTTATCGCGTTAAGGCCCTGCTCTGTGTTCTTTGCCATTTGAAGAATATCCCACCTGGTGAGCAGCAGCCACTTGGCGTTTGCTGCAGTCTGGATACCCAGCACCAGGAGAGTGGTAAAAGTCTCTGTTTCTGTAAATAGTCAATATTGAACCATAATTGTCTTTAGTTTATCAGAGGAGTCTTTGGGACAGGTCATTTGATCTCTTCTGATGACAAACTCTTAGTGGGTGACAAGCACATTTATCGGATGGGTGCTTAGTTGGTTCTGGGGCCGGCACATTTATCTCTGACAGATGGGAGTCAGGAACTACCAAAACTGTTGAGTGCAAGGTGTTGAGCAAACAACATACGCCCCTCCATGATGGTGGGAGGTGTTGTTACGCTCACCTGATATCCCGGGGCTCCTGGAAAGCTCTGAGGTCTGGAACCCTGGATAAGTAGTTGCCCAACGTGGAAATAATGAATCTGCAATACAGGAGGGGGGATTTGTAATAACTGTCTTTCTCACCTTATTTTCGAGTATGGTGAGCTATCCGTCCTGCGTTTCTTGTGCAGGGGTGCTTAGCGGTGGCTGGCGCTCCGACCGAGTTACTTCACTGGAGCAGTGCGCCTTCCTTCAGGTCCAGGCCTGCTGTGTCCCCAAGTCTGCTGTAGACAGGTAGGTTTGATGTTTTATCAGTCTTTGTCTGCTCTTATATGGCGGTTTGCAGTAGTTTCACTAATGTCTTTATTTCGTTCTTTACAGGTGTGAAAGTCTTTTGGTGCTGGCGTGTCAGGTGGAGATGCAAGCTTTAGGTCGCATTCTTTTATTGTCTATTTAAAGCTAACCTGTGTTCTCTTCTTCTTCTCCTCATAGGCCACTGTGGAGCTACGAGTGGACGAGAGAACAATGAAATCTGCCCCCAGGAATGCATTAAGGTAAGTAACGCAGTTTGTTAAATGTTGAAAGCGAACCTGAATATTTCTCCCTTTCCCTTGCAGAATGCTGCTGTGGTGTTCTGGATGGAAGCACAACGTAGCACGACGGAATTCAGATAAGAATAATGAAATTCGAAGTTCTGAAGCTCTGCACGTTTTAATATTATTACCTTTCTTGTTATTTCAGGTTGCGATGTTCAAGCGGAGGCTGTGACAGCGGATTGCAGGAATTCCTCCAGCTAGTACTCACAGGTGGGTGATGTTGATGCTTTTCTTCTCTCTTTATTTCCACAGGTAGTGGTCTTCCAGTGAGGGATGGTTGAGATGCTGGATGCTGGATTGTGTACTCACAGGTAAGGCAGAGTAATCCTGTTCTTGTTCTTGCAAGACTGCAGGGAGTTGCTGAAGACCAGGAGCTGAACACGGTGAGCATCACACTGCTAGATGCAGAATAACACAAAGCGTGTTCTGCTGTTTGGGTGTGGTTTCAATAGCCCAGGTAAAGTAGTTCCAGGCAAAGTAGTTCCAAGCCCAGCCACACCCAAAGCACTAGACCGCATGGCTTGGTTCTTAAGAACTGAGCTATCCGGTGGCCTCCATGTTGGATTCTCCTTCCTCAACTGGTGTTGCGATAATCATGGCGGGGTTCACTGTTTGGCATCTCACAATGTGAATGGATGAGCTTGACAAAACAACTTCATATGCTGAGGCCCTTTGTGTAGTCAAAATGAATTCAGTTCTTTCATGAATTGCGAACACTGCATGCTCTGCATTTAGTGTGACCAAGCACCCCATAGTGATCATTACTGTTTTTTCAATGGAAAAGTTTGCAGTGGCCAGTACCTGTTCACAAGTTAATTGACCGTGCATCACTGAATCTAATATGCCACTGTGATATGCTAAGGGTTTTTGCCCTAGAGATGTGTGCTGAGCCAATACAAAAATCTTTACTTGTCCTTTGGGATGTGAGAACAAATACAATTATTTGGTGTAATCAGGGGTTGCCAATACTGGTGCATTGCTTATGCCATCTTTGAGCTCTGGGAAACATTATATCATTGCTCTTGTCCATGTAAGTGACCCTTTCATTTTTTATGCCTCCTTAGGTCCCTACATTAGGGGTTTTGTGTAAGTGGAATAGTCAATAATCCATGTTCTACAATAATTACACAATCCCGAGATCTGTTGTGTTTCTATCACTGTATTGGGCTGTGATGTGTTCTGTACTGTGGCTACTCTTTCTTGTGGGACTATTTTCCATCCAGATGACATAGTTTGTCCTAAGTACACTTCATCTTTCTGACAGTATTTCGAGCAATTGCAACAGTGTAATCAAATCTGATCTACAAAATTCTTCTGTTATGCTTCACACTAAGAGGTCATCTACATACTGAATGACCTTACTCGGAATATGTATATTGCCCAAATCCATGTGTAACACTCTGTTTAAAATACTGGGGTACCCGCAATACCCTTGAAGAAGTCTAGTGTGTTGGACGCTTTGCCCGCGATTGGTAAATGCAGTAAGAAATTGAGAATTGGAGTGCAATGGAATGGAAAAGAGTACATTTTTTAAATCAATTACAGTATAATGTGAGGCATCAGTTGGTATATTACAGAAGATCATGGTGGGGTTCGTTATAACTTGGAATTTAGCCTCATCCTCCAACATGAGCCTTTTGCTTTTTTGACGGGGTATATTGCTGTGTTACACAGGGACTCTGAAGGTTCCATAATGACCTGCTGCCAGAGTGCAACAATTGTCTCATATATTCCCTCATCTGCCTCTCTTGACAATGGGCATTGTCACACGCTGGGCAACACTGCTCGATGTTTCCGCTTGATACATACTGCCCCAATGCTCTTCAAGAGTCCTACATCATGGGGATGTCCATCCATAAAGTGCTTTGGACCTGTAACAAGTCCTCATGTAAGTGTGCAGACATGTATTTAGCAATAGGTATAGGACAAGGGACCTTCCTATGCTGGATCATTGTTTGACAAGGGATACCAACCTGCAAGATCATTTCACCATCATTGACAGCATCCTCAAACAACTGCCCAGCTGACACCCCGCTCATGGGTTGAGCCGAGTCAATGCACACAACTGTACGACACTGATCTCCCTCTTTGTCAGTCCCTATGAGCACCATCTTGTAATCTGCAATCAACACCCCTAATTTGGGTTGGTTTTTGACCCTGTGAACACAAAGGAGTTGCCACCAACAACACTTGCCCCTTGATACTGTGCCACTGTTGCATGCAGCAAAGCATTTATGTCACATTCTTGTGAAGCTGGAAGTTGTTGGTTGCTGCTCATATAGTGATGTGCTATTGGGTGCTGGGGGTTGCATTGGTGTTGATATAGGTGCCTGATATTGATTCTGGGGCCAGTGACCCTGATGGGGCATCTGTTCAGGCACCACACCCTATGGGGCACTTGGAGGCATCATCCCATACTGCTAGAGATATGTAACTGAGGCCATCAGTCCTCTGGGATGTGTGCAGGGATCATATACAGCTGCTTGCCTACTCTTACACTCTCGCACAAAATGGCCCATTTTTCAACATGACCAACACAGTCCTGGTCTACCATATCTCGGCCCTATCCCGTCAGATCGTCCTCCTCTACCGTCTCGCAATCCTTGGAATCCACCTCTTCCTCTTGTATAATCTATTTGATAACCTCCCTGATACCCTTTGTTGTCTGGATAGCCTTCATATCCTCCTGTTAATTCTGGCACCTCCCCCGTTTCCACCAGCGCCATTCAAGGCTCCTTCTATGCTCAACTTTGTTAATTTCTTCTGTACTAACTTCATTTCAGCCTTCTGCGTGTTATCCCCTACTTCGTTTTCATTCTCCTGTCACTGTTTGAAATGATTCACTATAATTTCCTGAATCTCTGCCCATCCCTTAGCCTGGATCCCTACTACCATATCCAAATCTTTCTGAACCTCCTTTGGGAGTACCTTCTTCAACATGTGATAAAATGATGCTTTAATCTTTTCTGATGATTCCCCTGTCTCAGCCCTCCATGTCTCCTAAATCTGCTAAATCTGTAATATGTATTGTGCTGGGTCCTCATCATCCTTCATGGCACGTGTCATAATTGAATGTATGTCCAGTGTATCAGGATATGCATTTCTTAAGGCAGCCCACACTCTAGCCCGACAATCGTTAATATGTGGCCCATCATGATTTCATTGCACATCTGAACCGCTGGATATCCTGCATTTTTCCAAATGTATGTGCTTGATCCGTTAATACTGCAGCAAACAAGATTTTCATGTCTCTTACTCCTAGTGTAATGCCTGCTGCCTGTTGCTTGAGTGTATATAACCACTTTCCTACTGGGAGCGATAGCAGTGCTTCAATCAAATTATTTCTATTCATGTGTGGTCAGGGCACATGCTGTGCTCTGCCAGGACCTTTATGCAACAATGGTAACCATGTTACCGCCAGTTTCAGCTGTAAATTTCTCCATCTGAACTTACCTTCCACCACTGCCATGCATCCTTGTTGCTCTCTCAGCCTTGAGGGCCACAAACGTTCTACTCTTGGTGTTACTCTGCTTGGCACCTCATCCCCCTGGTCCTCATCTGTTCCCCATTCCAGCACATCCTCTGCTACTCCTAAGCTTGTGCTAATTCTCTTTGATACCCTTCATCATTGTGGACAGTTTCCTCCATTGTAACGTGAACTTCTCTAATCGCTGTACAATCAATCGTAATAAAATATCCCCTGTTTGCCCTTCATCAGTTATTATTGGTGCTGTTCGCCCCTCTTACTTTTCTAAGCATGCTCACACAAGCTCTGACTCTGTCCTTCAAAGCGCTGTTTCTAAATCTCTTTGTGCCCTTTTCTCTGTCTCCATAACTCAGTTACCGCATTTGGCATTTGCTGATGGGGGCTTCGAGACATGCTCATCTGTTGTAGGCGCTAGCAGTCACATGGCTGTTTGTGCACATACTCTGAGTTTGTGTAACCTGCTGTGGGTTGTAGGGGTATCGCTGGACTCGGGGACTGCACTAGTTGTGGGGTGACCCAGGGTGCTTGTATTGTAATGTCTCCCCTTTTAAGGTTCTCAAGGACATCTTCCAAATCCTCCACCATCTTCCATAAATCCAAAACACCTATTCTATTTCTCAACTTCTTCCCCTTATACTACGCAGCTAAATATGTATGCATGCGGCCCATTGATTCCTTCTTTGGACCACAGCTTGTACATATCTCTTCTCGTATCAGTAACCCACTCTTTGTGATATTTCATAATGTTCTCCCTATACTGCTGGAGCTCTGTACACATGTATTCTATTGAGGTATGGGAATTCATAAGTACGTCAAGTTCATACTTATAACAGTCTTTTGCTTCCTAGACACTGATCCAGCTGCATCAATCTCCCCGCCCACTACCAACACTGCCTACACTCCACTTTTTCTTTGCCACACACACCACACACTTATCACAACACACCCCTCCACATACTCAGCACCACAATAACTCAAAATACCTTTAATCACAAATCAACACTATCACAACTTATCAAAATTAAGGAATTAACCTCCTTAATCCCCCTTGTGCCAGTAGAAGGGACTCCAGACCCACTGTATAATGGTCCAACACAACAAAATCACATTTATTTACAAATGATATAGAACCTTCCTCTAGCCCCCTGCCTAGGGATGAGGGTACTTGTCTCCTCACACCCCCTTTTACCTAGTGGAAGGAGTACAGATCCTTCATATATTGGACCTAAACTCTTATTTAATTCTGCAGCGCTGACTTATTTCCACATGTGAGAAGTTCCTGTTTACTCTAGGTGCACTTACATCTATGTCTTCTCCCAGGTTCCTCCAATAGATGGTTCCATCAGCAGCCTGCACAATTTGGGAGCAGTCCCCTCTCCAAAGAGCAAAGATGACTTCTGGCAACACAGTGTCTGCGAACCTCTAGAAGTCGTGCAAGGAGACTGATCACTGCAGATGAGTGCCGCACCACAGGATTCATGGCTGGGACACCCCCGACTTCAAAGAGAGTCTCGGATCACTTCGGGGTCACCAATTGAAAGGAAAGTTACACAAAATCTGCACAGAGAAAAAATCCAAAAAAGTCAAATAAGCACTGCACCTCTTTACAAGAGAAAACAAGGTTTATTACATGCAAGGTCTCAAGTGGTCCGGTAGAACGAATCTGACATGGAGCTCTCTGATTTTTTCATAGTGTTACATCTTTTATAGGCTGATAAGCCATAATTAACAATACTAACATAATAATCATATACAACATAATCCCTCTACCCTCATTGGCTATCACCTATATAACATGCTAATGTCCTACTATAGTTCCTGGACCAATTGGCCAGACCTAATCTAAGACCATTCCCCTATAAACGTGGTCCCTTACATCGTCACTTACAAATCCAGGTACATGATTTGTGGCTTTCCCTTATTGATATATAAGATCAAGAAGAGTAAACCATTTGTCCCCCCACAAGTCAGTTTACCAGCACATAAATCCTTGAGAGAGGAAACCTCTCTGAAACAACATTCCAATTGACTTCCCTCAGATTTATGCAAATTCTCACAGCAATCTTTCTGCCACCCTTTGCTCGGGGGAAAATCCACAATGTGAGGAAATCATCCTTCAGCCTACGCCCAGCCTCTGGCATCAGCCATTGTAGACACTACTGGGATGGACCGAGCTCTGATTCTCTCCACCCCAACACCAGAAGTGGTACTCCGCCGACCTCCACACTATCACCCGATGCGGCCACTCAAGCACAGGTGCTCCGAGATATCCAGGCACATGAAACCCATATGTTGCCGGATTACAGTCCGACTCTGCTGCAGCTGTCAATAGGGCTCAGGCATTCATGCCAATATAATAAAGTTAAGTCTTACAACAGCCGTTAAAGATCTTCTTTATTAAGGCTAAGAACAGCTGCAGCACCTCCACCATCTATGATTGCAGTCTCCAAATCACCTCAAAGTGGAACAACAAACAGGCAGGATGCTACAGGAAGATTCTAATGCACTGATGCTGGCAGAAAGATAATTATATAATTGGCTTCACCTTTCAAATTTGAAGAAACCCTGAGGGATATAGTGAACTCCCCAAATGGCAGCTCCTTATCTAGTAGCAGTTACCATTTATATAGCAGTGTTTCCCATGAATACGGTCTCAAAGCGCTTGTGGTGGGAACGTCCTCGGGGACCAAAGTCCAGAGTATGGGAGCTTTCTCAGAAAAGGCTTAGAATCCATGTATGCATGGATAAGATATGTTAGTTCTATTAGTCTTGAGATGGAAAGGGATCATTTGTGGAGCACGCCAAACCAGATTAATAACAATTCTAAGAACACATTAAATCACCTCTCTGAAGAGAGGGCTATCCAGATAGTTATGAGTAACTTCCAAATTAGTATTCTCCTAGAGGATATTTGCCTTTTAAGGAAATACCCTAATATGAAAGGTATATCAACATGATAAAGGATTCAAACTCATACATTTTATTCATTAAACTTAGAATTGGTATTTTACGTCGAACTGCTTTAACTAGTGATTGGAAGCAACGTTTATCTGAGATGTGTCCCGTTTGCCCTTTTTAAAAGAATCTATATAGCAATTCTTGTTTACATGTCTGAATGGGGTTCATTCGATAGGATACTTTCAGCAGTCCATTGTAGTCGACAACTCTTGGCCTAAAAGGGAACAATCGGATAATGCTCTAAACAGGGCCAAATAGCCATGGAATAACCATGCACGTGTGCTATAACCTTGATAGCATACTGAGAATAATGTATGTTCCAAACTTTGTGCAATGTGTTATTGTCTCAATGGTATCATGTTTTATTTCGTGGTTAGTTATGTGCTTTTGTGCTTTTATGATATATCTGTTGGCAAAAATCTGAATAAGAAAAGGATAACAACAGAGACACTGTGCAGGGACCATCTGGTCCTGTCAGTCGTTTAATTCCAGAAAAGAGCCTGGACAGCAGACATCATTTTCCAATGTGTGACCACCTAATTAATAGCTACATTGATGTTGCTGATGTAATTCCATCTCAATACATGTCAAAAGATGTGTTAGTATGTTACCATTGAGAGTTGTTCCAGGGTATGCCCCCCTATGTTGCACTATGCACTTTATTGAGAGTTCTTTCTTGTGTACATTTGACTTTAATGTTTTTGTATAATGTATAACTTGCTCTAAAACCTAAATCTGCCTGCCTCTACTCTCCGCCCTCTGTAATTCATCTAGAACAGGACTGCGAGACTTGTCCTTGGCCCAAGCCCAGGGATCGTATCTCTCCAGGACTGAAATCTCTGCACTGGCTCCCAGTGGCTGTGGGGATTAAGTTCAAAACCCTTTGCATTGTCCACAAGGCTTCTGGGGCATGGGGCCTCAATACATTCAACTCTCTTTTCCTATATATCTTCCTTCACGAGCTCTTCGCTCATCCGCCTCCAACTCCCTCAGGGTCAGTCGCTTCTCCATGCAACGAGTTGGTGGTAGATCTCTTTCTTTGGCTTGGGCCTCCCTCTGGAACAGCCTCCCTGCTCCCTGAAACTTGAGGAGAACCATCTCCGGTTCCGGAAGCACCTCAAAACCTTTCTCTCTGCTTCTGCTTTTTCTCACCCTCTGATTTCAGGCACAGTCCCCCCACCCCCACCAGTAGCACACACCTGCACTGCCTGCCTGGCAACCCCCCGCACTCAGAGACTGTTTCTGTATCCCTACAGTCCCACTGCCAGCATTTGACACCTGATGTCTGCACTTACCTTGCACTTGCCACCTGCTGGCCGTTACTTTACTTATTGTTATTATTCTATTTCCATGTACTGCACTGTCCCTTCCCCCTCCCCCCTGCACTTCCCCTTCACCCATTCCATGCAATTGCGTGATCTGAATGACACCTGGCCTAGTAGGATCGTTGTCTGTCCTCCCTTTGTCCCCCCCCTTGCCTCGTACACTTCTGTATAGAAGCGTTATAAATGCCATATCGTATCATATCATAAAATCTACTTTGCACCGCTCATTAATTTGTTTTTAAACCTATTTTTACCAGTACTGTATTTTACATTGTACTTTACGAACAAAAACTGTTAATTGCATTCTGGCTTTGATGGAAACATTTGTTAAATAAAGGAAATGCTGATGATTAGTAATAATAACAATAATAATAATATTGGTTGTTTCATTTAGTGCAGCATATCAGATATTGCAGTTTCAAAGGGCTTGGTAACTGGTGTCACTAAGTACTGTAGTTATTACCCAAATGCATGGTACACAATTTTAGGACGAAGATGTGAATCAGCGGGGTGAAGTATAGAAACCTTCTCCGATGCCAATTCTTTCTCATTTAGAGATACGCTCACTGTGAAAAAAAAATGAATATTGTACAGTTACCCACGCTTTATATCTTAGCACCTGCCAATGTATTCTGCACGTAACAAAGGATACATACAGCTCGCACCGTTTTACCTACTAATATGCCCATTCTCCACGAAGACGAATATCCGCGATGTGTGTCCAATTTTCGCAGATTGATGCAGGTGGTCACTACAAGTGTAAAATGCATGACTACATTCCATAGCATCACCTCCCACATGCAGTAAATGCACACGTTTTCGCTGTTTCGTGTGATTCTGGGGACATGCACCCTATCACAACAGAGAGAAATAAAGGCAAATGCCATCTCTACCCTCTAGCACCCACTACCGACCTCATCTTCACCACACCCCACCACAGCCCTTTATGAAATGAATTATCCCATAACGAATTATCCCATAACAGATAGTTATTGCAAATGGGATGAGACATGTAACCACAGGCATGTCACACATGCCACACATAGAGTACGATTTCCGAAGACAGTCAAATCATCAAGTGTTTCCAGTATGCAAGATTCATATGCAAGGTCCTGGTTGCCGGGTTCCCTCATTTCAACCAAACCAAAATGCAGAGGCAAAGAAACACTGTCCAACTAAGCATTCAGCAGAATGAGAATGTTGGTTTTACAAATTATGTTCTATCTGGAAATAATACAGAAAGGTGAAGAAACAAGAAAGACGCTGTTGTGATTAAGTATTGAAAATACCGCATGGAACACATGTGAACTCCACTTGAAGAATAGGATAGCTTCCATGAAATGATAGTAAACCTAAATACAGGCTTAAGCACTGCACTGAAGTATCCATATCATGACTTTACTCTTACCTTCATTACCATCAAATACAAGTCCTTCTTCACTCACCTCACTTACTTGATACATATCTAAAAAAATCAGTTGACCATGAAGGCAATGCAAACCAGCACATCACGTTTATAATGCGTTAATGTGTGTCTTTGTGATTGCAGTTTGATGTATAGTCAACAGCCACGTGGACAACGTTTGCACAACAAGCTACCAACAGAATAAACTGCAACAGTGCATTTCAGTACGCATCAAGGCAAGCTTCCAGCAAGCCTAAAAAGAAACTGCAGCAAAGATGTGTAGAAAAGACAAGGCGGCATTATCGGATTATTTCAGTTTCCATGGAAACCGTTCTCACATCGATCTTACTCAAGTACCTATTTTCCACCTCACTATCTCTTCACTTTCCATTGTATCAGAACCTATATCTTGATCAAACTGAAAGGAAGGAGAGAAGTGGAATGCAGCTACTGGTAGCAGGTGACAATGCACCAATAGAAGGCGCAATGGCAAGTGCCCGATGCAATGTCAGACAAAGGGATGCTGTTATAAATTGCCAGGCAGTGTATGAAAAGGAAGCTCACTGGAAGTTGCAGGACAAGTCTAGCCGTTTTCTCAGTACTGTAATGTGTTACACCTCTACACACAGTCTACACACAGTCAGGTTAACTGGTATGATGCCATTTTTCCATAGAAAACCAGTTTGTACAATGTACCATCGTCAATTAGTGACTCCTTGCGTTTTGTTATTTTGAATCCCAATTTCTTTCCTGCTGCTCCAAAATGTCTTTACTATGCGAAATCACCATGTGCACTTCACACACTCTGAACCCGTTCAAAATCATAAGCAACACTGCATATTCCGTACACTCTGCACATTTTCTGTGAAAACATTCTCTTAGATAAAAGTGGTGAAAGTCAATTATCCTTGAGCGTGGCGACGTTTTCCCTAAACCACTAGAAGTTGATCATTGCTGATTATCTCCTCTAATCAGCTATTGTGTGATTCAAAATGTAACACAATGTAAACATTCCAAGACTCTATACCCATACAGTACTTGTAATTGGCCTGTAGAATCTCGGCAGACAGGCAAGGTGTTTTTTTTGCCATAATACAATACCCTGCAACTTGGTGAGCCCGATCCCAAACATGTTTCATTCATTGTACAGTGTTTCTACATCTAAAAATCAACTCAGTGCAACATTTCACCCTCTCCACACTGTAGAGTTATATATCAGATGCAAATTGGTCGGCCCATGTGCAAAGTTTTAGCCATACGCAGCATGTTGCATAACCTTCTGTCCTGCAATGAAGGGACTTAATGCTATCCATAAGAGGCCATGCATTATATAGTGATGTACCATGTTGTTTTTAAATTGCCATATGCTTTCACAAGCTTCATATCTAGAACATGAATGCCTAAGGGTTTGGCGTGCTATACAAATAAAATACAAATACAAACAACATTTGTAGAGTAGAGACTTTGGAGACACAGGGTTTAGTCTTGTGAGCTATGTTCGAACCTCTGTTCCAGAGCTCTCTTTCCGCTTTTTTTAAATGCAACAAATTATGACCCAGAATTGAAACACACAGATTGAAACACACTAATGGGAAGTCATTTCGGTATACTTGGGATCTAGCACAAGTTCACGGAACTCTTGATGGTCTTAATACTGTCCGATCATTTTGCTCAAAGCTGGGTAGGGTCTCTGAAATCTAAATGGGGAAACATAGACAAAGTTCAGCAGCAGCTTTGATAGCAGATGATGTTAGGCTTTAATCATTCAGGACCAACACGTGTAATTAGTTGAGATGTTCAATCATTACTGTATTGTGTTTATACTGAAAAGGGCATTTAACAATTAGTGCTTCAATGTAAAGGAGACCTAAGACCTAACATGCACATTATTTTGTTGTGCCATGACTGTGCGGTTTAAGGGGATCATCTAAAAGCAGTGTATCAACACTTTCTGTTGACCAGAGCTGCAAACTAATAACAAATGATATGATATATGATATGATATGGCATTTATAACAGGCCTATACAAAAGTATTTCAAGGCGCAACGAGGCAAAGGAGGGGGAACAAAGGGAAGACAGACAACTATTTTACTAGGCCAGGTGACATTGAGATCATGCACTTGCAGGTGAGGGGGGAAGGGAAAAGTGCGAGGGGAAAGAAGAGGGGCAGTGCAGAACATGGGATCAGACAGTAAAACAAATAAAATAAATAAATACAAATAAAAGTGAGGCCAGAGTGTGGCAAAGGCAAGGGTAAGTGCAGACATCAAGTGTCAAGTGCAGGTAGGGGACTGCAGGGATACGGAAACAGACCCTGGGTGTAAGGAGTGTGACTGGCAGGACCTGGGCCCGAGATCAGAGGGTAGCCAGGTGACCAGTGCAGTTTCGATTTCAACCAGGAGTTCAGCAGGGGAGAGGAAGAGAGAAAGCAGAAGCAAATAGGAATGTCTTGAGGTGCTTCCGGAACCGAAAATGGTTCTCTGCAAGTTTCAGAGAGGCAGGGAGGCTGTTCCAGAGGGAGGCGCCAGCCGAGGAAAGAGATCTACCACCAACTCTTTGCTTGAAAAAGTGACTGACCCTGAGGGGGTTGGAGGCGGAAGAGTGCAGGGCTTGAGAAGGAAGATATTTACAAAGAGATAGTTGAAGGTATTGATGCCCCGGGCCCCAGAAGGCGTTGTACACAATGCAGAGGGTTTTGCAGAGGGTTTTTAATGTAATCCTCACAGCCACTGGGAGCCAGTGCAGAGATTTCAGGCTTTGAGAGATACGATCTATGGGCTTGAGGCCAAGGGCAAGTCTCACAGTCCCGTTTTGGATGAGTTGCAGAGGGCGGAGAGTAGAAGCAGGTAGATTTAGAAAGAGGCTGTTGCAGTAGTCCAGCCTAGAGAGAACCAGAGCTCTGGGGACATTGAGCTTCTGGGGGAAGGAGAGGAAAGGAAGAATACCTCTGAGGAGGTGCAGTTGATAGTGTGACTTCTTGGAGACGTCAGAGATGTGAGGAGAAAAGGAGAGTGACCCCAAGGAGTTTAGCCTCACAGGTAGGAGCAGGAAGAGGGCCAAGAGAAGCTGGCCAGAGAGTGACAGGAAAGGAGGGAGCAGGTATGCCGATGAGGATAATCTCAGTCTTATTGGCATTAAGGCAGAGATTGCTGACGGCACACCACTCCTGGATGGCAGACAGACAGTCAAAAATGAGAGCTGGAGAAGAGGTGGCTGAAGGGAGCCTGAAAATGAGTGTCATCCGCATAGCACTGAAAGTTGGGGCAGAGAGTGCCAATGCGGTGGGCACGAAGTACCGGGAATTGGTTGTACAGCCAGGGAGAGAGGTTAGACCCCTAGGAAACACCACAGGTAGTGAGAGGGGTAGAGGAGAGGAAGGACCCACGTTGGAACTGCGAAGGTCGATCGTAGAGGAAAGAGGTCAGCCAAGCTGGCCTGATCAGTGATACCCAGGTTAAAGTCCCCTTTAAGCTTGATGTGAGTGGAGGGACAGAAGAGCGGCATCGAGATTTGCTGCAACAGGTTTCCACTGGTGGAAGTGGTGGGGTAAAGACAAAATCAAATCTATCCATTGGGGATATCACAGGAGGCAATATATATTTCCTCCTTTCACCTTACAACTTACAGTCAAATATATGCCAGCATGACTAAGTGAATTCTCCAAATACTTGTCCATCAACTAATGCTGGAGTACTCAAGAAACCTCATTACAAGTGGACAGATACAAACCCATGTATGTATGTGCCAAGAGTATTTACACAAATGGCGTGTGAGGTTGTAAAATAAAAGACAATTATATGGGTTGTCTGGCGGGTTCCTTTTTAAACACGTGGAGGCAGTCTACCGTCTGATTTTGTAATTCTGCACTTGTCACCCAGGATGAATCAAATAGGGTAAATGTACACGTTTAGTATGATTATGACATTCTATAAATGAGTTACTGTATATGCACCAGGCAATGTACAATTATGGGGTGGTCTGTCCTGCAACAATGAATACTCCTGATGTTCCCATTATCCAAGCAAGCCCCAGAATGCTTTTTGGCACTTAGTCATTTACTACTGTATTGAACACTAAGTACATTTCTCTAAAGATCTATCAAGATCTTTTATTACACAGGTAATTATGGATATTTATAAATGATTTAGATTGTCAATTTCATAAAATAAAAGGGAATGCATAGTTAGTCACCTATGGTATTGAAGAACTTTGAAAGCTGATGACTATAAAGAAGGGGGGGGTGTAGTTCTTGCGTTTGCCATTTCGTTCTATGCAACCATTGTTTAATTATCCGGAATATAACTGGATAAATGTATGAGCTGTGACTTAAGATGACATTTAACGTCCTATGACACTTCCACTTCAGTAGTTTACCAACATGCTACCTAGTCTGCATGTGTGATTTAAACACCTAGTGGATGCTGTTTACAGTCATAAAAGTAACATTTAAAGTATGGTACTTTATTGTAAGGCAGCCCTTACTTTATGGCTTCTTAAATAGCTGGACTGGAATACAAAGTAAACTGTTTTCATGCAATTTGTGTATTTATTATGTGATGGCATGCTATGGTTGTTTCAGGGTTGTATTGGCCAGTGATCACCCAAAATGTAATTGCAGCACAAAGAACAAGGAACCATGCTGACATGGCATAAGGAATTGTTACCCGTGTAATTTATAATAATTATAAGTGGAGCAAATTAATGTAGTACCAATTGTAATGCTTAGATAACTGGGAATGGAGCAAATGGAATCAGCCCACATTTGTACTATGTCAACATGTTTTCACAAAGGCAAAAAGGAAGCAGGTTGTTTTATTTGCTATGTTTGATGAGTAACATGAAAAGAAATGTAGCAAAAAGAAGTATTTTCATGTCATGTAATGAGCATAGTACAAACAATTGCATGATTTATTTTTGCCCCATTGCAGATGTTTTCAGATAATACAGATTGTGACAAAACCTATATGCTTCTTTCTATGTTATCAAAGCATGTTCACACTATTTACAACTCATGCAAGCATTAGATCATCTGGATTTTGCAAGTGGTGAAACAATAGACAGCTCCTTATGATTTTGAAATTTCAAACTTGTTCTACTGAGTCCCCCAAGAGCTAACAGCATGTTTTTTCTGACTCCCTTTCCAATATATTATGTTATGTTATTGTGTATTTGTATAGCGCCTTATATATCATTGGTATAATATGAAAGCACTGTGGGTGGAGCGCCCTTGGGGACCACAGTGCAGGACAGTGGAGCAAGTAGAATGGCACATAGTGATAGGGTGCACCTGGTATGTGTGCAGCTGGTGCGGTGTGCGCAGAAGTGGTCACATTGTAGTGCTAGGTGTGGTGCGGTGGTTGTGAGAGTTCAGTGTAATATGTTGGCCTCCGATTGGCCTCCGATTCTGCATTCTAGCTGACGAGGGCCCTGTGTAAGAGATTATGTGTGCAGCTAGGCTGATTTGTTTCGTGGGGTATAATTGCATTCTTTTTTTCCCCAAAACAACGCAGACTGATCACATGCGAGCAACATAGTAAGGAAAACATAAGCAGTGGCATGAAATGGAGGGACCCAGCGAGCCTGACCAATAAATAACATTTGACAAATCATATAACCCCTGCATCCAAACAGGAGTACCATAGCCTCCCAGGAGCCACAGTGTCAAACACTGTCTTCCCCTTCCTGTCCGGCCGATAGATCCATAGTGGATACCAAATGTCCTTGGGTCCATATGTCTGAGTTACCATGGCGATGAAAGTCTCCTCCTTCTCACAAGTATACTCTAAATCCTTTAAACAATCCCCAAACCGAAGTTGGGGCCGCCACAGACTTCCGGTGACGAAGGATAAATATCTTTGCACCAATTCAGGCAAGATTGAAAAGTCTTCTCGTAACCATGTACACCTTGGCAATATCTCCCAGTAATTTCAATGAGGAAATCGAGGGTGGGACATCAATAATATCTTTCAACATTTCGGCCACTTTTTGCAA